>NC_090727.1:44577313-44737313 GCF_036898095.1 Palaemon carinicauda
TCAAACATGTCCTGAAGATAAGTCTGGGGTTTGGTCAGTTATCAGCAGATAAAGGAAGGGGATATTTAATTAAATGATATGCCTGTTAATCATTACATTATAATACATAGATTGGTCATTGACAGTCGACCCCTAATCAGGCCTTCTAATCCCTCAGACGATTAGGGATTAGACTTAAAAAGGAATAACTGAAATATTTCGAAACAGAACTAGGCCTAACCTCTTTATTTCCTGCCAATCGTCTTTAATGTTTGAACAATAAATGCTTAATGGTTAATGAGGTTTCTTGAGTTGAGAAGAGAATTATATATTAGGCAGTTAGTCAACTGTAGTTGGTCACAGCCATTGCCAGAGAAAAAGAAAAAGAAAAAAGAATAAATTCATCCTACATTTGGCAATATAGATTTCTCTTGGGATTAGCTTTCAGTCTTTCTCCAACATTCAATCACCAATGTATGTTGTCTTAACATTATCCCTCCTGCAATATCCTTCCAACATCCTAATAATTTACAACAGGATCTCAACATTATTCAAATAGAGGAAATGACATAGAAAACAATGACGTAGGCCTAGTTTTATGTATCAAACCCATTCAATTTATCCTGATCGCGAGAAAGACGTATTTGGTGTTCGAATGTCTTTAATTCCAACTTCGACTTCGCATAAATAGTTATCATTGTGTACGTTTTATGATTTTAATAGTAAAATAGCCATTATTCAAATCAAATAAATTAGATATAAACAAAAATAAAGCACAAGTTACTTAAAGTTATGATTTACAGAATTAAAACTAAATTTTAAAAACGAAGCCGACGCTAATTGAAATCGAACGATTGGACTCTGAGACGAAAACTCTCTCTCTCTCTCTCTCTCTCTCTCTCTCTCTCTCTCTCTCTCTCTCTCTCTCTCTCTCAGAACCTGAACTGTTGTTGCTACTGCTGTTGTTTTGGTGTTTGTTATTAATGATGTTGATAGTACTGTTGTTGTTCTGTGTTGTTGTTCTTAATGTATTTGCTGATTGTTGTTTAAGATGTTGTTGCTACTGTTATTGTTCTTGATGTTGTTGCTAAAGTTGTTTTGTGTTGTTCTTGGTACTGTTGTTGTATTAGTGTGTGTTGTTCTTGATGTTGTTGTCCTTGGTGTTGATGCCGTGTTGTTTTTATTGTGTTTGTTGTTCTTGGTGTTGTTTTTGGTATTTGTTTTATTGATGTTACTACTGTTGTTGTTCTGTGTTGTTGTTCTTTATGTTGTTGCTACTGTTGTTGTTCTGTGTTGTTGCTCTGTATGTTGTTGCTACTGTTGTTATTCTGTGTTGTTGTTATTTATGTTGTTGCTACTGTTGTTGTTTTGTGTTGTTGTTCTTTATGTTGTTGCTACTGTTGTTGTTCTGTATTGTTGCTCTGTATGTTGTTGCTACTGTTGTTGTTCTGTGTTGTTGTTCTTTATGTTGCTGCTACTGTTGTTGTTCTGTGTTGTTGTTCCGTATGTTGTTGCTACTTTTTTTGTTCTGTGTTGTTGTTCTTTATGTTGCTGCTACTGTTGTTGTTCTGTGTTGTTGTTCTTTATGTTGTTCTGTGTTGTTCTTTTTGTTGCTGCTACTGTTGTTGTTCTGTGTTATTGTTCTTCATGTTGTTCTGTGTTGTTGTTCTGTATGTTGTTGCTACTGTTGTTGTTCTGTGTTGTTGTTTATGTTGTTGCTACTGTTATTGTGCTGTGTTGTTGTTTTTAGATTGTTGCTTCTGTTGTTGTTTTTATGTTGTTGCTACTGCTGTTGTTCTTGCTGTTGCTACTGTTGTTGTTCCTGGAAATATTGCTCTTAATGTTGTCAATTTTCCATCGGTGTTGTTTTCTATGTTGTTCCTTCTACTGTTCTTTTTCTTGGTGTGAATAAAACCTTCACTGTTGTTTTTCTTGATATCTTAATTCCTGTTGTTTCAGTGTTATTAGTTTTAGTGTGTTGTTTCTTATATTGTTGTTCCTAATGACATTTTCCTTTAAAATTGTAAAACTAATGATGATGAAATTAAGATTAAGATTTCTCGTCTGTAATTCAAGGCTGATGGGTTCGAACGTTCAAAGGGATTTGACTTCGTCTTCATATATAATATTTATTTATTACAAATACTACATAAATAAAGGCTTGTAATGATTAAATAAAATGATGGAGGTCTTTTGATGAATTCAATCATAGCTTTACCGCAAATAATATGTGTGGAATTACTTATTTTGAATTGAAGTAAAATTCGAAGACATACGAATGCATATAGAACAATGTTGTTGCTACACTTGTGTCAAATCTTAACTCGATCGAATGTTCGAAGTGATTTGACTTCGTTTTTATTTCTTGAATTTACATGAAACAATTATAAAGTAAATTGAGTCTAGTAATTCTTGATGATTAAATAAAAAGGTGTTTTTGTTGAGTTTAATCATATATGTACCGATAAAAATATTGTTATCATAAATACTCGTCCAAATGAAGTCAAACTTGAACACATACGAACGCGAATACTTAAGAAATGGTTGCAACAACGTGTCCCTCCCTCCCCCTCACCCCTTATTTTAAGGCTGAGATCATCTATAACGAAAGAACGAGACTTGTCAAATCATAGATTGAATTCCCAAATGGAGTTTATTATGTTTTATTATAAACTAAATGATAAACTTTTAGGTCTTATGTGACATTGATAATTAATTTCTTTGCTTAGATGTTTCTTGTAGTGTCTGCAACCTCACCATCCATGTGAGGTAAGGATATGGTGTCTGGTGGAGCCTGTTGTTTTACCTGCTGACTCATCAGCAGCCATTGCCTGGTCTTCCCTGGGCCATTGATCATATCCCTAACCTCAGAGCCCCAACATATACCCACAACCACACACTACTACCCAATTCTACATTAGCCCCACCCACTTTAACCCTACCCAAGCCCATAGACCTGTTCCACCCTACCCCAGCCTTACCCCCAACACTCTCCCAGCCCAACCCATTCCCACCCTAGCCCATCCCCGACCCAGCCTAACCCCCAACCCATTCATACCCTACCCTACCCCAGCCCAACCCACTCCCACCCTAACCCCTAACACTCCCCCACCCTAGCCCTCATCCCTCCCCCAGCCCAACCCATTCCCACCCTACCCTAATCCCCAACCCATTCCCACCCAAGCCCCCAACCTTCCCCCACCCTAACCCCCAACCCTCCCCCAGCCCAGCCTGTTCCCACCCTACCCTAACCCCCAACCCATTCCCACCCTAGCCCCACCCTCAACCCTCCCACCCTGTCCCATCCCTCCCCCAGCCCCCAAAGCCCCAATCCCCTCCTCCCCTTTCCCTTCCCCTTGTTACCCCACCCTCCCCTCCCCCTCTACTGAGTGCCAACTGCTTGGCTCCTCCTATTTATACCTTCCACCCATTTTGAATCAACCAATCACAGACCTCCATTTCAATTCAGCCAATCACAGCTCGTCTTTATCGAAACTTGTTGCCAAATGTATAATAATCTTAGGCACAGAACGAGGGATGAGGTTGCTACACCTACATGTCTCATCTGGCCTTGACTGCGACCAACTACAGTTTACTAACTGCCAGATACATAACTATTTTCTCAGATAAAGAGAAATCTTATACATTTCTTTACATTTTGTTCAAATATTAAAGAAAATTTACATAAAAACAATGGCGTAGGTCTAGTTTTACAAATGAAAATTTTAATTTACAATATTCGTGAAATAAATAATTTTTGTGTTCGAATGTCTTATTGTACAACTTCGACTTCGTATAATTAGTTATCAATTTTAACTTTTAAGCGTTATCATAAGCACTTATAGGCCTACACTGAAAGCCTAAATTACTTTATGTAAAGTTAGGACTTATTGAATTACTTATCATAACAGTCATTAGAGATAATAAAAACGAAGTCACCGTCTATACAAATCGAACATATCCGAGAGGAGAAATCTGGTGACGGTTCGTTCGTATGTTGCTTTTCTTTGGTGTCAATATTTTTCTTTCCTTAAAAATACAAATTACTCTGTATTTATTTATTTATTTATTTATTTTTATGGATTTTGTTTATTATAATCTGTAATGTATTTCAAATTGACTAAATCTGATAAAGGATCTGATCTTAGTTCAATGTTATTCGAGTGTGTGTGTGTGTGTGTGTGTGTGTGTGTGTGTGTGTGTGAGCTTAGAAATATACAGAAAGTGGAAGATAGAAATTAAAGAAGAAGAATGAATAACTATGACTACTAACTACTGCATCTGTGATATTTATTTTTAGAACCGGAATAAAAACGTTAAAACTGAATATCATAAATAGGCTCAAACGGGGAAATCTAAATAAACTAATTTTTGTGAAAATAAGAAGACTTAAGCCTTTTATTTTTAAACCTTACAGGGAAGACCTAAAGCAAATAATATGATAATTTTCATTTATTGAAAGAAAATAGAAAAGAAGTAAATATTTAGACATGATTTTGAGTAAAAGCAAAATAATATAATAGAAAGATAAACTAAATCGCTAGATTTTTAGAGGCGCCGTTGTAAAGGTCTCACCTGACGGTCCTGCTTTTAGAGGAATTGTCCCAAAATAGGTAAATTTCTAGTGAATCTGGGGGAAAATTGTCCTAAAATAAGGATATTCTAGTGAATCTGGGGAAAAGTTGTGAAAGTTATCATATTTTGGTTTGCTGCTGTGAATTATATTCCAACGTTTTTTGGTTGAAAATATATCTAATGAGAGATAATATATTATGTAACGTACTTTGAGAAGATGATGAACTATAGGTAGCACTTGTAATAGCTCGTGTTGAAGACGTACTATTGGGAAATTACCTCATATTTTGGGAAATTTTGAGGGTATTCTAAGGATTTCCTGTGAGCAAGCTGTTGCAAATCCTATGTAGACAAGACAAATTTACTTACGCAAACTTTTTATGCCTAAAATTTTTTTTTAATCGTGTTTTTTTGTGTATATAAAGTAAGTATCATTGTGGTAATCATAAGGTTTATACATTTAATATTAGGTGAACCTATTTATGTAGGTGGTACACTTAGAAGTGTTATAGAAATTATGAAAAAGTTAGTTGAATGTCTTGAGTCGGTTGTTAGCTGTCACGTGTTTTTCATATTATGTTTGGCTTGAGGGTAAATTCCTTCCTAATCAAAGTTTTTTTTTCAGGTTAAGACAACGGAAATTTATAGTAGTATTAATTACAGAAGGTATTTAATGTAGGTCTGTAGATTGTTCCAATCAAATAGATGTTTGAAGGTATTAAGTAGCCTTTGGTATTACTTTACTTGTGCGTTGTTCCACATTTCTGGTCATATGGCCACATTTCATGAAATAAACCTTTGCGGGAATCAATAGTTTAGTTTGTGGATGTATAAACATCAGTAGGAAATCTATTTTAAAGGAAGATAAATTCACATTTGTCCATTGTAACTTAACCTAACCTAACCTAACCTACCATCCAGGTCCATACTTACCCTACCCAAGGATGCAAGAGTTTGACCTTATGGGGCAAAGACCCCTATTTTATATGGGGCAAAGACCACTTCTCTTCCTTGACCCAGAAAACCTTGTCATTAGAAAGCATTAATTAATTCATTTTAGTGTAATTTATGATATTGTGTCCACTTTAGACTCTGACGGAGAATGATTGACCTTTGGTGATGTTTTACTCAGCTGGATATTTGGTGGTCAGTATAAAGTAAATTATTACCCTAACCATTTTCCTTTTGTGTTACGGGAGCCTTTGTAGTTGGTTGGGACAGACAGCTTCTGAAATATCCCAAACAGTTACGACTCATAAAACCACATTTTAATAAAAAGTGAAACACAAGAACACTACTTAACCTAAGGTTCCTCACATAACCTAAAGTAACCTAGGAGCCGTATCCTTACCTACCGAGAGCTGACCGCTGTATCCTTCGCTTACCCTAAGACTTTAAGTCTCAGCCCTGTGTCTGCTTCCAAATCGTCTTCACTCCTTGCAATGTAACACTGAATCCTATTTCATGAATCTTAAAACTTTCTTTATTTCATCGTATTTGAGACCAAGATAAACCACATTTTTCCCAAGAAGAAAATCAACTTGACATTAACAGTTTCCGCCTCCTGTCCCAATAATACATCCATCCCAGATTAAGTATTGTGCTGCAGACGGCCATTTTGTATATTGAGTTGGAGATTTCCTCCGCGCTCACCTACGGCTGCACGCCAATACCTAATCCAGTGCAGATCACTGACCCAGTCTGTGGTTCCAGTCTAGCAGCCCCTGTGGCTGTACCCTTTGGAGGTGAGCTGACCTACGCATGTTGACGAGGCCAATCTTTGCTTGGGCCAAGTGATGGAGGATCACTGTTCACCCGGACGATGCAGTGTCGTGTCAATCTCTTCTTTCCCGAGGTACTTCAGCGTTATTATTATTATTATTATTATTATTATTACTTGCTAAGCTACAACCTTAGTTGGAAAAGCTGGATGCTATAAGCCTGGGGGCTCCAACAGGGAAAATAGCCTAGTGAGGAAAGGAAACAGGAAAAATAAAATATTTTAAGAAAAGCAACAACACTAAAATAAATATTTTCTATATAAACTAGAAAAACTTTAACAAAACAATTGGAAGAGAAATAGGACAGAATAGTGTGTCCTAGTGTACCCTCAAGCATGAGAACTCTAACCCAAGACAGTGGAAGACCATGGTACTGAGACTGTGGCACTACCCAAGACTAGAGAACAATGGTTTGATTTTGGAGTGTTCTTCTCCTAGAAGAACTGCTTACCTAGCTTAAGAGTCTCTTCTACCTTACCAAGAAGAAAGTGGCCACAGAACAATTATACTGCAGTGGTTAATCTCAGTGATGTGATATCACTGAGATTAACCACTGCAGATGTATGAGGACAGAGGAGAATATGTAAAGAATAGGCCAGACTATTCGGTGTATGTGTAGGCAAAGGGAAAATGAACCGTAACCAGAGAGAAGGATCCAATGTAGCACTGTCTGGCCAGTCAAAGGACCCAATAACTCTTTAGCGTTAGTATCTCAACGGGTGGCTGGTGGCCTGGCCAACCTACTACCTAGAACTGCGAAAGAGATGTCGTAGTGGTTTGTGGACTGCGGCCAGACGTAGCACGCTGTCTCGTTGTTCCGTATGCCGACCCCAACTCCAACTGCACTACATTTTAGGGATGCCTGTGGGGGTGATGCCTTCCCTTACAGATTCTGTCTCCAAATTGCATCCAAAATTGGTCCCAAACCTTCCAGGTTCCATCTTTGGAAATGCAACAGAGGTGGAACAGCTCTGAGAGTCTCGTACGACAAATCTATTCAAGATCTCTCCAGTCTTCTCTTCATGAGTTGTCTCGTGGACAGAGCATGAGTCCTGAACAGGTACTTTAGACGTCTTGTTTAATTCTAACTTTTGCTCCACTTCATGCCTCTCTCTCTCTCTCTCTCTCTCTCTCTCTCTCTCTCTCTCTCTCTCTCTCTCTCTCTCTCTCTCTCTGTTAGTTAAAGTGAACAGCAGCTGATTTGGGTCTACCCCAGTCTCTCTCACAGAAGGGACTTACAGTCCAACCGAGACAAAAGTTGACGAGATGGACGCAATGTCAGCAAACCATCGATCAGTTCCAGGATCGGCAGAAGTCTATGGGGACAGGTAGCCGCAGTTCACTTACACTATCTGCTTGGTCCTCTCAGAGCTTCGCTGGTCCAAAGGAACTTCATAAGACGAGGCTTCCAATGCAGCTAACTCTGCTCATTTTTCCTTCTGAGAAGAAGTGTCTGAAGGAGAAGATAGTTTGGGGAGGGAGGAGTAGGTGGAGGAGGAAGAAGAAATCACATAATTCTTCTCCCCTTGCCAATGGGTCTTCCTTGCTACCATGAAAGGTTAGCAGTTCCTACGGATTAGGATTCCACTACGTCTGTTGAACTATCCAGATGTTTATAGACAAGACACAATGAAAATTCACTTGTATCCAGCTGCTAAACTAAGAAGCACCAGGAAATTTCTAGAATCTTGCGCCATTACATCAAACAGCTGATCTTCTCACCACTTAGTAGTCTGCTTCTTAAACTCGTTCCATGTGAACCTCGAAGGATGGTCAGGAACGGGGGAAACTAAGTCGGCAGCAACCGCTGGAGAGTCTGGAGGAGGCAGAGTAGTTGGATGACATTAAGTGTGACACCTGTGACACTACAACTTCGACGAGGGCCTGAGGATCTACCTCTGACGGCGACGATGAATGCTGAACAGAAGCATCCATACGGGTGAACTGCAGCAAAGCTTCCTTAGAGGGCGGACCCGTAAGCCCCAAGGAAGACCAAATCTGCAACAAAGGGGTTAGTGACAAGGCCTCACCCGGGGGAAAAGGTGGGGCCGCTTTGCTAGGGGAAGGAACACTATGAACTGGGGTTGGCCGACATTAACTTGGTCTACACTACTACTTGACGGTCTCTCGTAAGAGGCCGAACGAGTAGGAGCTTTGAGGAGGGTCGGGAGACGGAAGAAGAAGCCTTGGGTTTTCCACCCTAGACTTCTTCATCCGCCATCGCCCAAACCTCTCCCACTGGGAGGAAGACCCCTACCTACACTCATTACACTTTTTTAAATATTTAACTTAGCCGGTGAATATATAATAGCTGCAACTCTGTTGCTCGACAGACACATACAGTAAAATACTCGCCAGCGATCGCTATACAGGTTGCGGGTGTGCCCACCAGCGCCAACTGTTGGCCAGATACCACTCTCGATGTAAACAAAGACTCAATTTCTTCTCTGTCGACGTGTCGACAAGACGTACTTTTACTCGCTGTAGAACCTGGAGTTTTCTCAACATATTTGGTGAAGTACTTCATTTTGGTTTGAGCTTTCGCAGTGCAGGTGTTTTATCTTCATCTTAAATCTTGAACTCGTTTTTTGGATAGATTTAATTTTTGATGACAGAGAGTATGGACTTTCTTTGACTTTTAAATGGCCGACCCTTCTCTTAGACGGAAGTGTGTTTAGGCTTTTAGCAATCATCTTATCACGTTATAAATTAATTATAGATTTTCCTCTATATATTTTATATCTCACCGCCTTTATTAGGCCTCTTCGATTAACTCCATTTATAATAAACAAAAGAAAAAAATAAATTTTAATGATTTGTTTATATGCGACCTTTCCTGAGAGTAGGCGGTCCTAACTTGGAAACCGAAGTTAAACAACGTTGAGCCCTTTCAATCGTAAATAGCTTTTAAAGAGCTAATGATATAAAACTTTTTAAATGAATATTTTTAATAAATATTTTATGAAAGATTTTCTTTGAATAGTCTTCGTACTGTTTTCAAAGATGAACTAACGTTTAGTTTATTTATGCTACGCAGTTAGCGCTCTATCGTTACGATAGAGAGAGAGAGTATCACGGTTTCACTTTGCAGAAAGAGTAAATCGATTCTGACGTTTTGTTCATTCTTCTTTCAAAGCTTAAATGTTTTAAATTCTATTTTAAAGGAACTTTTTAATTGAAAAACCTTTCAGTTTTTTCCTTTGGTCAAATAACATGTTTTTTTTGACGAAACGTAATTGGGCTCTTCTCTTAGGTGCGAAATCAAGAGAGAGAGAGAGAGAGAGAGAGATAGAGACGGAGGGAGAGAGAGAGGAGAGAAAATGTTCCGTTCAAGCGGGTAACGTTGTTCTCGAGTTACTCTCGTCCCTAGTCTCTGTACGGGGAGAAAGGATAAAACGTTTTTAGTTTTATTCTCGTCCCGAGGCAATGTACGGTGAGAGATTGAAAACGTAGTTTTGAATGAACTAGTGTTTAGTCTCTTCCCCTGCCACTGATTTTTTTATCTTAAAAGACGTTTACTGTTTTTTGCTGGTATTAATGTGCTTGCATTATACGACTGATTTCGCATTTACTACCTTTTGATGAGGGTAGAATTGCGTGCTTCAGGTAGAAATCAGTTAAAGTTTTGATTTCAGTGAAATAAGTGCAAAACAGATAATCGTAGTGATAAAGTGATATTGCGCAAAGTGTTACAGTGTTGCGTAACCGAGGGTTCGTCTGTTCGTGCCTGTCGTTCACCTAGTCCGGGACCTCTTGCAAGCTCCCAAGCCCAGGGGAGAAGTAATGGCGTACGACTTATGGGTTCGAGAGGCCTTGATCAGTGAACAGACGTTCCCTCTATGGTATCGGGTGTATCTTACCAAGATCTCCCCGACCATAAGGCGAGAGAGACAATTTTCTCCTCGTCATCCGAAGGCTTTTCGCATAAGAAACCTGAAACAAGGTTTCGAGGCCCTTAAGCGAAAGTCAGTCCTTTCAGGACAGGTCCAGCGTCCTGGTTGTAGCCATTAGGACAGCTCTGACCCTATGCAGTCATCGGAAAACTGCTCGCCGCCTAACAAAAGTGTAACACAGACTCCGAGAGTCTTTTTGTTGGCAAGGTTTTGCGGTCACAGACGTTACCCTCGTCTCTTACCGCAACCATTTCCGTTGATCCTAAATGGGTTGTACGGCAAGACAAGCAGAATAAGCTTGCCTCCCTTATGGAAGACTATTCTGCCGATTAGTCCGTTGAGCCTAGCCGTTTATCTCATGGAGATCCTGGCTTTCAGCCAACCTAACGTTCCTTTGTGCGTCCTGGTGACGTTGGCGTAGCTTAGTCACGTCAGTCAGGTTGTTTAGAACCACACTCGATGCGGTCTCGTGTGGATTTTCAGCCACATTTGGACGTTAGGCCACTTGCTGATGCTCCTGTTGACGTTCAGGACGTTCGCTAACAATTGGAGTTGACTTGTTTTGACGCTGTGCGTCAACCTCCGCATTCTAGAGTTGTTTTGACTGCTCAATCTAGGCGGTCAAAGCAGTCTCGAGTGGACGCTGTGCGTCCTCACGCACCTGTTGTTGTTGACAGTTCACAGACTGTCAAGCAGTTACATGACGTTGCGTCCTGGTCTCTCGCACCTGTTGTTGTTGACAGTTCACAGACTGTCAAGCAGTTACATGACGTTGCGTCCTGGTCCGCTACTAATGCACCAGTGCGTGTGGACTCTGCTTGTAAAGCATTGCCACCACGGTAGGTCTCTGCCTTGCTTGAGACTCAGCTATTATCGGAAAAGGTTCCTTTAGATGAGGAAGTTGCTGTTCCCCCTCCTACTGATATTCCCTTGAGGACTCTGTCAGACGGAGAGGAGCCTAAAGCTGCTTAGCCCTCTATGGACTTTAAATAAATCATGCTGATTTTTAAGGATCTTTGTCCGGATCTTTTTGTAACTGCTGCTCCTCGTTCGCCTAAACGTCAGAGCTTACACTAGGCCTAGCTACTTCGAAGCCGTTGTTTTCTAAGCTAGTGCTCTCTCGCTCTCCTAGAGAGCTTTACGTTTGCTAGGCGACTGGTTTATCACCAGGAGGAATTTGGGGGATACAGCCTTTGCTTTCCCTTCTTTTAAACTGGCTTATAGAGCGAGAGTCTGATATGACACGAGAGAAGTTCTCGGCTTGGGAGTTCCTGCCTCTGCCCAGATAGACTTCTCAAATCTCGTAGACTCTCCCTGGCGCCTAGCCAGGAGACGCTCCAAGATTTTACAGGTCAACTTCACAGCTGTTTTCGAGCCTTTGAAGTTTTGCTGTACAATTATGTCATGCATAAACAAGGCTTTCAGGGATGGCTCCAATGATCTGACAGCCACGTTCTCTGCAGGGACAAGTCCCTCAGGGATGGCTCCATGATTTGGCAGCCATGTTCACTGCAGGAGTACGTAAGAGGCAAGTGCGCTCAATGTGTTCATTGTCAAGACAAACTTCGTGATGAAGTCTACCAGGCTGTCTTGACAGCATTTATGGAAGGCGACTGGATGGTCTCTCTCGACCTTCAGGAGGCATACTTCCACATTCCTATACACCCGGATTCCCAACCGTTTCTGAGGTTTGTTTACAGGAATGTGGGGTACCAGTTTCGAGCTATCGGAGATCAGAGCCTCCCTGTACTTGGACGACTGGCTTCTCAGAGCCTCTTCCAGTCATCGCTGTCTGAAGGATCTCAATTGGACTCTAGATCTGGCCAAGGAATTGGGACTCATAGTCAATTTGGAAAAGTCACAGCTGGTCCCATCCCAAACTATTCTGTATTTAGTGATGGAGATTCACAGTCAAGTTTTTCGGGCTTTTCTGTCGGCCCCCAGCATAGATCAAGCCCTGCTCTCCATCCAGAAGATGCTGAAGAAAGAACGCTACTCAGTCAGGCTGTGGATGAGTCTGGTAGGGACGCTGTCATCCCTGGAGCAATTTGTCTCGCTAGGAAGGCTACACCTCCGTCCTCTTCAATTCCATCTGGCTTTTCACTGGAAAAAGGACAAGACGCTAGAGGCGATCTCGATCCCGATTTCCGAAAAGATAAAGTCTTGTCTGACTTGGTGGAAGGACAATATCAGCCTACGAGAGGGTCTTCCCCTGGCAATTCAGATACCCAACCACGTTCTCTTCTCGGACGCATCGGACTTGGGCTGGGGCGCGACGCTGGACGGTCGGGAATGCTCAGGTCTGTGGAACTCGAGTCAGAGGAGCATGCATATCAACAGCAAGGAGCTTTTGGCGGTTCATCTGGCCTTGATAAGCTTCGAGAATCTCCTTCGAGGCAAGGTGGTGGAGGTAAACTCGGACAACACCACGGCCTTGGCGTACATTTCCAAACAGGGAGGTACCCACTCACTGACTTTGTACGAGATCGCAAGGGACCTGCTCATCTGATCAAAAGATCGAGGCATCTCCCTAGTAACGAGGTTCATCCAGGGCGACTTGAAAGTCCTAGCAGATTGTCTCAGTCGGAAAGGTCAAGTAATTCCAATCGAATGGACCCTCCAAAAGGATGTGTGCAAGAGACTTTGGGCGACTTGGGGTCAACCCACCATAGATCTCTTTGCAACCTCGCTGACCAAGAGGCTTCCAATCTATTGCTCTCCAGTCCCGGACCCAGCAGCAATACATATAGATGCCTTCCTCCTAGATTGGTCACATCTAGATCTTTACGCATTCCCACCATTCAAGATTGTCAACAAGGTACTGCAGAAATTCGCCTCTCACGAAGGGACAAGGTTGACGTTAGTTGCTCCCCTCTGGCCCGCGTGAGAATGGTTCACCGAGGTACTTCGATGGCTAGTAGACGTTCCCAGAAGTCTTCCTCTAAGAGTAGACCTTCTACGTCAACCACACGTAAAGAAGGTACACCAAAGCCTCCACGCTCTTCGTCTGACTGCCTTCAGACTATCGAAAGACTCTCGAGAACTAGAGGCTTTTCGAAGGAGGCAGCCAGTGCGATTGCTAGAGCAAGGAGAGCGTCTACCATTAGAGTCTACCAATCGAAGTGGGAAGTCTTCTGAGACTGGTGCAAGTCAGTTTCTGTATCCTCGACCAGTACCTCTGTAGCCCAAATAGCTGATTTTCTCTTATTCCTGAGAAAAGTACGATCCCTTTCAGCTCCTACTATCAAGGGCTACAGAAGCATGTTGGCCTCGGTCTTCCGGCATAGAGGCTTAGATCTTTCCAACAATAAAGATCTGCAAGACCTCCTTAAGTCTTTCGAGACCTCTAAGGAGCGTCGTTTGGCTACTCCTGGGTGGAATTTAGACGTGGTCCTAAGATTCCTCATGTCAGACAGGTTTGAGCCTTTGCAGTCAGCCTCTCTGAAAGATCTCACTCTTAAGACTTTTCCTGGTATGCTTAGCCTCGGCTAAAAGAGTCAGTGAGCTTCATGCCTTCAGCAAAAACATCAGGTTTTTGTCAGAAAAAGCTACTTGTTCTCTGCAACTTGGTTTCCTAGCCAAAAATGAGCTACCTTCTCGTCCTTGGCCTAAATCTTTCGATATTTCTAGATTATCGGAGATCGTAGGCAATGAACTAGAAAGAGTCTTACGCCCTGTTAGAGCTCTTAAGTTCTACTTAGCTCGTACTAAACCTTTACGAGGCCAATCTGAAGCGTTATGGTGTTCGGTTAAGAAACCATCCTTGCCTATGTCAAAGAATGCTTTGTCATGTTTTATCAGATTGTTAATACGAGAAGCTCATTCACACTTGAGTGAGGAAGACCGATCTTTGCTTAAGGTTAAGACGCACGAGGTTAGAGCTGTAGCAACTTCCGTGGCCTTTAAGCAAAATAGATCTCTGCAAAGTATCATGGACGCAACCTATTGGAGAAGCAAGTCAGTGTTCGCGTCATTTTACTTGAAAGATGTCCAGTCTCTTTACGAGAACTGCTACACACTGGGACCATTCGTAGCAGCGAGTGCAGTAGTGGGTGAGGGCTCAACCACTACAATTCCCTAATTCCTTATCCTTTTAATCTGTCTCTTGAAATGTTTTAATGTTTTTATGGGTTGTCCGGAAGGCTAAGAAGCCTTTCGCATCCTGGTTGATTTGGCGGGTGGTCAAAGTCATTTCTTGAGAGCGCCCAGATTAGGGGTTTGATGAGGTCCTGTTGTATGGGTTGCAGCCCTTGATACTTCAGCTCCTGGGGGTCTGTCAGCATCCTAAGAGGATCGCTGGGCTCAGTAAGGAAGACGTACTTACAGGGCAGAGTAATCGTCTAAGTCGACTTCACCAGGTACCTATTTATTTTGGTTTTGTTATATTGATAACTGCCAAAATGAAATAAAAAACTCTTAGCTTATACGATGTAAACATATTTAACTCTGGTCTCTACCCACCTCCTTGGGTGTGAATCAGCTATTATATATTCACCGGCTAAGTTAAATATTCAAAAATGATATTTTAATTATAAAATAAATTTTTGAATATACTTACCCGGTGAATATATAAATTAAACGACCCTCCTTTCCTCCCCAATAGAGACGCAGTGGGATGAGAAGAAATTGAGTCTTTGTTTACATCGAGAGTGGTATCTGGCCGACAGTTGGCGCTGGTGGGCACACCCGCAACCTGTATAGCGATCGATGGCGAGTTTTTTACTGTATGTGTCTGTCGAGCAACAGAGTTGCAGCTATTATATATTCACCGGGTAAGTATATTCAAAAATTTATTTTATAATTAAAGTATCATATTTACCCTATCACACCGTTGACCTCTTCATTTAGGACAAGGGGTGTGAGGATCTTTCTCCACCGCCGACATAAACGTTCCACTAGGGCGGCCGGAGAGTCCAGGGTTTGGTGCACATGGTAGCAGAAGTCAACTTCACAAACACGCACTAGAGAAAAGAAAAAGCAAAACGTCATTAATGGCTGCCAATATACGGCAAGGATGAAGAGCGGCAATGTCCGTTCACCATCCGAGCCAAACGTGAAGTGAGCTCAATCACGGGGGTGGGGGGGGGGGGGGGGTGGGGGGGTGGGGGTACCAAGCTACCCTCCCCAACCCCCGCTACCTAGCAGTATGGGTAGTTAACCCTCGTTTTGAATTAATGGCTCGTCATTTCAGCTACGCCGAAAGTAATACCCCTTTTAAATAGCTAAGGTTTGTATAGTTAGGAAAAATACAAATTATCTACGAATTTGTCATATTCCAATAACTAAATAGTCTACAAAGGTAGATTTTATTTGCTGATATTTTGAATGAATTAAAAGTTTTACATGATGATTATCTCCTTGCTGCAATACCCGTATTATGCCACATACTCTATAAGTGAGATCGTTTTTTTTTCTCTTAATTCCCAGATAAGAAGTAACATGACAGTCGGAGTCATCGCAATAAACGTTGGTGGAGTTAATCACTGCGCACACACACACCAGAGCTCTCCTTCTCTCTTTCTGCACGACGAGCAACAAGTACGTCTGTCTTCTGGCTCGCGTTCATGCTCAGAGCCCACCGTCGAGCAGGACTTACTCGGTGTCTGCTCATGCCCCCAACTCTCTCTTCTGGAAATATACAGAAGATTCTTTGGTTCAGAACTCGTTAACATTCAATGCACAGGAGACTGTAAGGATGCATTCTCTATCTTGATAGTTTTATTCTTCTTGTAGAATTTTTTTAGGTTGAATATTTGCTAAGAATTGTTTGTTATTTGTGATATTGTGTTATAAATCCTGCTCTCTCATCCATCAAGTTTACTGTATCAGAAATGTGTGTCAAGTGGATTTGGTTTCATGAATCTAAATTGAATTGGCAAAAGTTCTCGATAATTCAATACTATAGTAATAGAATATATTTGTTCCTACATAAATACAAGCCATGATCCTTTAACAGAAGCATGATTTCATCAAAGCTGGAAGCAAGAGTTGTATAAAATTTTTAAATATTAAACTTAGCAGGTGAATATATAATAGCTGACGTCTCGGACGGCTCGACAGAAACACAAAAACTCGCGAGCGATCGCCATGAAGGTTGCGAGTGTGCCCACCAGCGCCGATTATCGGCCAGATACCGCATATACATGTAAACAGCTCCAGTTCTTCTCTGTCGGTCTTGTCGACAAGTTGATTCCGCTCGCTGTTGACCTGGAGTTTTCGTCATTTTTGGTGAAGTACTTCTTTTTGGTTGTTTTGAGCTTTCGCAGTGACAGGTGTTTTTCTCTTCAATTAAAACTCTTGAACCCTTTTTTGGATAGTGTTTATTGTTGATGACTTTGGATTTGTTTTGGATTTTCTTTGACTGTTCAATATCGCTGACCCTTCTCCTATCCCTGGACCTAAATTTCGCAAATGTAATGCTAGGGATTATAACAAACGTCTTCCCAAGGCCTCTCTCGATCCACATACCGTGTGTTCTAATTGCCGGGGTAAAACCTGCCAATTAGGAGATCAGTGTGATGAGTGCGTGGTCTTGTCGGAATTCGACTGGCTAGAGTTTGATAAATATTCTCGTAAGCTTGAGAGAGATAGGGTGAGGAGAAGCTCCTCTAGGTCGTTGGAATTTTCCTCCTCCCATGCCCCTGAACCTAATCCTTCCCCTGTAGTAGTTGTTCCTGAACCCTCTACTAGCACTCATGAACCATCCATGTGGGATATGTTGCTTGCCATTCAAGCTTTGGGCGAGAGAGTTGAGTCCTTAGCATCGGACCGTAATCAACTCATGTCGGATGTGAATTTATTAAAGTGTCAGAGTGCCAAATCAGAAAATCGTGGGGATAAAGTGATAAGTGCGCAAAGTGTTTTTAGTGTTGCGACCGAGGGTTCGTCTGTTCGTGCTTGTCGTTCTCCTAGTCCGAGACCTCTTTCAGGCTCCCCTGCACCAGGGAGAAGTAATGTCGTAGGACTTAAGGGGACGAGAGGCTTTAACCAATGTACAGACGTTCCCTCTGTGGTATCGGGCGTGTCTCGTCAAGATCGCCCCTACCATAAGACGAGCGAGGCTGTTTTCTCCTCGTCATCCGAAGGCTTCTCGCAAAAGAAACCTTGGCGCAAGGTTTCTAGACCCTTGAAGCGGAAGTCAGTCCCTTCAGGACAGGTCCAGCGTCCTGGCTGTAGCCATTGGGACAGCTCTGACCCTTTGCAGTCGTCGGAAGACTGTTCGCCGATTAAACGTAAGCGTAACACGGGCTCCGAGAGTCTCGGTAAAGGCAATGTTTTGCCGACACAGTCGTTACCATCGTCTCGGCCCGTCCCGACTCCCGTTGATCCTAAATGGGTTGTCCTGCAGGATATGCAGACTAAGCTTGCCTCCCTTATGGAGGAGTATACCGTTGAGCAGGTTCACGATGATCCTCGCCGTTACGCTGATCGAGACTCTGGCCGTCAGCCGCCCAAACGAGCTTTTACTCGTCCTTTTGACGTTATGAAACGTGATGTCGGTAGTTTGTCACGTCAGTCACGTGACTTGGATCCTCACTCGCTGCAGTCCCGTGTTGACTTTCAGTCGCTGCCGCAGCCTCGTGTTGACGTTCAGCCACTGCCGCAGTCTCGTGTTGACGTTCAGGACGTTCGCCAACCAGCTCAGTTGCCTTGTTTTGACGTTGAGCGTCAAGCACCGCAGTCAAGGGTTGTTTTGACTGCTCAGTCTAGGCAGTCAAGGCAGTCTCGACTTGACGTCGAGCGTCCATCAACTCATGTTGTTGTTGCTGGTCAGTCCTTTCAGCAGCGACATGACGTCGCTTCCTTGACTGCTACTGCTGCTCCTTTGCGTGTGGACTTTGCCTGTCAAGCATTGCCACCGTGGCAGGTCTCTCCTTTTCTTGAGACTCGTCAATTGTCGGACGAGGTTCCTTCAGATGAGGATGTTGCTGATCCTCCGCCACCTGATATTCCTTTGGGTGTTTTATCAGACGGAGAAGAGCCTAAGGCTGCTCAACCCTCTATGGACTTTAAGAAAATCATGATGATTTTTAAGGATCTTTTCCCAGACCATTTTGTAACTTCTGCTCCTCGTTCGCCTCCGTCAGAGTTTGCGCTAGGCCTAGCTACTTCGAAGCCTTTTTTTACTAAGCTAGTGCTCTCTCGCTCTTCTAAGAGGGCTTTACGTTTGCTAGGCGACTGGTTGGTTATCAGGAGGAGTTTGGGGAAGACGGCCTTTGCTTTCCCTCCTTTTAAACTAGCTTCTAGAGCGAGCGTCTGGTATGACACAGGAGAAGTTCTCGGATTGGGAGTCCCTGCCTCTGCCCAGGGAGACTTCTCAAGCCACGTAGACTCTCCCCGTCGCCTGGCCATGAGACGCTCTAAAGTTTGTTGGTCCTCCTCGGACCTTGACCATCTCCTTAAAGGGGTTTACAGGGCCTTCGAAGTTTTTAACTTTTTAGATTGGTCTCTGGAGCATTAAGCAGGAAGATCTCGTCGGCCGACCAGGATGTTTCCGTGCTTATTATGTCTTGCATGGACAAAGCCATCCGTGATGGTTCCAATGAGCTCGCCGCTACCTTTATGGCTGGAGTCCTGAAGAAGAGGGAGACTCTTTGCTCGTTCCTTTCGGCAGGAGTTACTCCCTGTCAAAGGTCGGAGCTTCTCTTTGCCCCCTTATCAGCTGCCTTGTTTCCTCAACAGCTGATCAAGGACATTGCGGCTTCGCTGGTGCAGAAGGATACACACGACCTGATGGCGACTTTTGCTCGCAAGGGTGCTCCTTCATCGTCTTATGTCTTGAGACCCAAGATCGATACCCCAGCGACTAGGTTTATCCCGCCCTTTCGTGGCAGAGCCCCCAGCAGGGGAGGCGCTCGTGCCGACGGTAAAAGAGGCAAGAGGAGAGGATCCAAGTCCTCCCGTGGCAGAGTCTGACTGCCCACGTCCTCAGACAGCGGTAGGGGCCAGACTGAACAGCTTCTGGCAGGCCTGGGAGAAGAGGGGTGCAGACCAAGAGTCTGTGTTGTTGCTCAAGGAGGGGTACAAAATACCTTTTGTACGCAGACCTCCTCTAGTAACAGTTCCTTTAGACCTCTCTCCCAGGTATCGAGAGGAGTCAAGGAGACAAGCTCTACATCAGCAGGTTTCTCTGTTGCTAGAGAAGGGAGCGGTGGTGAAAGTCTCGGACCTTCAATCACCGGGATTTTACAACAGTCTCTTCCTAGTCCCAAAGCATTCGGGAGGTTGGAGCCCTGTGCTGGACGTCAGTGTGCTCAACGTTTTTGTTATAAAAACAAAATTTACGATGGAGACCACGAAGTCTGTCCTAGCAGCGGTCAGAGAGGGAGACTGGATGGTCTCTCTCGACCTGCAGGATGCGTACTTCCACATTCCTATACACCCAGATTCTCAACCTTATCTGAGGTTTGTTTACAGGAATGTGGTGTACCAGTTCCGAGCACTGTGCTTCTGCCTCAGCCCTGCTCCTCTCATGTTTACGAGGCTCATGAGGAATGTGGCAAAATTCCTTCATTTATCGGGAATTCGAGCCTCCCTGTACTTGGACGACTGGCTTCTCAGAGCATCGTCCCGTCATCGCTGTCTGTAGGACCTTCAATGGACGTTGGGTCTGGCAAAGGAGTTGGGACTGTTGGTGAACTTAGCAAAGTCTCAACTGAATCCCTCCCAGACGATTCTCTATTTGGGGATGGAGATTCGCAGTCTAGTTTTTCGGGCTTTTCCGTCTGCCACCAGGATAGAGCAAGCCCTGCTCAAAGTCCGCCTCATGCTGAAAAAAGACCGTTGCTCAGTGAGAAGTTGGATGAGCCTCTTAGGGACTCTGTCATCCCTGGAACAATTTGTCTCACTAGGGAGACTTCACCTTCGCCCTCTCCAGTTCCATCTAGACTCACACTGAAACAAGAGCAAGACTTTGGAAGCTGTGTCAATCCCGGTCTCCGAGCCAGTAAAAACGTGCCTGAACTGGTGGGACAGCAACATAAGTCTGTGAGAGGGTCTGTCCCTGGCGGTCAAGAACCCAAACCACGTGTTGTTCTCAGACGCGTCGGATTTGGGTTGGGGAGCGACTCTGGACGGTCTGGAATGTTCGGGTCTTTGGACGTCGGATCAGAAGAGCATGCACATCAACTGCAAGGAGCTGTTAGCGGTTCACTTGGCCTTGACGAGTTTCGAGAGCATTCTTCGAAACAAGTGGTAGAAGTCAATTCGGACAACACCACAGCCTTGGCGTACATCTCCAAGCAAGGAGGCACTCACTCCCACACACTGTTCGTCATCGCAAGGGACCTCCTCATCTGGTCAAAAAATCGAGGCATCTCCCTGTTGACAAGATTCATCCAGGGGGACTTGAACGTCTTGGCAGACTGTCTCAGTCGGAGAGGTCAGGTGATCCCCACAGAATGGACCCTCCACAAGGACGTGTGCAAGAGTCTTTGGGTAACTTGGGGTCAACCCACCATAGACCTCTTTGCCACCTCGTTGACCAAAAGGCTCCCGACCTATTGCTCTCCAGTCCCAGATCCAGAGGCGGCCCACATAGATGCGTTTCTATTGGACTGGTCTCACCTGGACGCCTACGCATTCCCGCCGTTCAAGATCATCAACAAGGTACTGCAGAAGTTCGCCTCTCACGAAGGGACAAGGTTGACGTTGGTTGCTCCCCTCTGGCCCGCGAGAGAGTGGTTCACAGAGGTACTTCAATGGCTGGTAGACGTTCCAAGGAGTCTTCCTTTAAGGATGGATCTCTTACGGCAGCCCCACGTAAGGAGTCTTCATCAAAGCCTCCCCGCGCTTCGTCTGACTGCCTTCAGACTATCGAAAGATTCTCAAGAGCTCGAGGTTTTTCGAAGGAGGCAGCCAGAGCGATTGCGAGAGCTAGGAGAGCTTCTACCATCAAGGTCTACCAGTCGAAGTGGGAAGTCTTTAGAGACTGGTGCAAGTCATCATCCATTTCCTCTTCAAGTACCTCTGTAGCCCAAATTGCAGACTTTCTCCTACATCTGAGAAATGTTCGCTCCCTATCGGCTCCCACTATTAAGGGCTACAGGAGCATGTTGGCTTCTGTGTTCAGACATAGAGGCTTAGATCTGTCCAATAATAAAGATCTCCAAGATCTCCTTAAGTCCTTCGAGACCTCTAAGGAGCGTCGTATGGCAACTCCTGGATGGAACTTAGACGTGGTCCTAAGGTTCCTAATGTCCGACAGGTTTGAGCCATTACATTCAGCCTCCCTGAAGGATCTCACCCTCAAGACGCTTTTCTTAGTGTGCTTGGCTTCGGCTAAAAGGGTCAGTGAGATCCATGCCTTCAGTAAAAACATCGGTTTTTCTACAGATAAAGCCACATGTTCGCTTCAGCTTGGTTTCTTGGCCAAAAATGAACTGCCTTCTCGTCCTTGGCCTAAGTCGTTTGATATACCTTGCCTTTCAGAGATCGTAGGCAACGAGCTTGAAAGAGTACTGTGTCCAGTTAGAGCTCTTAAGTTTTATTTAGCTCGTACCAAATCCTTACGAGGTGGATCTGAGGCCTTGTGGTGCTCAGTTAAGAAGCCCTCATTGCCTATGTCTAAGAATACTTTATCGTATTTTATTAGATTTTTAATCTGAGAGGCTCATTCTCACTTGAGTGAAAAAGATCGTTGCTTGCTTAAGGTCAAGACGCACGAAGTAAGAGCGATAGCAACTTCCGTGGCCTTTAAGCAAAACAGATCTCTGCGAAGTATTATGGACGCGACCTTTTGGAGGAGCAAGTCGGTGTTCGCTTCATTTTACTTAAAAGACGTCCAGACTCTTTATGAGGACTGCTACACACTGGGTCCATTCGTTGCAGCGAGTGCAGTAGTGGGCGAGGGTTCTACCACTACATTCCCTTAATTCCAATATCCTTTTAATCTTCTCTTGAAATGTTTTTAATCTTGTTTTGGGTTGTACGGAAGGCTAAGAAGCCTTTCGCATCCTTTTTGATTTGGCGGGTGGTCAAATGTCGTTTCTTGAGAGCGCCCAGATTAAGGGTTTTGATGAGGTCCTGTTGTATGGGTTGTCGCCCTGGATATAACAGCTCCTGGGAGTCTTTCAGCATCCTAAGAGGATGGCTGGGCTTCGTGAGGAAAGCGGACTAACAAGGCAGAGTAATCGTCAGAGTCAGCTTCCTTACCAGGTACCTATATTTATTTGGGTTTTGTTATGATATAACTGTCAAAAACTCTAAGCATATATGCCTTTATTGTATTAATAGTGGTCTCTACCCACCACCATGGGTGTGAATCAGCTATTATATATTCACCGGCTAAGTTTAATATTTAAGAATGATGTTTTGATTATAAAATAAATTTTTGAATATACTTACCCGGTGAATATATAAATTAAAGGCCCTCCCTTCCTCCCCGATAGAGACCCAGCGGAATGAGAAGAACTGGAGCTGTTTACATGTATATACGGTATCTGGCCGATAGGCGGCGCTGGTGGGCACACCCGCAACCTTCATGGCGATCGCTCGCGAGTTTTTGTGTTTCTGTCGAGCCGTCCGAGACGTCAGCTATTATATATTCACCGGGTAAGTATATTAAAAAATTTAATTTTTAATCAAAATATCATTTTAACCAGGGTATTGTAGTGGTTGGCAGGTGGAGGATAGGCCCCATCCACCCGCACCAGGAGGAGCCCCATTTTGTCTTTGGCCGCAGATCAGTATTTTTCTGCTGCCTCTGAACTCGGTTGTTGTGATCTTTTTCATCTTATCAGATTCTGTTTGCTTTGTTAATGGAGACTCTGTGAATAGACATGCCAGTGTGCCTTAGGAATCCTTGCATAGGGATAGAGAATAAGCCTTTTGTGGATCCTCATTAATTTAGTCATTTTAACAAGAAGGCCCCTTGTGATGAGTGTAGGTCCTGGCCTCCTCTGCAATGGAGGGAGTTCAGAAAGAAGAAGGAAAAAACTCCAAGAGGGATTATCCGTCTTTGGATTTGGCAACTCCTAAGCTGATGCCGAAGAAACTCAATACTGTTTCTCCTTTTTCTCTTCTGAAAGCACAAAACCTGCCGTATCTCCTGATTTCCTCAGACCTAGGAGGTCCTCTGCAGGAATTCAAATTGAGGTTGGAGACTCCAACTTAGGCTTAGGTCATGCTTCAAAGGGAGCAGAAGTATCACCTTTCCATGGCAAAGACAATGCTCTTTTGTATCTCTCCCAAAGTACACCTGTTGTTGTGCTGCCTAATGATGACGCATTTGAGGACCTGGACCTGCCGAGGTTGTTGTCCTCCTTGGGTATCTATGACATCACATAAGCGAAGAAGCTTCTGGAGGTTCTGGCTGGTGCCAAGACTTTGAAATCATCCCTTGCTGCTCCCTCCTCTTCGGCTGTTCCACTTGCAGACGAGCTGTATGACAGGGTTACAATCGGTTAGTTTCTGTTGCTGGGGAGGAATCCGTGTCTTCTCCAGCTGCAGTAGTGTTGTCATCGGATCTGAAATCCTCAACATCTGCAAAGTCTAGTAAGTCGGAAAAGAAACGGCCATGCTTTTCTTTTCCTCCCCAGCACTCCTGTATCTCTTATCTTCCTGTCTGTTAAGCCTTCGGATGTCATGTCTGCTGCCTTGAAGAAAAAGAAGTTGTAGGCAATGAAAATCATGACGGCTGTTTGGCTGAAGTCACACAAGACTTCAACCAATCCCTCCACGTGGAAGAGACCCAACCCAGCCCGGAAGGTGCATTGGTGCCTGGTACAAGAGCTCACACTCGTGGTAGAAGTGGTTGGAGAAAGGCATCGAATAGGAATCTGACCCTCAAGACTGTTTTCCTACTTGGCTTAGCCTCGGCAAAGAGGGCAGACGAGCTGCATGGCATCTCGTATGTCGCTAGTCATTCAGAAGGATGGAAGACGGTCTCCCTCACCTTTGTCGTGGGTTTCGGGACCAAGAGCCAGAGCCCAACCATTCACAACATCTGGTCCGAGTCCTCCATCTCTTCTCTACAAGAAGAGACTAACAGGGATTGAGGTGACACTTCTTTTTGTTCTGTGATTGCTCTACGACCCTACCTTAAGAGAACTCGGAGCTTTGGACCGAGTCACCAGAGACTCTTCCTTCTTGCCGGAAGGGTGAAAGTGAAGATATCCAAGAACACTTTTTCTTTGTAACCCAGCAAGTGAATGTGAGGACCACCCAGAGCACAAGTCATGGGTATTGAATCCACCTTAGTATTCAGGAAGATTCTGTCGGTAGCACAAGTTTCGAAGGCAGGAGTCTGGAGATCCCAGGTAACCTTCACTGCCCTCAAGTCCTGTACTCTTGAACTGGCAGTAGCTACTCATCAGGCTGTGTAAGGTAACCTAGCTCCCTCGTGGGACAAGAAGCATCTCGTGTAAGATACGGGTCGCGACGTAAGAATAGAATGAGAGGCGAGAAGAGAAGAATCTTGGGCCTTTTTCCTCTTCCCTCTTCCCCTTCCTTAGGGTGCAGCTGTTATGTGCTGGCCCTGACTTTATTTTACAGCAAAGTTTGTATTGAAGTATCTTCCCCAGTTTGGAAGGATGTACAGGTTATATGCAAACCCATTTCTCATAAATGCCCTTTATTCAAACAACCTGCCCTTACGGATATATGTTCTTCCATGACCACCTATCATTCTCCTGGTATTAACTCAACCTAACACAACACCTGCGGTATCTTCATACTCAGGTCATTAGCAGGTTGACAGAAGTCATCACTTTTCCTCTCCTCCAGCACAAGACCAAAAAGCCATGATATTTCCAGGGTTAGTAAACAATTTGGTTATAGGGACTTCCTCCCTCATGAGGACAAGTCTCCCATTAAAAGACGATGGTCTGTATTCGTGTAGGAACAAATCACATAATTTAAAAGTCATTTGTATTTTCCTAACTATACACACCTGGACCCTTCAAGTTGAATTGCCAGCCTCAACTGCCCCGCAAGTCCTAGCTTAAGGTCAGAGTTGCTCCCTCTGGTGGGTGTGTGTCTCCTACCTTCCAACTGCTAACAATTATAATCACCTCAAAGTATAAACGCTAAAAGTATAAACGTCCAAAATCAGCTTCACAAAAACAACAGTAGACAAAGGTCTGTGTAGTTAGGAAAACTACAAATTACTTTTAAATTTGTAAAGTATTGCTGTTAGATACATATATGTAGACTGTGGTGTATAGCTTTATTTAAGAAGTTAACAGTTTGGAGTATTCTTTTAGATATATACTGTACATGCAGATATAAAAGACTGCGAATCTTTAAACCACATTGAGAAGCCGTATCTAGTTTTATAATTATGTCAGACAAGTTTTATTTACATTTTTTGTTAGCATAAATTTTCACATAATAGAACTCAAAGAGGATATATATATATATATATATATATATATATATATATATATATATATATATATATATATATATATATATATATATATATATTTTCAATATTAAACTTAGCCGGTGATCATATAGCTGTCAGCTCTGCTGCCCGACAGAAAAACCTAAGGACAAAATACGCCAGCGATCGCTACACAGGTGGGGGTGTACATCAACGGCGCCATCTGTCGCGCAGGTACTCAAGTACTCCATGTCAACACAGAACCAATTTTCTCTCTGTCGTGCCACCGGCAAGACCTACTAAATACGCTGTTGCTTTCTGGATTGATTTTCACGTTATTTGGTGAAGTATTCATTTCTGGTTATTAGCTTTCGCTGTGCAGAGGTTGTCTTCAATACTTCCTTGCATTCTTTTATTGAATTTTGGATTATTTGTTGACGACTTGGATAGATTTTGAATTCCCCCTTTTGACTAATTCAAGATGTCTGACCCTTCTCAAGTCCCCAAGTACAGGAAGTGTAGCGCTAGGGACTGTTCAAGGCGTCTTCCGAAGGCCTCTATCGACCCGCACACCATTTGTTCCAATTGTCGGGGTAAAACTTGTCATTTGGAAGATCGATGTGAGGAATGCGTTGGGCTTTCGGAATTCGATTTTCAAGAATTCCTGAAATATTCACGTAGGCTAGAGAGAGATAGAGTCAGGAGGAGTTCGTCTCGCTCAGTTGATTTTTCCTCTCCCCATGCCCCACAACCTATTCCTTCCCCTGTAGTGGTTACTCCCGATCCCCCTTCTAGCACTCATCAACCTTCGATGGCAGATATGATGCGTGCCATCCAGGCTCTGGGTGAGAGAGTCGAGTCATTGGCGAGTGACCGCAACCAACTCATGGCTGACGTCAGGGAGTTGAAGGGTAAGAGTGCAGTGGGAAGTGAAGTGAGTGTTAGTGCAGTGAAAAGTGTTAGTGTTGCGCATGAGGGTGCGTCTGTTCGTGCCTGTCGTCCTCCCAGTCCGGGACCTCTTGCAAGCTCCCAAGCCCAGGGGAGAAGCAATGTCGTACGACCAAAGGGTTCGACAGGCTTTAATCAGCGGACAGACGTTCCCTCCGTGGTTTCGGACGTATCTTTCCTAGATCGCCCCACCCACAAGAAGACGAGTGAGCCCGTTCATTCCTCGTCTGCGGAAGAGGTTTCACGCCAGAAACGATGGACCAAGGTCTCACGGCCTCTTAAACGCAAGGTCCCTTCCGCGCAAGTCCAACGGCCCAGGTGTAGCCACTGGGTCAGTTCGGACTCGCTGCAGTCTTCCGACGACTGCACACCTCCTAAGAGAGGCAAAGTGGTACCGCAACAGGCAGTAACACCGTCTGTTGCCGCACCTGCTGCTGTAGACCCTAAGTGGTCTTTGCTACAGTCTATGCAGACACAGTTAGCTTCTTTCATGCAGGAGTATCATGCGGAGAAGGTTGACGCTGCACCCGTTAGCCTACAACCAACCACGGTTGTGCGTCCAGTAGACGCTGAGGCTACCTGCTCCCGCACTCCAGCTGTGAGAGTTCCACCACCCATGCGCAGTCGACCCTGCCAGACACATGTAGACGTTCACCGACGCACGGAACCCTCCGTTGACGTTCGCGTGTTACCACAACAACAGGAGGGTGGAGTTAAGTTGCCGTGTTTTGACGCTGTGCGTCAACCTCCGCAACCCACTGGGGTTTCCGCTACTCGACCGCAGTCAGGAGTAGACGCTTTGCGTCCCCACACAGCTATGGTTGTTGCCAGCTCACAGACTGACCAACAGTTCCATGACGTTGGGTCCAGTGCAGCCACGCATGCACCCGTGCTGCCGGACTCAGCCGCCCAGCTTATGCCTACTCCTTTGCCGCTTCCTCCTCAACATTCAGACGATGGACTCTCTGATGATGACGACGCTGCACATCTTGACGACCAGCACACGGACATCGACGAACCCAAGACCACGCCTCCCTCCTTAGACTTTAGGAAAGTGCTTGCGCTGTTCAAGGATTTATATCCTGATCAGTTTGTGTCTGCAGCACCACGCTCTCCTCCCTCTGAGTTCGCTTTAGGCATGCAGTTATCCGCACCTGCCTTTACGAAGCTCGTCCTCACCCGCTCGTCCAAGAGAGCTTTAAGAGTGCTGGGAGATTGGTTGCAGTCCAAAAAGCAACTTGGGAAGACAGCCTTCATGTTTCCCCCTGCCAAGCTTGCTTCCAGATCTAGCGTCTGGTATGCCACGGGAGAAGTTCTCGGCTTGGGAGTTCCTGCCTCTGCCCAGGGTGACTTCTCAAGTCTGGTAGACTCTCCCCGCAGTCTGGCCATGAGACGCTCCAAGATTTGTTGGACTCCTTCGGATTTGGACCATCTGATGAAAGGAGTATTTCGAGCATTCGAAGTCTTTAACTTTTTGGACTGGTGTTTGGGAGCGTTGAGCAGGCAGACCTCCCCTTCTGACAAGGAAACTTCCATGCTCATAATGTCCTGCATGGACAAAGCCATACGGGACGGTTCTAGTGAGCTTGCGGCTTCTTTCGTGTCTGGGGTCCTCAAGAAACGGGAACACCTTTGCTCCTTCTTGTCAGCTGGAGTCACCCCATGTCAAAAGTCGGAACTTATGTTTGCTCCTCTCTCGAAGTGCCTCTTCCCTGAGGAGTTGATCAAGGAGATTGCCGCCTCCTTGATTCAGAAAGACACTCATGACCTGGTTGCGTCATCCGCATGCAAAGCCACCCCTTTGCCCTCCGTGCCTAGACCCAGGATGGACACTCCAGCGTCAAGGTTCATTCCGCCCTTTCGTGGCAGAGCCTCCAGCAGAGGAGGTGCTCGTGCCGAAGGTCAACGTGGGAGCAAGAAGAAGGGTTCCAAGTCCTTTAGAGGCAGAGTCTGACTGCCACCTTCTTCAGACAGCAGTGGGAGCCAGGCTCAAGAACTACTGGCAGGCCTGGGAGAACAAGGGCGCAGACGCACAATCTGTGAAGTTACTCAGAGAGGGGTACAAGATTCCATTCTTGCGCAAGCCCCCTCTAGCAACAACTCCCATCGACCTCTCTCCCAGGTACAGAGAGGAGGACAAGAGACTAGCTTTGCAGCAAGAGGTGTCTCTCTTACTACAAAAGGGAGCGGTAGTCAAAGTCCGGGACCATCAATCCCCGGGCTTCTACAACCGTCTCTTCTTAGTCGTGAAGAAGACAGGAGGGTGGAGGCCGGTGCTAGACGTCAGTGCTCTGAATGTCTTTGTCACAAAGCAGACGTTCGCCATGGAGACGACAAAGTCGGTTCTAGCATCGGTCAGGAAGGAAGACTGGATGGTCTCGTTAGACCTAAAGGACGCTTACTTTCACGTCCCCATCCACCCAGATTCCCAACCTTTTCTAAGGTTCGTTTTCGGGAAGGTTGTATACCAATTTCAAGTCCTGTGCTTTGGCCTAAGCACGGCACCTCTTGTTTTTACGAAACTGATGAGGAATATTGCCAAATTCCTACATTTAGCAGACATCAGAGCCTCCCTCTATTTGGACGACTGGCTTCTAAGAGCTTCGTCAAGTCGTCGCTGTCTGGAGAATCTAAAGTGGACTCTGGATCTGACCAAGGAATTGGGTCTCCTGGTCAATATGGAAAAGTCACAACTCGTCCCATCCCAAACTATAGTGTACCTAGGAATGGAGATTCAGAGTCAAGCTTTTCGGGCTTTTCCGTCGGCCCCCAGAATCAGTCAAGCCCAAGAATGCATCCAGAACATGCTAAAGAAGGACCGATGTTCAGTCAGACAGTGGATGAGTCTGATAGGGACGCTTTCATCACTGGACCAGTTCATTGCGTTAGGGAGACTCCACCTCCGACCCCTTCATTTTCACCTAGCTGTTCACTGGAGAAAGGAAAAACGCTAGAAGCGGTCTCGATCCCTATTTCCGAGAAGATGAAGTCTTCACTGACTTGGTGGAAGGACAACATTCTCCTCAGGGAGGGTCTGCCACTGGCTGTTCAGACCCCCAACCACATTCTCTTCTCGGACGCATCGGACACGGGCTGGGGTGCGACATTAGACGGTCGGGAATGCTCGGGCACGTGGAATGCGGATCAAAGAACGTTGCATATCAACTGCAAGGAGCTACTGGCAGTTCATCTGGCCTTGAGAAGCTTCAAGTCCCTCCTTCTAGGCAAGGTGGTGGAGGTGAACTCCGACAACACCACAGCCTTGGCGTACATCTCCAAGCAAGGAGGGACTCATTCGATGACGTTGTACGAGATCGCAAGGGACCTCCTCACCTGGTCAAGAGATCTAAACCTATCTCTAGTTACGAGGTTCATTCAAGGCAACATGAATGTCATGGCAGACCGCCTCAACCGGAAGGGTCAAATCATCCCAACAGAGTGGACCCTTCACAAGAATGTATGCAAGAGACTATGGGCCTTGTGGGGTCAGCCTACCATAGATCTGTTTGCAACCTCGATGACCAAGAGGCTCCCAATTTATTGATCGCCGATTCCGGACCCAGCAGCAGTTCACATAGATGCCTTTCTTCTGGATTGGTCCCATCTAGACCTTTATGCATTCCCCCCGTTCAAGATTGTCAACAGAGTACTGCAGAAGTTCGCCTCTCACGAAGGGACAAGGTTGACGTTGGTTGCTCCCCTCTGGCCCGCGAGAGAATGGTTCACCGAGGTACTGCAATGGCTAGTAGACGTTCCCAGAACACTTCCTCTAAGAGTGGACCTTCTGCGTCAGCCGCACGTAAAGAAGGTACACCCAAGCCTCCACGCTCTTCGTCTGACTGCCTTCAGACTATCGAAAGACTCTCGAGAGCTAGAGGCTTTTCGAAGGAGGCAGCCAGAGCGATTGCTAGAGCAAGGAGGACATCCACTCTTAAAGTCTACCAGTCGAAGTGGGAAGTCTTCCGAAGCTGGTGCAAGTCGGTATCAGTATCCTCAACCAGTACCTTTGTAACTCAGATAGCTGACTTCCTTTTATACCTAAGGAAGGAAAGATCTCTTTCAGCTCCCACGATCAAGGGTTACAGAAGCATGTTGGCAGCAGTCTTCCGTCACAGAGGCTTAGATCTTTCCAACAACAAAGATCTACAGGACCTCCTTAAGTCTTTTGAGACCTCGAAGGAGCGTCGTTTGGCCACACCAGGTTGGAACTTAGACGTGGTACTAAGATTCCTTATGTCAGAAAGGTTCGAACCACTTCAATCAGCCTCCTTTAAAGATCTCACTTTGAAGACCCTTTTCCTCGTCTGCTTAGCAACAGCTAAAAGAGTCAGTGAGATACACGCCTTCAGCAGGAACATTGGATTTTCATCTGAAACGGCTACATGTTCCTTACAGCTTGGTTTTTTAGCCAAAAACGAACTTCCTTCTCGTCCTTGGCCCAAATCGTTCGATATTCCAAGCCTTTCTAATTTGGTTGGAAATGAACAAGAAAGAGTCCTATGCCCTGTAAGAGCTCTTAAGTACTATTTAAGACGTACCAAACCATTACGAGGACAGTCAGAAGCTTTATGGTGCGCTATTAAGAAACCTTTTTTACCTATGTCGAAGAATGCAGTTTCTTATTATATCAGACTTTTGATTCGAGAAGCTCATTCCCATCTGAATGAGGAGGACCATGCTTTGCTGAAGGTAAGGACACATGAAGTTAGAGCTGTCGCAACTTCAGTAGCCTTCAAACAAAACAGATCTCTGCAGAGTGTAATGGATGCAACCTATTGGAGAAGCAAGTCAGTGTTCGCATCATTTTACCTTAAAGATGTCCAGTCTCTTTACGAGAACTGCTACACCCTGGGACCATTCGTAGCAGCGAGTGCAGTAGTGGGTGAGGGCTCAACCACTACATTCCCCTAATCCCATAACCTTTTTAATCTTTCTCTTGAAATGTTTTTTATTGTTGTTTTTTGGGTTGTCCGGAAGGCTAAGAAGCCTTTCGCATCCTGGTTGATTTGGCGGGTGGTCAAATTCTTTTCTTGAGAAGCGCCTAGATTAGAGGTTTTGATGAGGTCCTTTAGTATGGGTTGCAACCCTTCATACTTCAGCTCCTAGGAGTCGCTCAGCATCCTATGAGGATCGCGAGGCTCAGTAAGGAAGACGTACTTAAAAAGGCAGAGTAATTGTTCAAGTCGACTTCCTTACCAGGTACTTATTGATTTTATGTTTGTTATTTTGAATAACTGCTAAAATGAAATACAAAATACTTAGCTCTTAAATGTAAACATATAATGCTGGTCTCTACCCACCCCCCTGGGTGTGAATCAGCTTATATGATCACCGGCTAAGTTTAATATTGAAAAATTTTATTTTCATTAGTAAAATAAATTTTTGAATATACTTACCCGGTGATCATATATTAAAGGACCCTCCCTTCCTCCCCAATAGAGACCCAGTGGACCGAGGAGAAAATTGGTTCTGTGTTTACTTGGAGTACTTGAGTACCTGCTCGACAGATGGCGCTGTTGATGAACACCCCCTACCTGTATAGCGATTGCTGGCGTATTTTGTCCTTAGGTTTTTCTGTCGGGCAGCAGAGCTGACAGCTTATATGATCACCGGGTAAGTATATTCAAAAATTTATTTTACTAATGAAAATAACATTTTATAGTTTATGAAAGTTCTATTTGAATGTTGTTACTGTTCTTAAAGGTATTTTAATGGTTCATTATTTCTCTTGTAATTTATCTATTTCCTTATTTCCTTTCCTCATGGGGCTAATTTTACCTGTTGGAGCCTTTATAGGGCTTATAGCATCCTGCTTTTCTATCTAGTGTTGTAGTTCAACTAATAATAATAATAATGATAATAGTTACCTCTTTTCCTTCTCATTGCTTAACATGTTAGATTTGACTCCCCGGTTTCCCTCCACTCTTTTCTTATGTTGAATGGCCTCCATAGCCCTGACAGCTTATAATTTTACCATTTTCTTGGCAGGAAAAAGGAGGAAGAGGATGCCAGTCTCTTCATCACTGGCCTGGCGGATTTGCCCGAGGAGGACCTGGCCAGGAGCGACGACGAACAGGAGAACGAGGACGAGAGAGAGCGCACAGCAACCTCATTCATGACATGGGGAAGTTGAGTAAGAAGAAGAGGTGATTGTCAGTTTCTTTTGCGTTTTTGAAAGGACGTGTTACCATCGTGGGGCTGTTACTTGACGGGAAATACGAATATTGGTAGCTTGTGGATTTGAAAACTGAGTTGGTGTTCAACCTTCAGAGATACCACCACAAATCCAACTGAAATCCTATCCATAGTTCATAATGAAACACTTTCATAAAACATCATTATATAATTCAATGCAAGATGACATTTGCAATATGAAACGCATCTATTTGTTGTCTTTTACAACTGAAAATGTTTAAAAAATTGACTTAAAAACAGCTTCTTATACCTTATGTAGTTTGTCAGTTGAGCGCATTCATATGTGTTGGAGTTAGATATTAAAGCTTTATTTCAATGTCAAAATATACAAGTCTCATTTATGCTTGTTCCATTTTCTATTTATCTCATATCCAGAATGGGGGCAGCACCTCGAAGCGTCCGCTTCTCGACCAGGGAAGGCGCCGCCCAAGTAAAGACGGGGGACATTTTAAAACGTATCAGTTTGCCAGAGTTGGAAAAAGCCGTCGGCAAGGTTCATACGTTGGCTACGCCTTTAGAGAAAGTTACTGTGCAGAGGGTGAGTCATTTTATATTTACTTTGAAGGAAACTTTCTTACGAAGTATATCTTTGTCATCGGTTCAACGTTTGCGAGAAATCGTCCATAATTACAGAAAGACTCCTCTGAGTTGGTTTGGATTTGGCTTGGAAATAATATACCGTTGCTGTCATATTGTTTTGAAATTTTTCATTTTCTTTATTTTCCATTGTTCCGTAACCGAAATACAAACCACGCTATTTACATAGGGTATTACTTTCGGCGTAGCTGAAATGACGAGAAATTAGATTTTTAACGAGGGTTAACTACCCCCACGCTAGTTAGCAGGGGTAGGGAAGGGGTAGCTTGCTACCCCTCCCCCCCCCCCACACACTGGTGAGTTGTCTCACTTCACTTTTGGCTCGGACGATGTACAGACGTTTCTGTCTTCGTCCTCATTGTTGACAGCCTTAATTTGTTTTTTGCTTTTTCTAGATTCTGTGTGTTTTGGAAGTTGGCCTCGACCGTTATCATCGCTATGCGCAAGTGCCCTGGACTCGCTGGCCGCCCTTGAGGGACCTTCATATCAGCGGAGGACACCGATCCTCACACCCTTTGCCCGCAGTGCCGAGGTCAACGGTGTGAGAGGGAGAATACTTGCAGTGAGTGTAGGGAGTGGTCTGCCTTCCAGTGGGAGAAGTTCGGCCGTCGGCGTAAGAAAAAGTCCAAGAAAGACCGTTCTCCTTCAGGGGCAACCTTGAAGAAGGAAGGCTCTAAGGACTCCTCTTCCGCCGCCCGAACCTCCTCCGAAGCTCCCACTCGATCGGTCTCTCGTGAGAGAGTGCCGAGTGGTAGCACAGGCCCTAGTGGTGTTTCCCGACCTCGGGGTGCGGGAGAGGGCGTTGCCTCCCTTAGCGTGGCAGCTCCCTCTTCTCCTCCGGGGGAGGATATTTTGGATTTTAATGAATATGACCAAACTGTGTCTAATGATGATTTGTTCCAGCTTTGGGCTTCCTTGGGGCTTAAGGGCTCGCCCTCCAAGGAAGCCCTGTTTGACCTGATCCAGTTGGGGGCTGCGGTCAAACAGTCGCCGGTAATACCGGAGATATTCCCTTCGGATATTGTCGACACTGTCTTGGCAGAGCCTTCCGACGGGTCTGGTCAAACCCTTGATGCTGCGCCTGTTGCGGACGTTGCTGAAGGCTCTCCGCCCCCCTCCGAACATCCTTCGAGGGGGGAGGGGAGTCCCACGGTCTCTCCTGCGGGCGGGTCTCCCCCTAGGGGGAGCGCGCTGACAGAGACTCCTCTTCGGAGGACTGATGACTTGGACGCCCTTCTTCGAGGTCGTATTCGCCGTAAGGCCCGTCGGCCTCTCCGCAGCAGAGGACTTCCTTCTCCCTATAAGGAAGTTAGGAGGCGCCTCTTTGGTTCGTCCTCTCCTGATCCTTCCCCTGAGGAGGAGCCCCCCCCCCCCGTCAGAAGCAGACCGTCGCAGTAGCGTCCCTTGACCTCTCCGCAGATCGTTCGCGATCTCCTACGCCTGTCAGATCTTCCGACCTGCCTTCTCCGTTCCTGGCTGCAGATGCGCTTTGGGCGCCTTCTCACCCTGTTATCCAACAGGCACCGATCCCTTCGGGGAAAAGGGACTCTACTCACGGTGTGGGTAAGTCCCTTGCGCGTCAGGGTTCCCCTGCGCGCCCACCTGTGCGTTCGCGTGCAGTAGCGCACAAGCGCTCTCCAGAGTTACAGTCTTCGGACTTAACTCGCCAGCGCTCTCCTGCTCGGCAGCGATCACCTGCTCGCCAGCGCTCTCCTTCTCGCAGGTCTCCTGTGAAACAGCGCCCTCATGTTCCTGATGTGCGCAAGGCGCACCTACGTTCTCCTGTGCGCAGCCGCGCTACTACTCAGCCTGTTCCTGATGCGCGCCCAGTGCGCCAACGATCACCACCGCGTCCACAATCGCCAGATCTGGACTTAGGCAAGGCCTTCTGCTCCGGCGCAACAGCGCACACGCTCTCCAGAGCGCTCATCTAGAGCTCCTGTTCGCGAGCGTTCGGCTGCGCGTTCGTCTCCCTCCATCTCTTCAGATGTGCGCAGTAACCTTACTACGCGTCAACAATCACCTGCGCGCCCACGCGATCAGTCGCCTATGCGCCAACGCCCTCTTAAGACTGAACGCCCCAGGTCTCCGACTCGCCCGCGCGATAAATCGCCTGTGCGCAGTCGTTTGCCTGTTCGTGGTACGCGCCGTCGTTCTCCGGAGTACACGCGACATCGCTCGCCAACGCGCCAGCGCTCTCCGCCTGGCAAACTCTCGCCAAGTCGCTCGCGACTTTTCTCGCCCGAACATAGTCATTCTCCTATGCGCTGCCAGCGGTCGCCTAGTTTTCAGCGCACCCCTTCACCTACGCGACCGCGCGCACCTTCATGTGCGCGCCAACGCGTCCATTCGCCTGCGCTCCCACGCGCCATCTCGCCCACGTGCATTCTTCTACACGCGGCAATCCGCCCGTGCTTCGGAAATCGCCCGCGCGCGATCCCTTGAATGCTTTTTCGCGCGAGCGCCGCCGCGATCCCCATTCTCGCAGGGATCATCAACGCGGCCAACTGAAAGGGACGCGGACTTCCAGATCGGCCTCTGGATCGCCACCGCGCAAGCGTAGGATTACCTACCAGGATCAGGACCAGGAAGAATCTACGGAGAGGTCCATGCAACATTCTTTTTCTTCTTCTTTTCAGGCAGGCCCCGTGGCGTCCACTCCGAAGGGTCAGAAGATCCCCTTCCCTCCAGCAGGGATAACTGACACGGCGTCAGTTACCCGTCAGCTTTGGTTCCGTCACATAATGAACGCAGTGGTTCAGGCTGTGAAGCCTGCCCTCGTTGATTTGGGACTTAAACCAACGGCAGATTCATCCCCGCTGAAGAGAAGGAGAGGAGTGGACTTCATGGTGACTTCTCCTCGGGAGAAGTTGGCTCCCAAGAGGTCGGTCAGGAAGGCTCCTTCTCCCGTGGACGAGGTTTTCCGTCCTCAGGAGAGTCCAGCGAGGCAGGGTTGTCCCCCACGGCACCAATGGGAGGAACCCCTCCTCTTAGGAGAGAAACTTCTCGCGAGGAAGCTCCCTTCCAGACCTCTTTGCTGGAGTCCTGTATTCCTCCTGGGAGGGAGCCCAAGGACTCCAAGACGATTCCTAAATCGTCATCCAGGATCCGTCCAGAGCCAACCAGAGCCCGGGAGGACGTCCACGTGTCTCCCCAAGATGAGCCTTTGGGGACCGGAGACTTAGCTGCCAGTCCGCAAGGAGGAGACCAGTTCAAGTCAGAACACGCTTTCTGGCAGGTCCTAAGCTTGATGAGGCAACTCAACAAGTTTAAGGACCCAGAGACTGCCCCTCCTGAGGGCAAGGACACGGTACTAGACCAAGTCTACGGCACCCAGAAACCCCCTAAGTTCAGCGCAGCTTTGCCTTGGTCCAAAGGGGTGAAAGGGGCCAGGGACAGGGTCGAAGCCCAGCTCTCCGAGCTCGCCTCCTCCGGTCGTTCTTCTGCCGGGCACAAACTCCTCCCGCCTCCTCGAGTACATCAGAGGAGGTACTTTGAGATCATGGGGGAGTCCAGTATGGCTCTTCCACTTCACCATTCTGTGGAAGAGCTGACCAGGGGAACTCCTCTCGAGAAGCTCTCCGCTCGGCAGGTGACTTTCTCGGCGTCGGAGATCCTGAGCCTAGAGAAGGTCACGAAGCGTGCCATGCAGGCAACTTCATGGCTGAACGTTTGGCTGGGATCTCTGGGCATCCTATTGCGCTCTGAGGATCTGTCCAAGGAGAGCAATAAGAAGGCCTTGGAGACCTTCCTCCTCTCGGGCACGCGTTCAATCGAGTTCCTCGCTCACCAGGTTACTAACCTGTGGGCTAACTCGATCCTCAAGCGTCGCGACGCAGTGACCGAGAGGTTCCATCCGAAGGTTCCCGCCGTGGATGTCTGCAGGCTCAGGCACTCCTCCATTACTGGGAGAGATCTGCTTGAGCCCAAGGAGATAGAACAAACAGCTGAGAGGTTGAGGAGATCGAATCAGGATTCTCTCCTCCAGAGGGCCCTTACATCTCGGCCCTACAAGCCTCCAGCGCCTCAACAGGAACAGCAGCCTCGCAAGACACCGAAGCAGGCTCCGGCAGCTAAGAAAGGGGTGTCTAAGCTGCAGCCCTTTCAAACCAAGGACAGAAGGCACGTCAAGTCCTCTAGGGGAGGAAAGAATCCTAGGGGCAGCGGCCGTGGCCGCAAGCGCTAGGATCGGCAAACCCCCCGCGTGTCCACCTGTGGGGGGATGCCTAAAAAGTTGCGTGCACAGGTGGCAGCAACTTGGGGCCGATTTTTGGACGGTCTCTGTGATCGGCCAAGGTCATCGCGTCCCATTCACGACATCTCCACCTCCCCTGACAGCGAATCCAGTGTCGCTGAACTCCTATGCCACGGGATCGGCAAAGGGGTTAGCCCTTTGGGCAGAAGTCGAGACCATGCTCAAGAAGGATGCTCTCCAGGAGGTCGACGACGGCTCCCCAGGCTTCTTCAGTTGACTCTTTCTTGTAAAGAAGGCGTCTGGAGGCTGGAGACCTGTCATCGATCTCTCAGCCCTGAACAAGTTTGTCAAACAAACAAACTTCGTTCAGCATGGAGACAGCGGACACGGTCAGACTTGCAGTGAGACCGCAAGACTTCATGTGCACACTGGATCTGAAGGACGCGTACTTCCAGATCCCAATCCATCCGTCTTCCAGGAAGTACTTGAGATTCAGCCTAGACAGCAAGACCTACCAGTTCAAGGTGCTGTGTTTCGGTCTCTCCACAGCACCTCAGGTGTTCACCAGAGTGTTCACACTGATTTAGTCTTGGGCGCACAGGAACGGCATACGTCTCCTCCGTTATCTGGACGACTGGCTGATCCTAGCAGACTCGGAGTCGACCCTTCTTCGACACCGGGACAGGCTTTTGGAGGTTTGCCAAGATCTGGGGATCATGGTAAATCTCGAGAAGTCCTCTCTGCTTCCAACGCAACGACTGGTATATCTAGACATGATATTAGACACCGATCTCCACAAAGCCTTTCCATCAGACAACAGGATAGCAAGGCTGAGGAGGGTCGCAGAACCTTTCCTGAGGCGGGAAGAGCTTTCAGCCCAATCCTGGTTACGTCTACTAGGCCACCTATCCTCCTTGGCACGTCTAGTCCCGAACGGCCGCCTCAGGATAAGATCCCTGCAATGGCGGTTAAAGTCCCGGTGGAATCAAGGCTCTGATTCTCCGGACTTTCTGGTTCCTATAGGATCCACGGAACTGACGGACCTTCGGTGGTGGCTGAACGACGTGAACCTTCGAAAGGGAGTGGATCTTCTCGTCCTCCCCCCGGATTTGACTCTGTTTTCGGACGCGTCAAAAGAAGGGTGGGGGGCCCACATTCTGAACCAAAGGATCTCAGGCCTCTGGTCAGAATCAGAAAAGTACCTCCACATCAACCTGCTAGAAATGAAGGCCGTTTTCCTGGCCCTTCAACAGTTCCAACGGACCCTGGCGGGCCACTCCGTAGTGGTGATGAGCGACAACACCACGGTAGTGGCTTACATCAACAAGCAGGGAGGTACCTTTTCTCAACAGCTATCCCATCTTGCAGTAGAGATTCTGAGATGGTCCGAAATCCACTCGATAACACTTTCGGCTCGCTTCATTCCTGGCAAGAGGAATGTGCTCGCCGACATTCTGAGCAGAGCGACGCAGATAGTGAGTACCGAGTGGTCTTTGGATCCTCAGATAGCCAACAAAGTCCTGACTTTGTGGGGTTCCCCGACAGTAGATCTGTTCGCGACAGCCTTGAATTTCAAGCTGCCCCTGTACTGCTCTCCAGTCCCGGACCCCAAGGCTCTGGCAAGATGCTTTTCTGCAGAGGTGGGACAACATCGACGTTTACGCCTTCCCACCATTCTGTCTGATGAGAAGGGTGCTCAACAAGACCAGACTATCGGTCAATCTCTCCATGACTCTAGTAGCTCCGCTATGGCATCACGCGGAATGTTTCCCGGACCTTCTGCAGCTCCTGACGGAGCTTCCGAGGGAACTCCCCCCACGACACGAGCTACTCAGACAACCACACTGCAATATCTTCCACAAAGCCGTAGCGTCGCTTTGGCTTCATGCCTGGAGACTATCTAGCGTCTCCTCACGGAGAGAGGATTTTCGCAACAGGTTGCAGACAGGATGTCTCGCCACCTGCGCATGTCCTCTATCAGAGTCTACCAGGCGAAGTGGAAAGTCTTCTGTGGTTGGTGTCATGGAAGGGGTATCTCTCCACTTGATGCCACTATTCCAGCAATAGCGGAGTTCCTCGTGTATTCACGGGAGGAAATGCGCCTTTCGGTTCCGGCGGTGAAAGGCTATCGCTCAGCCTTAAGCCTGGCATTTAGGCTGAAAGGAGTGGACATTTCCTCTTCGTTAGAACTTTCCCTACTCATATGCAGCTATGAGCTTACCTGCCCTCAGTCAGAAGTAAGACCTCCTCCTTGGAATGTGGTTCAGGTCCCCAGGGCTCTGAAGAGAGCTCCGTTTGAACCATTACGCCAGGCCTCTGAACGCCACCTGTCTTGGAAGACGGCTTTCCTACTCGCTTTGGCCTCGGCCAAGCGAGTCAGTGAACTTCATGGTCTTTCTTACGACGTCGCCCATTCAAGGGGATGGGGGGAGGTAACGTTCAGGTTTGTCCCTGAGTTTGTTGCCAAGACTCAGAACCCTGGGGTGTCGGACCCTAGGTTCGACTCCTTCGGGGTAACGAGTCTTCGTTCTGTAACAAGTGACCCAGACCATCTGTTACTTTGCCCAGTGAGGAATCTGAGGTGCTACTTGAAAAGAACAGCTGCAGTCCGTCCTCATGTGCAAGCGTTATTCGTGAGCACAGGAAGCATGAAGAGGAGGGTCACCAAGAACACCATCTCGGCCTGGATTCGTAAGGTTATTCAGCACGCCTTGAATCCTGACCCTCCTCCGTCACGTCGCCCTAGAGCGCACGATATCAGGGGCATCTCTACGTCCCTGGCCTTCAAGAGAAATTTCTCTGTGACGCAGGTCTTACAAGCTGGGGTCTGGAAGCGTCAAACGACCTTCACAGCTCACTACCTGCAGGACGTGACTCACAGGAGCCTCGATACCTTCTCTGTTGGCCCTGTGGTGGCTGCACAACAGCTGGTAGCAGAAGGTTGGGGGCATTGTTACCCGGTTTTAGTCTGCGTGATTGAAAGAGTATGTCTGGCCCTTACTTCTTTCTTCATTCTCCCTTCTCTTGGGGAAAGCAGCATCCTGGTCTCTGCATAGGTGACCTCAACCTCTGCAGGTAAACCATGCTCCCTTGTGCTCCTAGTACTAGCTGTAATACTGTTTGCGTCCCCCATACCCTGACGAGGTGGTATTGGGAACGTCCTAGCCTAGATTTCCATCTAAAGAATTCCAGGTCAACTTCCTAGGACGAGTCACAACTTCCTCCACACACAAGCTTATGTAGGCCGCACATTCGTCGCAAGCAATGAACGTGCGAGGTGCAGGGACCCCCATTCTCGAGTGCTGCTCACTCGGATTTCGGGTCCCCAGGTAAAGCCAAAGCCAGTAAGGCTGGGGACTTTCCGCCCTTCCTAAGGGGTAAGCCACCCTATGTAAATAGCGTGGTTTGTATTTCGGTTACGGAACAAATGACAAATTCGGAGATAATTTGTATTTTTCCTAACCATACAAACCTTAGCTATTTACTCATATTTGCCAGCCAGCCCTGTCCCCCAAGTCAAGTCCTACCTCTAAGTGAAGTGAGACAACTCACCAGTGTGTGGGGGGGGGGAGGGGTAGCAAGCTACCCCTTCCCTACCCCCTGCTAACTAGCGCGGGGGTAGTTAACCCTCGTTAAAAATCTAATGGCTCGTCATTTCAGCTACGCCGAAAGTAATTCCCTATGTAAATAGCTAAGGTTTGTATGGTTAGGAAAAATACAAATTATCTCTGAATTTATCATATTTATCCTTGTTTCATTTCCTCACTTGGCTGTTTTCCCTGTTGGAGCCCCTGGGCTTATAGCATCCTGCTTTTCCAACAAGGGTTTTAGCTTAGCAAGTAATAGTAATAATAATAATAATAATCTGCAATCTTGCGTGTTTGTCCCGGCACGACAGGCCACTCTTGCCGTACCTTTATGTCGGTCAAGGAGACGGATCCGCACCGGCTTTGCTCTTTGTGCGATTGTTGGGAGTGGTCATGTTTCCAGTGGGAGCAGTACAATAGACATAGCAAGAAGAAATCTGAAAGGGGTTCTTCACCTTACGGTTCATCTCAAAGTCAAAGAAATCTTGACTTCTTTTTCTTGCGGCTATGACTCTCCCACCTTCCGCTTCCTGTTCAAGTTCCTCCAGATGACGATTGGACAAGAGCGATTGTCATTTAACCTCGTGACAACCTTCTTGTCAGGAAGACACTGTTGTTTCCCCTATCGAAATGGTAGCGGCATCCCCTCGAAGGGAGTCTAGCTCTTTTGACACTCTGCATCATCTTTGACCTTCCTTGGGGCTTTCAAGTTCCCCCACTAATGAACGGCTCTTGGAGGTCTTAACGTTAGAGGTACAGTGGAAGAACACATCTGCCTCCGCAGGAGTTATCCTCGGCACTCCCTGGGCCCCTGGAGGGGAGTCCCTTCCAGTCAGTCTTATGCCGCTAGAGGAAACATCCTCCAAGATTCCTCACCCATTTGAGGTTCTGGAGATTGGTTCTTGCCTGAGCTTCAGCTTAGGACACATGCCCCCAGGGTGAGCGTGCGTTCTAAGTTGGCTCAGCATGCTGCGTTTACCCAGCACCAGTGGCGGCTCGTGTATAGGCACTGTGGAACTTCAGCACCCCCTGTTTTCACTTGATATTATTGATAAGATTCAATATAATGATTTTTCTTTATTTCTTTCTTTATACTTATACAATATATAATCCTTAAATTTAATGTTAATAATCACCATTCAGTTTATAAAAATAATAAAAAAATCTTTGTATGTATCAAACTGTGGACTTCACAGTTTCAGCAACAAGATGTTTGGCTGTTGTGACCATTTGCACAGGAAGGAGCACGTGAGGCTGAGAGCGAAAGTCGTTATTTGTTTTCTTTTCCTTTTTACTCTGTGTTGGGCTAGAGTTATATTATCATTCTTCCAGCTATTCTATTTTATTAATTTGTTTCGGTGCTCTTGACAATTCCCATGACTACATCAGAGGCAGAACGCTGCTTTTCAACACTAAAAGTGATAAAAACTTTTCTAAGAAGCATTATGAATTTGGAAAGGCTTTTTTAAATATTAAACTTAGCCGGTGAATATATAATAGCTGACGTCTCCGGCGGCTCGACAGAAAAACACAAAAACTCGCGAGCGATCGCTATGAAGGTTGCGGGTGTGCCCACCAGCGCCAACTATCGGCCAGATACCGCATATACATGTAAACAGCTCCAGTTCTTCTCTGTCGGTCTTGTCGACAAGTTGATTCCATTACTCGCTGTTAACCTGGAGTTTTTCGTCAGTCTTGGTGAAGTACTTCTTTTTGGTTTTGAGCTTTCGCAGTGCAGGTGTTTTTATCTTCAATTTAAACTCTTGAACTCTTTTTTGGATAGATTTAATTATTGATGACTTTGGATTGTTTTTTGGACTTTCTTTGACTTTTCAAAATGGCTGACCCTTCTCCAATTCCTAAATTTCGTAAATGTAATGCTAGGGATTGTAACAAACGTCTTCCAAAGGCCTCTCTCGACCCACATACTGTGTGTTCTAATTGTCGGGGTAAAACCTGTCAATTAGGAGATCGGTGTGATGAGTGCGTGGTACTTTCGGAATTCGACTGGCTAGAGTTTGATAAGTATTCTCGTAAGCTAGAGAGAGATAGGGTGAGGAGAAGTTCCTCTAGATCATTAGAATTTTCCTCCTCCTATGCCCCTGAACCTAATCCTTCCCCAGTAGTAGTTGTGCCTGAACCTTCTACTAGCACTCATGAACCATCAATGCGGGATATGTTACGTGCCATTCAAGCTTTGGGCGAGAGAGTTGAATCTTTAGCTACGGACCGTAATCAACTCATGGCGGATGTAAAAGAGTTAAAGTGTCAGAGTGCCACATTAGAAAATCGTGGGGATAAAGTGATTAGTGCGCAAAGTGTTATCAGTGTTGCGACCGAGGGTTCGTCTGTTCGTGCCTGTCGTTCTCCTAGTCCGAGACCTCTTGCAAGCTCCCATGCACCAGGGAGAAGTAATTTCGTAGGACTTATGGGTACGAGAGGCTTTAACCAACGAACAGACGTTCCCTCTATGGTTTCGGGCGTGTCTCGTCAAGACCGCCCCTACCATAAGACGAGCGAGGCGATTTTCTCCTCGTCATCCAAAGGCTTCTTGTGTAAGAAACCGTGGAGCAAGGTTTCGAGACCCTTAAAGCGGAAGTCAGTCCCTTCAGGACAGGTCCAGCGTCCTGGTTGTAGCCATTGGGACAGCTCTGACCCTGTGCAGTCATCGGAAGACTGCTCGCCGCCTAAACAGAAGCGTAACACAGGCTCCGAGAGTCTTAGTGTAGGCAATGTTTTGCAGTCACAGACGTTACCCTCGTCTCGAACCGCACCCACTCCCGTTGATCCTAAATGGGTTGTACTGCAAGATATGCAGAATAAGCTGGCCTCTCTTATGGAGGAGTATACTGCTGAGCAGGTTCACGATGATCCTCGCCGTTTAGCTGATCGAGATACTGGCCGTCAGCCGCCCAAACAAGCCTTTGCTCGTCCTGTTGACGTTGACGTTACAAAGTCACGTCAGTCACGTGACGTAGAGCCTCACTTGATGCAGTCCCGTGTTGACTTTCAGCCGCTGCCGCATGCTCGTGTTGACGTTCAGGACGTTCGCCAACCAGCTAAGTTGACTTGTTTTGACGTTGAGCATCAAGCACCGCAGTCAAGAGTTGTTTTACCTGCTCAATCTAGGCAGTCAAGGCAGGCTCGAGTTGACGTCGAACGTCCTCCCGCTCCTGTTGTTGTTGCTAGTCAGTCCGTTAAGCAGTTACATGACGTAGCGTCCTGGACTGCTACTGATGCTCCTGTGCGTGTGGACTCTGCTTGTCAAGCATTGCCACCAAGGCAGGTCTCTCCCTTGCTTGAGACTCATCAGTTGTCGGACGAGGTTCCTTCAGATGAGGACGTTGCTGACCCTCATCCTAATGATAATCCTTTGGACGTTTTGTCAGATGTAGAAGAACCTAAGGCTGTTCAACCCTCGATGGATTTTAGGAAGATAATGATGATTTTCAAGGATCTTTTTCCAGATCATTTTGTTGCTGTTGCTCCTCGTTCGCCTCCGTCTGAGTTTGCTCTAGGCTTAGCTGCTACCAAGCCTGCCTTTACTAAGCTAGTGCTTTCTCGCTCTTCTAAGAGGGCTTTACGTCTTCTAGGCGACTGGTTGGATACCAGGAGGAGTTTGGGGAAGACGGCCTTTGCCTTCCCACCTTTTAAGCTTGCTTCTAGATCGAGCGTCTGGTATGACACGGGAGAAGTTCTCGGCTTGGGAGTCCCTGCCTCTGCCCAGGGTGACTTCTCAAGCCTCGTAGACTCTCCCCGTCGCCTGGCCATGAGACACTCGAAGATTTGTTGGTCCTCCTCGGACCTTGACCATCTACTTAAAGGCGTATACAGGGCCTTTGAAGTTTTTAACTTTCTTGATTGGTCTTTAGGAGCATTAAGTAGGAAGATCTCGTCTGCTGACCAAGATGTATCCTTACTTATCATGTCCTGTATGGACAAAGCCATCCGCGATGGCTCCAATGAGCTCGCCTCCACCTTTACGTCGGGAGTCTTGAAGAAGAGAGAAACCCTTTGCTCTTTCCTATCAGCAGGAGTTACTCCCTGTCAGAGATCGGAACTGCTCTTTGCTCCCTTATCGGCTGCCTTGTTTCCACAACAGCTGATTAAGGACATAGCTGCTTCGCTTGTGCAGAAGGACACACATGACCTGATGGCATCCTCTGCTCGCAAGGGAGCTCCTTCTGCATCTTTTGTTGTGAGATCCAGAATCGAGACTCCTGCGTCTAGATTTATCCCGCCCTTTCGTGGCAGAGCTCCCAGCAGGGGAGGCTCTCGTGCCGAGGGAAAGAGAGGTAAGAAGAGAGGAGCCAAGTCCTCCCGTGGCAGAGTCTGACTGCCCACGGCCTCAGACAGCGGTAGGGGCCAGATTGAACAGCTTCTGGCAGGCCTGGGAGAAGAGGGGTGCAGACCAAAAGTCTGTTCTGTTGCTCAAAGAGGGGTACAAAATACCGTTTGTACGCAACCCTCCTCTAGTAACAACTCCCATAGACCTCTCTCCCAGGTATCGAGAGGAGTCAAAGAGACAAGCCCTACATCAAGAAGTGTGTCTGTTGCTAGAGAAGGGAGCGGTGGTGAAAGTCTCGGACCTTCAATCACCGGGGTTTTACAACCGTCTCTTCCTAGTCCCAAAGCATACAGGAGGTTGGAGGCCAGTGCTAGACGTCAGTGCGCTCAACGTTTTTGTTACGAAAACAAAATTTACGATGGAGACCATGATGTCCGTCTTAGCAGCGGTCAGAGAGGGAGACTGGATGGCCTCTCTCGACCTGCGAGATGCGTACTTCCACATTCCTCTACACACGGATTACCAACCGTTTCTGAGGTTTGTTTACAGGAATGTGGTGTACCAGTTTCGAGCACTGTGCTTCGGCCTCAGTCCTGCTCCTCTCGTGTTTACGAGGCTCATGAGGAATGTGGCAAAATTCCTTCATCTATCGGGAATCCGAGCCTCCCTGTACTTGGACGACTGGCTTCTCAGAGCATCGTCCAGTCATCGCTGTCTGCAGGATCTACATTGGACGTTGGGTCTGGCCAAGGAGTTAGGACTTTTGGTCAACTTAGAAAAGTCCCAACTGATCCCATCCCAGACTATTCTATATTTGGGGATGGAGATTCGCAGTCTAGTTTTTCGGGCTTTTCCGTCTGCCACCCGAATAGAACAAGCCCTGCTCAAAGTCCAACTAATGCTGAAAAGAGAACGTTGTTCAGTAAGGAGTTGGATGAGTCTCGTAGGGACTCTCTCATCCCTGGAGCAGTTTGTCTCGCTAGGGAGACTGCACCTTCGGCCTCTCCAGTTCCATCTAGCCTCTCACTGGAACAAGGGCAAGACTTTAGAGACGGTATCAATCCCGGTCTCCGAACCAGTAAAAGCATGCCTGAACTGGTGGGACAGCAATATCAGTCTGAGAGAGGGCCTGCCCCTAGCAGTCAAGAACCCAAACCACGTGTTGTTCTCAGACGCGTCGGATTTGGGTTGGGGTGCGACCCTGGACGGTCGGGAATGCTCGGGTCTGTGGACCTCAGTTCAGAAGAGCATGCACATCAACGGCAAGGAGCTATTAGCAGTCCACTTGGCCTTGATGAATTTCGAGAGCATTCTTCGAAACAAAGTGGTAGAGGTCAATTCAGACAACACCACAGCTTTGGCGTACATATCCAAGCAAGGAGGCACTCACTCCCACACGCTGTACGTGATCGCAAGGGACCTCCTCATATGGTAAAAAAATTGAGGCATCTCCCTGTTGACAAGATTCATCCAGGGGGACTTGAACGTCTTGGCAGACTGTCTCAGTCGGAGGGGTCAGGTGATACCCACGGAATGGACCCTCCACAAGGACGTGTGCAAGAGTCTTTGGGCGACTTGGGGTCAACCCACCATAGACCTATTTGCCACCTCGTTGACCAAAAGGCTCCCAATCTATTGCTTACCAGTCCCAGATCCAGAGGCGATCCACATAGACGCGTTTCTACTGGACTGGTCTCACCTGGACTTGTATGCATTCCCACCATTCAAGATAGTCAACAAGGTACTGCAGAAGTTCGCCTCTCACGAAGGGACAAGGTTGACGTTGGTTGCTCCCCTCTGGCCCGCGAGAGAGTGGTTCACCGAGGTACTTCAATGGCTGGTAGACATTCCAAGAAGTCTTCCTCTAAGGGTAGATCTCTTACGTCAGCCCCACGTAAAGGATGTTCATCAAAGCCTCCCCGCGCTTCGTCTGACTGCCTTCAGACTATCGAAAGACTCTCAAGAGCTCGAGGCTTTTCGAAGGAGGCAGCCAGTGCGATTGCGAGAGCTAGGAGAGCTTCTACCATCAAAGTACACCAGTCGAAGTGGGAAGTCTTTCGAGACTGGTGCAAGTCAGCATCTGTGTCCTCTTCCAGTACCTCTGTAGCCTAAATCGCAGATTTTCTATTACATCTGAGAAATGTTCGCTCCCTCTCAGCATCCACTATTAAGGGCTACAGGAGCATGTTGGCTTCGGTCTTTAGACATAGAGGCTTAGATCTTTCCAACAATAAAGATCTCCAAGATCTCCTTAAGTCTTTCGAGACCTCTAAGGAACGTCGTATGGCAACTCCTGGATGGAACTTAGACGTGGTCCTAAGGTTCCTGATGTCAGACAGGTTTGAGCCATTACATTCAGCCTCCCTGAAGGATCTCACCCTCAAGACGCTTTTCCTAGTGTGCTTGGCTTCGGCTAAAAGGGTCAGTGAAATTCATGCCTTCAGTAAGAACATCGGCTTTTCCACAGATAAAGCCACATGTTCACTTCAACTTGGTTTCCTGGCCAAAAATGAACTGCCTTCTCGTCTTTGGCCTAAGTCATTTGATATACCTTGCCTGTCAGAGATCGTAGGCAACGAACTTGAAAGAGTACTGTGTCCAGTTAGAGCTCTTAAGTTCTACTTAGCTCGTACTAAGTCCTTACGAGGTGGATCTGAGGCCTTATGGTGCTCAGTTAAGAAGCCATCATTACCTATGTCAAAGAATGCTTTGTCATATTTTATCAGATTTTTAATCCGAGAGGCTCATTCTCACTTGAATGAAACAGACCGATGCTTGCTTAAAGTTAAGACGCACGAAGTAAGAGCTATAGCAACTTCCGTGGCCTTTAAGCAAAATAGATCTCTGCGAAGTATTATGGACGCGACCTTTTGGAGAAGCAAGTCGGTATTCACGTCATTTTACTTAAAAGATGTCCAGACTCTTTATGAGGACTGCTACACACTGGGTCCATTCGTTGCAGCGAGTGCAGTAGTGGGTGAGGGTTCTACCACTACATTCCCTTAATTCCAATATCCTTTTAATCTGTCTCTTGAAATGTTTTTAATCTTGTTTTTGGGTTGTACGGAAGGCTAAGAAGCCTTTCGCATCGTGGTTGATTTGGCGGGTGGTCAAATGTCATTTCTTGAGAGCGCCCAGATTAGGGGTTTGATGAGGTCCTGTTGTATGGGTTGCCGCCCTTGATACTTCAGCTCCTGGGAGTCTTTCAGCATCCTAAGAGGATGGCTGGGCTTCGTGAGGAAGACAGACTAACAAGGCAGAGTAATCGTCAAAGTCAACTTCCTTACCAGGTACCTATATATATTTGGGTTTTGTTATGATATAACTGTCAAAAACTCTAAGCATATACGCTGTAAACTGTATTAATACTGGTCTCTACCCACCACCATGGGTGTGAATCAGCTATTATATATTCACCGGCTAAGTTTAATATTTAAAAATGATATTTTGATTATAAAATAAATTTTTGAATATACTTACCCGGTGAATATATAAATTAAAGGCCCCCCCTTCCTCCCCGATAGAGACCCAGCGGGATGAGAAGAACTGGAGCTGTTTACATGTATATGCGGTATCTGGCAGATAGTTGGCGCTGGTGGGCACACCCGCAACCTTCATAGCGATCGCTCGCGAGTTTTTGTGTTTTTCTGTCGAGCCGCCGGAGACGTCAGCTATTATATATTCACCGGGTAAGTATATTCAAAAATTTATTTTATAATCAAAATATCATAATTCACTTGTGGTGCTTTCAATGGAGAAAACTTATCTCAGTTGTCATCCAGAAATCAAGGAAAAAATTACTGATCTTTTTGCACAAATTAAAACAAGAAGGGCTTTCATATTTAAATGATTAAATCAAGCTTAATCAATAACAATTTAGGATATAGTTTCTTAATAGATTTTCTTAAACCTATTTGTTTACTTCTACACAATATTAAAACAAAAGCTTCAAATTTTCTGGAGCAGCACCCCTAATAATTTTAGCCGGGAGCCGTGGCGGCTCACGGCTGAGTTCACTCAGCCTGAGGTTCCTTGTGGACCTCACCCTTACGAGCCTGCCGTCCCTTCTGGGTCAACGAGAGGTTGTCTTCGCACAGGTAGAGGAAGTATTTTAAAATCCGGAACTATGAGCCTTTGCCTCTGCCATTAGATCCGGCAGTGTCGGCTTAGTCTAAAGCATGACACTGGAGAAGTTGGCAGCTCAGTCAGTGATGTTTTCAGCTGCTGACGCAGCTAACTTGGAGAGTTTGCAAAGGCCACATTGCAGACCTCTACACGGGTGGACTACTGGTCCAGAACTTGGGTTACCTGGCCAATAACGAAGACCTGTCGATCCAGAGAAGCGGATAGTGTTTAAGAATGTTCTGCTTTCGGGGACCATAGCGGTTGAGTACTTGGGCTATAACTCAGCAAACCAGTGGACCAACTGAATCCTAAAGAGATGAGATGCTGTCATCTCCAAGTTCCAGTGGCAGGTGCTAAAGAGGAAAGCTCTTTGGCTTCACAACTCATTGATCTACTCTTCACTGTTTAATACCAAGAATATTGATGTGGTAACAGAGTGTGTTGAAGAAGGTGAGTCAGGACTCCCTTCTCCACAGAGCCGTAACATTCCATCCTCCCCCTTTGTCACCAGCTGTGCTGAAAATGTCACCACTTTGCAGGCAGGCATATGAAATGTCTAAGTAATATTCTTGGCAGTCCACCACTTAGAAGACTTCTCATGCCAGACAACCCTTTCATGACAGGAAGGCACATGGAAGGATAGGGAGAGCTGCAAGACATGGACAGCGCCCCCACTATGGGTCATTTCTCCTACAATACCACCAGTAGGAGGATTTCTGTGGCACAGTTGTCACAGATGGGAGTGCCATGGGCCCGAACCATGAACAGTCAAAAGTTCTCCAGCGGGTTACTCCGTCCCATTCATCAGCTCTCCTCCTCCCCATATTCATCATTTAGTGTGGTCGTTGTCCTTTAAGAAGGGATCAACGAAGGATGTCACTCTTCAGGCAGAAGTCCAGACCATGTTTAGAAGGGTGCTCTCCAAGAGGTTTTTGACGGGTCCCCAGGCTTCTTCAGTCAACTCTCTCTTGTAGAGAAGGCATCTGGAGGCTGGAGGCCTGTCGTAGACCTCTCGGCCTTGAACAAGTTTGTCCTTCAGACAAACCACAGAGGTAGTCAGATAGGCTGTCAGACCAGGGGACTTTATGATCACACTGGAAGTAAAAGATGCATACAGTACGAGAGTAATGCTTTGTTTGCTGGGCCTGGGATCCTGTGTCATGTTACTTCTCCGTGGCCTCCTGGAATTTTGAATTGGATTCCCCTGCTCTCCAGTGACCAAGGGGCTGGCCAGGAGTTACGAACTCGGACACTTGTTGCCCCAGGTTAAAGGAGCTTCGGCATTCTTTTTGCAGGGACGTCCAATGGGATCCTGCTCATCCTTCAACGCACAATAGTTTGGTAGAGCTAGTTGAGAAGATTACACCCTTTGAAGCTTTTCCTGTTCGTGGGCGCACACTGGAAATTTTAGAGTCGGGTTTAGAAGGATCTTCCCCCATGTTAGCACGGGTCCATCCCTCCGCTCCTTCTAGCAGAGGAAGAGTCAGAGTACTCCTCCCATTTCTGCCACATTAGTTGCAGGAATCTTTTCCCATCTATTGCCGACCTTCCCCGGCCGCCTTCAGTACATGATTACGTGGTCAGGTCTGTCCTTGGGACAGAAGAATCGTATTCAAGGATGGGGTGGATGATTCAACAAGTATCCTGTTATACCCTCTTCAAGAATTGATAAGATGGTACTCAGATTTTGTCTGCCCTTAAGGCATCGGACCTTGGATCGATACCATTAGAGGGAGACACTCCGGATCAGTATGTTTGACTGATGTCCGTGCTCACTTTCAAGGGTGCGACGGTTGGATGGAGTTTACCAAGAATCTGTCTTCCTGGGGGTTGGCCTCCATCATTAGGCAGTACTTAGGCGTCCTTCAAGGGCATCGTACCATCCCTGGGACTGCCTGGGTCACCCTATTTCCAGACATGTTGTCTCAGAAGTATCTGGCAGGACAGACCACAAGATCCCAGAAGGAACTGGGGCATGCAGTTCTTCAAGGTACCCTACCTGTTTCCTTCAGGCAGTGAGCGGGGGAAGAAGGGAAGAAAAGGGTTATGTTTTGCAGTGTTCAACCCCCTCTTTTTTTACATCAGAAATCGCTTGTCGTGCCATAATTGATTGATTGATTTAAAGATGTCAGGCATCGTAGACAATCTAGCAGAAGCATAGAGGGGAGTCCTTCAGGATGGTTACTTACTACCACCTTCTTCAGCCTTATGCATTTCACCTTTTCTCTTTTGCTGATAGAGTACTCATCTGTTCTTCCAACATCCCCTAGAACCCTGGCTTTGTGGACAGAAGTAGGAGGGATGTTGGAGTGGATCACACTCAAAGAATTTCATCATCGAAAGACTTCTTCATTTCATTGGATCTGAAGGATGTCTACTGTACTTTTAGTACCCGTGCATCAGTCCATTATTAGTACTGTGCTTCCTTTCTCCTGCTTCGGTTTCATTTACCAGTTCAGGTCTCTGGGCTCAGGACTGGGTCCTGCTTCTCAGGAGTTCATTCAGATATTCACCTGGGTCAGGGATGGGGAACCTGCGGCCTTCTGGACCACCAGGTGTGGCCTTCTATGGCCTTTTGATATATATACATAGGCTTTGTCAAAACAAATTGAGTTAAACATTTCACTGCAAGGCAAAAATAAATGTACATATTATATGTGGCGAAATATTCAGGCCTTTAGAAAGAAACTTGCATTTCAAGTCCCTTTTGGCTCAATCAAAACTCTCGGAAGAACTCTTTCCCCAGCTTACGAAAGTAATGAGTGAAACTGGGGATATTTATGGACATTTTAAAGAATATGTGTCTGTTTTAGACACATTAATAGAAGAATACAATAAAAGATTCAATGATTTTGAAAAGAATAGCATCACACTGAAACTTGCTTTTCAACCTCACTTAGTTGATGTATCAGAGGCTCCTGAAGAGTTACAAATGGAACTTATTGAAATGTCTGAGGATAATACCCTGAAGTCTCTGTTTGACAAGAGAGAAAATCCTGTCGAAATTTGGAAAAACGCGATTGAATATCCGCGTCTACATGAACATGCACGACGGTTGATTTCCTGTTTTTCTTCAACATACTGTTGTGAATCCACATTTTCGTAATTGGCGCAAATCAAGAATTCACTGAGAACTCAGTTGACAGACGAGCATTTGGAGGACCAACTGAGACTTAAAACCAGTATGCTAGAGTCTGATATCAAAATGCTTTCTCAAAAGAAGCAAACCCAATGAAGTCATTAATATGTATAAAACTGTACATGCTTGCTAACTTTTTATTGAATATTTGAAAAATTTTACTTTCTCGATTGAAATCATTTGAAATGTCATGCTTTCGATATTATTCATTTACTTATTACTTTGAAAACTTCTTACATGAATGAAATATTGGAAAATTCTGTTTTCGATATTATTCACTTTCATATTACTTGTACAAAAAGTATATACTTAAATAAAGATATTTGAAAATATTAGACTTTCATTTTCTATAAACCTATCTTTTTTATTAGATTACTAATGAATTATTTAAGCGATAAAATAACTTGAAAAAAATTTAATACGGCCTTTATGAGGGATGATGAATTGTAATATGGCCTTCATGCACAAAAAGGTTCCCCACCCCTGACCTGGGTAGTACAGTAATATGGAGCCGCTACAAGGGATACATATAACTTCAGATGTATCCCTTGAGTGAGTGATCCAGGCCTCCTCTGTTTGGCAGTACTGTAGTGACAGGATCGAGCTCGACTTACCGCTTTTGTCATGGTCTGGGGATTGTGATAATTGTGGAAAAGTTCAGTTTCTTACCGAAGCAAAGGTCGAAACATTGGGGCATGCGGGTAACAGCAAAATTTGATTAGTTAGACAATCGTATCAGCAAGCCTAAGTGGGTAGTGCATCTGTTCTGTCATACAAAACTACTGCAGCATAAGCAGAATCTTCTCAGCCACCTTTCCTCAGCCGAAGAGTTTGTGCCTCAAGCGAGTGTCTACGCCAGAGATCTCTTCATATACTGTTTGAAGAATCACTGGTTAGTCTCCAGGAACTTCCATTCCTCCTTGTGCTGGCAAGACGAGAGGTTTGGGTCGATGTTATCTGTTGGCTAGCAAGGAATCCTCATAGGGGAGTCCCACTTGACTCCACCTCCTTTCATGCAACTGTGATCAGATGCGTCAAAAGAGGGGAGGGACTCACGCCTGAACGGCTGAGCGTTGTGGTCAGAAGAAGAAGTATGTACTCTTTGATGTCTAGGATCTAGCAACCATATAGCGCTGCAAGCCTTCCAGGAACATTGAGGAGGCATCCAGTGAGTTGGATTTTGCGACAACGCCACCACATTGGCTTACGTCTAGCTCTACAAGCTGGATAAGCAGATGCTTTTCAGGACGGCATTCTATGCCGGGGAGTTGTCAGCCAATCACATTCTGGGCAAGAGGAATGAGCCAGCAGATATACTTAGGCCCCAGAGGAAGGCTGTAAGGTTAGAATGGGCCATACATCCCGGCATAATGGAGACTCCTCTGGTTGGAGGGATTTCTGTGGATCGACCTGTTTGGCATACAGTTAGATAGGAAGTGCCTATCCATAAGGAAGAACCTGCCGGTGGTGCCAATGTTAGAAGCCAGAGTCTGGAAGCATCAGACAACCTTTACATGGGAGTATACCAACAAGTTTTTAGACTCCTTTTCATTTTGACCTGTGCTAGCTAGCTTACTTAGCTCTGTAATAGACAAGAATAAATCTTATTTAGTCTAAGATAATGGTCTCGGCTTAAGTCTAGGGTTAGAGGTGGAATGTGTGGTCCTTTGTCCTTTTTCCTTCCCATCTCCTAAAGTGCAGCAATCGTTCCGTTATTTACGGGATCGGACGTTGTGCTATCTCAGCGGGATAAATCACGATTCATTATTGAAACTTAACATGTGTAGAACATGTTTATTATCCTCTTGACCGCTCTCAACGGACAACAACAGCATCTACAAATCCCGCCAATCCACAGAATGTCAAAAAAAAGTTAAGGATAATGAGGAACACAAGTTTGTTATAGAGAAAACAGTACTTAGACATTTATCTAACTTGGACACTACAGACATTGATGCGGATGAGTTTCCATGTCGAGCAGCGGTTCTGTACAAGTCATTGATAGAAGTATCTCCCCATCCTTTTTACAAGGTGGAGGATGGATGGAATGTAGGATACCTTATGCCTAATTAGCCATACATTGTGACACATCCTTCCTAGGATATAGGTCCATCCTCGACTGTCTGTCAGTGGAAAGAAACCTAACCCAACCGGTGAGAATCTGTTTTCAAGTGTTGGGAGGTTGTAGGAACCAACGCATCCTCACTTCTCTCAGGTCCTAGTGTATAGACATCCTGGAATTTTCAAACAACCAGTATGGTTATAGTAGCTTCCTGTCCCCTAAGAATGAGTGCCCTATCAAAGAACAAAAGTTTGTGGCCTATACAGTAGTTGGGAAAAGTACAGTCATTTTGAACAGTTTTGATTTTATGTTGCTATTCTAAATCAGTTGATAAAAGTATTCAGATTTAAACTTTAAAGACCCAAACAGAATCATTTACTTACCTATATATTTTTTTTCAGGCCACTGGACTTTTCTGGAATAAATCAAAATAAAGAAGACAGGGTCCTGTCCATCCACAAACCGACCTTAGTAAGGACTAGCAAGTTTTAAGGCATGAAGGAAGTCCCACTTCAAAGAGGAGTCCCTTCACAACTGAGGTATATTTAATTTTCTAATTCCTTTTTTATATTAAAAGAAATCTTAAACCCTATTCTGGAGCTAAACAGTGTCGAGTCCATTGAAAATACTGTACGATTTTAAAACCTTTTGTTTTGTTATATTTAGCAACCAAATTAGGAAAACATTTTATGTTTGAGATGTGAAACCAATAACTTCACCAGTAATATCTTGTCTGAGGCTGAACAGTTCGTCTGAAAGTGGGTCTTTAGGTTTCGTGGAAGTCGAAGTGCAAGATATTCATGCTGGTGTGCGAGATATTTCTATTTGGAAGAAGCTATTTTGTTCATTATAGAATGGCTTAACGAATGTTCAGTCTGCAATGATGCTTACCTTGAATGAAGGTAAAGAAATTGGTTAGCTATTATTATTGTTATTATTATTATTATTATTATTATTATTATTATTATTATTATTATTATTATTATTAAAAGCTAATCTACAATCCTACTTGGAAAAGCAAAATGCTATAAGCCCAAGAGCTCCAAGAGGGAAAAATATCCCACTGAGGAAAGGAAACAAGGAAATAAACAAGCTACAAGAGGAATAATAAACAATCAAAATGAAATATTTTAGAACAATAACTTTAAATTTGATCTTTCATATCTACACTATAAAAACTTGAAAGAAAAAAAGAGGAAGAGAAATGAGATTGAACAGCGTAGCCTAATGTACCATCAAGCAAGAGAACTTTAATCCAAGGCAGTGGAAGGCCATAGTACAGAGGCTATGGCGCTACCCAAAACTAGGGAAGGATGGTTTGATTTTAGAGTGTCCTCCTCCTAGGAGAGCTGCTTATGTGATAGGCCAGGGGGATTTGGGGACAAGTAAAAGATGTGAAGCAATGCCCCTGGGGCTCAAGGAACTCTCCTCCATCTCACAGGATGAGATACTGTACGGAAGATCCTTAACTTACAAACTAAATAGGTTTCAAGAAGCTGTTTGTCAGTAGAATGGTTTGTAAGTCCAATATTCTTAGATTGCCTAAGGTGAGCTTAACCTGAATTCAATGGCCATAATTTCTAGCTACAAAAGTCAACAGATAATCAGGTTTCATATGAAGTAAATATCAGGTTATTACAAATGTCGTTTTGCTTATTGTATTAAATGATATGTTGTTGTTTTATTACAGTATTTCTTTACCAAGCCCGGTACTAAGATGACTGTCACAATAATCTATGGTACTTAACATTGGTGTAGGAGGATGGAGAGCATCGGCCATGATGAATAAACCCTCAAAACGCAAAATAAAGCGAGAGCACAAAACAAACGAGACGACGCTTAAGAGTTCCAAAAGAAGGATGTTGTTCAGATGGCGCTCGCGTCGGGCGTCGGTGGTGTGGCTCAGGCAGCGTAGCTGGTGCCTCTGTATCGGCCCATCCCTTTTGACGAAGGAATTAGCTAAATGGAAGACAGCCTGGAATTAGCTAAATGGAAGACAGCCTGTGAATAGTGGTTTTCACACGGGCGTCATAGGTACAGTATCTCCCCAGAAATAGATTTTTCCTTCGTCAAAATCCCTTTTCTTTATCTTATCTTTATTATTTTCAGTTGGATTCGTGTTTGTATCTCTGAATGTTTTTGCAAGTCGATGACCGTCTGTATACTCATAATCGTGAGGTCGTCATGTCTCATGTTCCTTACTAGTTTTCATTGTCTCAGTATAAATGGTGGTCTGGTTAAGTATATGATAAATCAGAGTAAAGAAAGAGGTGTGGTAAATATCACATATCAAGGCTATATTCAGTATCATTAGATTTTTCCAAATTGTATTTTTTCAATTTTTATGTCTGTAGTCTCATGTTCTGCCACTGGACTATTTTCTGTCTTAGTTATATAATTTGCTTGCATTTTAAATTCGATAAATAATGGTTGAAAGTTAGGTAAAAGACAATGCTTGCTACCTTATCGATCCATTTTTACCGATGATAAACCTTTTTTCGATAATGATTTTATGACTCTTTTTTTTAACTGAAAGTAAATTAATTATTATGTCTTACCCAGTATTAGGAGCTTTGATATATAAAAAATTTCATTATGTTTTTTTTTCTTGCAGTCCTTTGAAAAGAAGTCAAATATTGGGCGTTATGATTCTGATGGCGGTTTATCGAACGACAAGGAGCTGGAAAAGGAGATATGTTCCTTGGATGGGGGACCGCATGATCCCGTTGAGATGTAGGAAACATTACGTGTGATGGAACAACACTGGAGATCTCAAATGGATCAACAGAAATCAACCACACATTACAATTATACTGTATGTCTTGGTAATTAGTGTGTATGGGACTTAGACAAGGTATAAGCAAAGAAATTTTCTAATATTTTGTTTGTTTCCTAACTTCTTTGAATATTTGGTGGCTCATAAAGCCTTTGGTTTTCTAATGATCATCTGTATGATGTGCAATGTTGCCTGACACAATGATAACCTCTTTAATGTATAATTTGTCTGTATTGTACTTTACTCATTTTGAGCTCTGGTTTTTCATCATTGTTTTCATTTTGATATGTATTAATTGATTTGAGTTTATTTACCAGGTTGTACAGTATATATATGATGATAGGCTATTAGACAAATCCACTGCTGGGCAGTGTTACTTGCTGCTGCGAGGCAAGCTTTCTTTCTCTCCTGGTCGTGCTGCGAAGAGGCCGTCATCTCTTGTAACTCTAAGATCACGACTCACTCCACACTAAATTACCCTTGTAGTCCTTTTTGTGCCTTAATGTCTAGTGTTGCTAGTGTAATATGTATACTTTTCCCGGCTGTGACAGTTGTCCTTGTGGCACTTTCATGTGTCAGGTCGAGGTAGATCCACATCCCCATTGCCCGAACTGTTGTGAGTGGTGTTTCATAAAATCTCTGTGTGATTATTGTAGGGAATGGCCGTCCTCCCAGTGGGAGAAATATCCTTCCCATTATAAGAAACAAGCTAAAAGGCATCGTTCCCCTTCCTCTTCTTTCATAGATAGCAAGAAACATAAGTTCATTTCTGTGACACTATATTTCCCACCCCATTCCTCCTTGTTTGGATCCCTCAGGGACTCTGGTAACTGGATACCAGTTGAGATTTGATTACCTTACATATTGATGATAGTAACTTTGTTAATGTATTATCGCCACATGGGCCTAGTGATCGTGAGTCGCTGCATGAGACTGATCCCCTGGCAACAGCCCCTGCACTTACTGCGCATTATCCAATCCCAGTGTCCTTAGTGCCTGATTACGATGATTTACGTAGATCTCCCTCACCTCCCACTACAGTAGTGTGCTTATTGGTGAGCACTTTATGACAGAGTTCCAGCAGGATGACTTTGCTTCTTGGGGTATCATCCTTAAAATTGTCGAAAGACTCCCCTTATTCTCAACCGAGAACGCCACACTCTTGAGTAGAGACTGCCGTGTCCCCATGTACTGAGGAGGCCTTGTTGGATGATCCTTATCATTCACCCACTTGTTCAAAAGAGTCTGGATTGCCTTATATGCCCAGGGGTCCTCGTCCTCGCTCTCTTAAGTATTCTCTAGGCTCATTCCAGACTTCCCCTATCACTTAATCCGATGCTGTACAGACTTCCTCTGGAGTGTCCACATCACAGACTTAATTGGTTTGGCTGAATTGTCAGGGCTGAATCTCGTCATCTCTTTCCAAGCAGTCATTGCATTGCGGAAGACTAAAGTCTTCACTGTCTCTACTAATGGGTCTACGCCATTCGCTTCAACAACACTTATCACTGTATCGCATCGCACACTGGCTAATATGTCTGCGCAATGACTTTCATGTCATTCCACATCCTAGAGATGTACGACCTTATAGTGCCATGCCTGTCCAAGCACGTAGACGTGCTGACGTTACACACGATTATACATCTATGTCAACCTGGGCTAGGTTGACTATCAGGTAGCCTCTACCTCTAGAACTCATTTACCTTAGTTGGATCCAACTTATCCATCCTCGAAACATCATGTCAATGGCGAACCTATTATTTAACCACAACATACGCAAGCTAATGCCTTTCCCATTGTTCATACTACTTCAGATATTACCCGGACCATGGAACAGCCAAAAATTTCTTTTCCAGGTATTTCTTTATTCTAGAAACAGGAGAGGAAAAGGGCACTGGGACCCGTACTCTCTTTTCCTTGGATGGTACCCCCATCCACTCAGAATAATACCAACTGAAAAATGTCGCAGACTCGGTCCACGTAGGACGTGTCCTAATTGGCCTTCTTCTGAGAGATCCTATTCATCTCATAGGTCGAGCTCTGAAGTAAAGTTCTCTACTGCTCCCTCTCATGTGTATAAGGGTAGAAACCTGTACCAGAGGAGCAAATATGATTCGTCCCAGTCTTTCTGTGTCCCCTCTTATCAATTGCGTAATGATATTTGCAAAAGTAAGGACTTGTACTCAAGGGTTAAATCTTCTGGCTCTGTTCCTAAAACAGAACCTTCCTATGTGCCTAAACAGGAACCATATCAGGAGGACCATGCCCCAATTACAATTGATGACTCAGGACTCGGTTGCACGTGCAGGCCCCAGCTCTGCTGACGTAGCTCCCCTCGCGGCTGCGACATCTGGGTCTGAAGCCGCCCATTTCTTAAAGATAATGAGTCTTATTCACTACTTGGATGGTTTGGGAGAACCTCCTCACACACTAGTCACAAGTAGATGTTGCGCCATTGATGCGATCTTTCCACAGTTGCAAAGTGCGAGACACCACTTCGATGTTTCAGTATCAAACCAGACCCGTGACATGCTAGACCCGTTCAGTAATCAAGTCTCGGCACCCGTGGAGTCCCTTAAATTGAACAGTTCCTTGAAATTATCACCTCAGGCACTTTCTTGCCAGAGGAAGTTTCATGTCGATTCTGAGGCTCACCCGCTTCCTCTGCCTGTTGACCCCAATGTTGCCAATCTGGTACCCACTGTACCAAGCGACAAGTTGGCCACTCTACCTTCTGCTTTCTCTGCATCCAAAATCCAGAAGATGGAAGTTGCTGCCACATCTGTCAATCAGACCTGCTCTTGGCTGGATCTCTGGTCAGGAGCAATGTCCCATTTTGCAGTGACAGAAAAGCTGAAAGCATACTCCTTTTAAAGGACTAGAATTTGTATAGTTAGAAAAAAAAACAATTATTTTTAGAAATTCTTATTTTGTTACTATTTCTCATTTTAAATAAGTTGATAAGAAAGTAATATTCAGATTTGAACTTATAGACCTAAACAATCATTTGCTTAACCTAATATATTTTTTCAGCTCCACTTTTTAGCAGTATTTAGAAATGAAGAGACGATCTTCTCCATCCACATAGTTTGGAATTAGAATTGAAAGGCATGAAGGGAAGTCTCACTTCAAAGAGGAGTCTCTACACAACTGAGGTATATTTCAATTTTCTAATTCCTTTTCTCTATATAGAGAAATCTCAAACAGTATTCTGAGGCTATAAAGCGCAGTTTTGTAAATGTGTTTGTAGCTTATCTATAATTTGTGTGTCGTGTCCATTGAAAATACTGTACCATTTTAAAAACTTTTATTTGTTATGATTAACACCTAGACTAGGAAAACATTTTATATTTGAGATTTGAAACCATTAATATTACCAGTAATATTTTGCCTGTCAGAGGCTGAACAGTTGGTATGAAAATGGGTCTATACGGTTCGAGAAAAGTTGGAGCGTAGATTGTGTATGCTAGTGTATGAAATATTTCTATTTGGAAGTACTTATTTGTTCTGTAACTGAAATACAAACCACGCTATTTACATGGGGTGATTACTTCGGCGCAGCCGATGACGAGCCATAAAGTTTTAACGAGGGTTTCCTACCCCACTGCTAGTTAGCGGGGGGAGGGGGGGTTAGCTAGTTACCCCTCCCCCTCACACACACCGGAGAATAATCCACTTTACTCTTGGCTCGGATAGAGATCGGAGGTCTCCGCTCCTATCCTCACTTGATGGCCATTATTGTTTTGTCTTTTAACTTACCTTTTCTTATACTTAATATATTTAAACATTACTGATGTTTATATATATTTTTCTGTATAGAAAATAGTAAGTTTCCTTTGCTTTCGGTGTTGTGTACATCTACTAGAGTTTCGCAGGCCTTTCAGGCCACCACGATCTTTTTGTGATCACGGCCTTACACTCCTAGGCCACCATGGTTGCCTTTCGTGGAGTCCGGCCCTTCTCTTGAGGTCGTTCACCTCTTACTGCGTACTACGCCTACGATAGCTTCTCAGAACCGAGTCGCTATTTCGTCTTATTTGTCTCAATTATTTTTGCGAATATAATTGTGTTTTTACTTTTCAGCTCAGGGCTCATGTCCCTTCGGGGGTCGGTGATCCTTGGAACATTCAAAGTCAGTTGCATAATTATCATGTTATAATTCTGTTTTGTTAACTTTCGTCCCCCCCCCCCCCTCACCTGGCCATGGCGGCTGGGGGAGGGGGCGCATATCGTCTTTCGTTCTTATGTTTTTTCCCTCGGGGTTTCTCTTTGGAGTTTCACCCGGGGGAATTTCTGTTAAATAATTATTCTGTTTTATTTTCCAGTTTACGATGCTGTTTCTTCGTGCCTGTTGTGTGTGCCTTCGAAGCAGAGCTGTCCTGTTTATCCTGGGGAGTCGGCTTCGCCGCCGTCTCTTAAGGCATTCGTCAGGGGCGTTCCCTTCTCTTAGAAGTTCCCCCGTGATTTATGCCAGCTCTTCATTGCATCCTAGAACGATAAGGAGGTTCGCCTCCAGGATAGTTAGTTAACTTCCCATTTACTTTTCCCTGTTCCTTGGTGGTTATGCTCTTGGGGCTGAGCGTCCGCCCTTGTGACTTGCTCAAGGGGCTGAGCGGTGGAAAGGCTAGACCATGGTACTAGCGACTATGCTCTCGGGGCTGAGCGGTCGCTTCTGTAGCTACGCTCAAGGGGCTGAGCAGCTGCAGGATCAGTCCAGCCCTCTCTCGTTCGTGAGGGAGGCCGCACTAAGGGCTCCTCCTCGGAGGATCGCTCCTTTTGTCTCTTCTACGAAGTGTCCCTCCCGTTCGCGTGAGAGGACACTCACAGAGACTCCTCTTCGGAGGATTGTTCCTGTTTTTGTCTGCTGATCTCACGGCCTTTCGGGGCTCCTTCACCAGTCTCTTCTACGAAGTGCTCACCTCTCTCGTTCGCGAGAGAGACCACTCATAGAGACTCCTCTTCAGAGGATTGTTCCTGTCGTCAACAGCTTGCTGTTCAGTCACTAGCACTTCGGTGTTAGTGTCAGGGAAACTTCGCTTTCTCTTTTTCCCTGACCCTTCGGGGTCTCGGATCTTAGTTACGCAGTTCCCTCGGGCTCTCGTAACTTTAGTCACTTCTACACTTCAGTGTTTAGTGACGGAGAAACTTCGGTTTTTAGTTGCATTGACCCTTTGGGGTCTTGCAACTATCCCCTCGGGGCCACGCTACTCAGGCTACGTTAGACCCTTGGTCTCTTGTCCCTCAGTGTTCCTGTTGCCTGCTGTATCCGTTCCTGACTGCAGACGCGCCTTGGGCGCCCACGCCCCCGTTATCTAATGGGCTCCTCCCTTCGGGGCAGAAGAGACTTTCTTATACCCTGAGTAAGTCCCTAAGTGCCAGGTATCACCTGCGCGCCAACATTCCCTTACTCGCTAGCGCTCGTCTGCTGTTCCTGCTGTTCCTGAGACTGCCTTAGAGACACCCTGTTCTAGTATTCAGTTAGGCTGCTACCAATGTTCCCTGTGCATTTGCGCACATCGTTGGGGTTCCTGAGATAGCGCACTGGCGCTCACCAGCAGTTCAGCCTTCGGTGTCTCTAAGTCTCTTCTACGAAGGCCACCTCTCCCGTTCGCGGGAAAGGTACCTCTCAGAGACCACTCCTCGGAGTTTTTAGCAGTCCCTCAGTTGATCGGCGGCACTGAAGTAGACCTCCTGGTCCTCTTCAGGGGATGCTCTCCCTTTTAGGGACACATCCCAGTTCCTGATCTACGAGTTAGCGATCCTTCAACCATTTCCGACGATCTTCTGTTGTGCAGGAGCCTACGGTCTTCACGCATAAGCGCTGAAGACCACCCGCGTGCGGGATTATTTCCCTCCCGCGATCTCGCGATCGTCGACGATTTAGCCGACGATCTTCTGTTCGCGCTAACGCGTAAGCGTTGATGATCGCCCGCGCAAGGGATGGTTTCCCGCGCTCGATCTCTCGACGGTCATTAGCCGACGATCTTTGGTTCGCGCTAACGCGTAAGCGTTGATGATCGCCCTCGCGCGGGATGGTTTCCCGCGCACGACCTTCAAGGCCCTTCCGCTCGCGATCGTCAACCCGGCAACGGTCGTTAGCCGGCGATCTTCGGATCCAGCGCTAGGCGCGCAAGCGCTGACAATCTTCTTAGTGTGCGTAAGCGCCGAGGATCGGTCTGTGCGTGGGATGGTTTCCCGCGCACGGCAACGAGGCCATCCGCGAGCGGTTCTCCGCTCGCGATCATCGACGGCCGTTAGCCGGCGAGCTTTGGACCTGGCGCTAAGCGGAAGCGCCGACGATCGGTTGATGGTGATGGGTAGATTGCCATGCCTATAGCATGACACGGGCTCTTGAAACCGACGATCTTCTTAGTACGCTTAAGCTCCGATGATCGTTTTGTGCGGGGGATGTTTTCACCACGCATGGCAACGAGGCCATCCGCGCGTGGTTCTCCGCACGCGATCGTCGACGGCCGTTCGCCGCCGATCTTCGGATTCGGCGCTAGGCGCGTGAGCGCCGAAGATCTTTCCGTTCGCGGGATGGTTTCCCGCGCGCGACCATTGAGGCTCATGCAATCATCGCACGGATCTTCCGCGCGTGGTTTCCCGCTCGCTATCGTCGTAGATCGTCGGCGCGCGGGCACCGAGGTTCCCACTCGTGATCGCCAACTCGCGCGCAAGCGCCGACAATCTTCGCTTACGCGTGAGCGTCAAAGATCGTCCGGGCTCGCGCAAATCGCCAACGATCGTCTTACATAGTTGGAGATCATTCGCACGCGGGCACTATGGGTCCCCGCTCACTGTCTCCTACGGTTTTTCTCTCGCGCTAGCGCCGACGATCTTCGTACTCGCGTAAGCACCGAAGATCGTCAGCGTTATTCTTCCGCGCGTGGGATGGTTTCCCACAAGCAATCGCCGACGGCGCTAGCACCGGCGATCTTTTTTCGCCGAGATCGTTCGCGCGTGGGATGGTTTCCCTCGCCCACGATCTTTCACGCGCAAGCGCCAGCGATCTTCATACGCGCGGAGACGCGGGGATCGTTCACGCGGTCGCTGATACGCCCACGCTCACGCGGGCATGCGGGCGCGGTTATTCTGCTACGCATGCTTTATTCACGCGCTACCCAAATCTGTACTTTTCGCGCGATCTTCAGTGTGATCGGCGCACCGTTCTCCGACACGACCGCGCCCTGTTTACATCAGGGCTTATGGCGGTCAGGCCACCTCCGCGTTTCCCTCCCCCGAAGCGCAGAGCAGCGCCCTCTCTGGAGGGGGGCATGGGAGGTTTCCGGACAGGTCAAAGGTCTCTTCTCCCTTCACTGCAGATTCCCTACGGGCGAACCCTCATGTGTCATCTCCCCCAGAGGATCGAACGATCCTCTTCCCTCCAGAGGGACTCCCTGTCAGCGCAAGGATTGGTCGGCATCCCTGGTGGGATGTCATTGTCAGAGCACTCAAGCAGGCGATGAGCCTGTGCCTTCTGACTGGGGTCACTAATCAGTAGCAGCTTCCTCTCCCCCTGAAGGGGGTGAGAGGAATCCCTGGCATGGTATCTTCCCCTAGGACTATCCTGTCCCTTCGCGAGTCCTTACTCAGGCGATGAGCCCTCCTCAGACTCCATCTCCCCTCCCCTGCGGATGAGCTTTGCCCGTCCCCAGGAGGGTCGGAAGACCCGGTCCTCTCCCCCTTCACTCCATAGGGAGAATCCCCGCCTCTTCCTGAGGGTCCTATCGTGCAGAGGGGGCGAAGCCTTACATCCATCGCTGGGGTCCTGTTTCCCTCCTAGGAGAGATCCTAAGGCCCTGTCTTCGGCTAGGATCCGACAGGATCCAGTTGGACCCTTGGGGCATGTCTACGAGTCTCCCCAGGAAGAGCCTCCGGGGATGGGAGACCTTGCTGCCAGTCCATCAGGAGGAGGAGCTCCAGGGGTCGGAACTTGCGTTCTTGCAGGTTCTGGCCCTCAGGAGAAACCTCAAGGGGATCCCAGATTCAGAGATTCCTCTTCGGTAAGGGAAGGATTCGGTCCTCGACCGAGTTCTACTCACCCAAGGACTCCCTTACGCCAGTGCGGCTTGCCCTGGTCTCAGGGAATGGAAAGCGCCAGAGACTAGCCTGAGGGCCAGCTCTCCGAGCTTGTCTCCTTCAATAGTCCCGGTTGGTTTCGAGCCCCTCCCTCCTCCCGGGGTGGGGATCGGTGAGGGGACGGGCCCTCCGGGCGGAAGTCCAGTCCATGTCGGAGAGGCGCCCCCTCCAAGAGACGGCCAACGGATTTCGAGGCCTCCGTAATCGTCTCCTTCCCCTCTCGACTCTGTACAGGGTTGTCAAACAGTCTCCGTTCAGCATAGCGACAGCAGATGCGGTCAGCTTTTCGGTGAGACCACAAGTCTTTATGGGTATTCTGGTCCGGTAGGACTCGTACTCCCGGTTCTGGTTCACCCATCTTCAAGGAAGTCCTTTGGAGTCTGCCTGGAAGGCAGGTATACCAGTTCAAGGGCTGTGCTTCGTCCTCTCCACGGCACCTCAACAGTTCTCCGATACTTCCTCTCGGATCTCTTCACGGGCTCCCAGCATCGACATCCGGCCACTCCGTTTCCTGGGTGGCTGGCCGATCCTGCCAGACTCGAAGGCTTCCCTTCTTCGTCATCGGGACAAGGTCCTCGGACTTTACCAAGTTCTAAAGATCATGGTGGTCCTCGAGGAGTCCTCCCCGCAGCCCTCTCAGAGTCTGGTATACCGAGCCTGGTCTTAGGCTCCTATCTCCCGTAGCCTTCCCTTCAGACGTCAGGGTACCAAGGCAGAGGAAGGTCTCGAGGCCTTCTCCTCACACGAGAAGACCCTCCAACCCAAGGTTGTTACGTCTCTCCTCCCTGGCCCGTCTGGTTTCCACAGTCTCCCCAGGTTGAGTTCTCTCCAGTGGCGACTCGGGGCGGGTGGGAGTCGGGGACACGACTCCCCAGACGCCGAGACCCCTAGGGGACAACCGGTACAGACGAACCCATAGGGATGGGAAGCTGACGAGGTCCTACAAGAGGGAGTGGTCCTTCTCGTCCTTCCCCCTAACTTGATGCTGTTTTCGGACGCGTCAAAGAATGGGGGGGGTCCTACGTTCTGATCCACGGGTCCTCAGGCCGGGGGGTCAGAACCAGGAAGAACCTTCTCTAGTCCTACTAGAGACGGAAACTGTGTTTCTGGCTCTTCAGTAGCTCCACCTAGCCTGGCGGACTACTCTGTGGTTATAAGGATCAACAACACCACAGTGAGGGTTTTCTGGCCCAGACAAGGAGGTACTTTTCAGTACAACCATCCCATCCTGCGGTAAGAGATACCGGGATGGTCCGAGTCCCCCTCGGTCTCCTTGGCAGCTCGCTTGATTCCAGACAAAGGAATGGGCTCGCCGACAGTCTGAGCAGTGTGTCACGTACACCACATTCCGAGTGGTCTTTGGATCCTCAAGTAGCCTACATGTCCTGCCTCGGTGGGGCTCCCTCGGTGGACCGGTTCGCTACAGCACTGAGCTGCAGTCTCCCGCTGTACTGCTCCCCGGTTACAGATCCCAAGGCCCTCTAGTAGGAGGCCTTCCAGCAACGGTGGGACACCATCGATGTGTTGCCCCCGTAGCTTGCTCCTCTTCCCGCCGGGAGGCTATCCAGCTTCTCCTCAAAGAGAGAGGACTTTCGCAACAAGTGGCGAAAGGAGGCCTGGACACCTGCGCAAGTCTTCCGCAGTAGTCTCCCAGGCGATAGGGCGAGTTTCTGTGGCCGGTGTCGGGGAGAGGGCATCCCTCCACACGATGCCGCTTCCAGCAATGGCGGAGCCCCTAGTGGGATTGTGGGATAAATGTGCCTTTTTCAGTTTCGACTGTGAAAGGCTATCCCTCAGCCGTAAGTCTTGCCTCCTGGCTCTAGGGACAAACATTTCTCCCCCCGCTGGAACTCTTCCTTCGCATGCGAGGCCTTGTCCTCTCTTACCCTCAGTCGAAGGTGAGACCTCCTCCTTGGAACGTGGTTCGAGTCCTCGAGTTTCGAAAGAGACCCCCTGACGAACCACTACGTAGTCCCCAGACCACCACATTTCTGGGTAGACAGTGTTCCTGCTAGCCTATCTTCAGCCAAGCGAGTCACATGGTCTCTCTTACGACTTCACCGATTCAGGGAGTTAGGGGGAGACAACTTCAGATTCGTCCCGGAGGTTTGTTGCCGAGACTCAGAATCCGGGAGTGCCGGACCCGCTTCGTCTCCTTCCAGGGCTCGAGTCTCTGTCCTGTAGCAGATGACTCAGTCCATCTCCTACCTTGCCGGTAGGGAGTCTGAGCTGGTGTCTTCAGAGAACAGCTGCAGTTCGTCTCCAGGTCCAAGTCTCGTTCATGGATCCCAGGTAACGAGGAGAAGGGTCTCCAAAAGTACCATCTCGGCCTAGATTCGCAGGGTGTTACACCCTGCCTTGAATTCTGACCCTTCTCCGTCGCATCGCCCTAGAGCCCATGATGTCATGGGCTTAGTTATGTCCCTGCCCTTCATAGAGCATCTTTCAGTGACGCAGGTCCTGCGAGCGGGGATGTTGAAGCCTCAGACCTTCTTCTCAGCCCCTTACCTGCAAGACATGACCCACAGGAGGCTCGATACGTTTCTATCGGCCCTGTGGTGGCTTCACAACAGCTGGTCTAAACCTCAGGCTCCTTGATGGACAAGTAGCAGAAGGTTGAGGGCATTGTTACCTGGTATTAGTCTGCCTGAATGAAAAGATCTGTCTGGCCCTTATTCTTTTCTTCATCCTCTCCTCCCATGGAGAAAGCAGCATCCTGGGTTCTCTGCACAGCTGACCTCAAACCACTGCAGGCAGACCATGCTTCCTTGTGTTCCTAGTATTAGGTGTAATGCTGTCATGTCCCCATACCCTGACGAGGTGGTATTGGGAGAGTCCTAGCCTGGATTTCCTTCTGAGGGACTCCAGGGCAACTGCCTGGGACAAGTCACTATTCACCTTCGCACACACCTTCCTTAGGCCGCGGCTGTTTAACAACCGCCAGCGAGGAGCAGGGATTCCCTATTGTCCGAGTACTTGATCGCTCGAATATGGAATCCCCGGGCAAGCCAAAGTCAGTATGGCCAGGACTTACTACCCTTCCTAAGGGTTAAGTCACCCCATGTAAATAGCGTGGTTTGTATTTCAGTTACGGAACAAATGATAAATTCGTAGAAAATTTGTATTTTTCCTAACTATACAAACCTTAGCTATTTACAGTTATGTGCCCGCCAGCCCTGTCCCCCAAGATAAGTCCTACCTCTAAGTAAAGTGGAGTATTTTCTAGTGTGTGTGAGGGGGAGGGGTAGCTAGCTACCCCTCCCTACACCCCCCCCCCCCCCCGCTAACTAGCGGTGGGGTAGGAAACCCTCGTTAAAACTTTATGGCTCGTCATCAGCTGCGTCGAAGTAATCACCCCATGTAAGGTTTGTATAGTTAGGAAAAATACAAATTATCTACGAATTTGTTATTTTTGGATATTTTTTTCAGTGGAACCTGCGGCTACTCAGTGTGCTGTGTTGGGGGCTGGATACGGCTTCCCTTCCACCCACCACCAGTAACCACCTACACCTCGTAATGATTTTGATAGCAGAGTTACAGCTGCACTTAAATCATACTCCTATTAAATGGATCAGTTTTGTATAGTAATGAGAATACAAATTATTAAAAAAATCTGTAAATCTGTGATATAGGGAGTTGGTAGAGCACAAATGAGTGGTTTGCACCAGCGATAATGGTCAGAAATGCATCCCACATAAGATAACCAGTTATAAAGTATATTTGGTATATTTGGTAGAATCCAGTGGTTATCATCACGATGAATGTTTTCAGAGGGATTTCTAAGAAAATATCTTATTTGTGATCAACAACAGCATTAATAGTAGTGATAATGAGAATAAGGATAAAGATAATTGAAAAATAAGTAGCCAGGTTAGGTAAAATAGTAATAGATAGCAAATTGTTTTAAATTTAGGTTATAAACAGCAATAAACTCGAATAAACATGATTAAAATGATAATCATTAACAAGTTGCCATGTAAGTTAATGAACGTCGCGTCGTTTCAGAACAGATCCCACAATGAGCCAGCTAGATTCACGACCGTCTTCGGCAGGGGCCTTGGTGGTTTCAGAAACCGACAACAGCGTCTTCAAAAAACTCGTCGTGTCTCCTCCGAGGAAGAGGAAGAAAGTGTTGGACAAAGACACTTTTGTGAAAGTAAGTAGAAGGTATTTGACTTACGAATACTTATAGATATTCAGAGATACTAACACAAATCCAACTGGAATTGTATATCTCAGATATTGTATCCAAGTTCATAATGAAATACTCTAGTCAAACAATTTATTATTTAATGCAGTAAGCAAGAAGACATTTGTAGTATGAAATTTTACTTGGTTCCGTAACTGAAATACAAACCTTAGCTATTTAAAGTGGGTAATTACTTTCGCGTAGCTGAAAGGACGAGCCATAAAAATTTAACGAGGGATTATTACTCCACCGCTAGTTAGCGGGGGGTAGGGAGGGTAGTTAGCTACCCTCCCCCCTCACACACCAGTGTTGTAACTCCACTTTTACTTTGGCTCGGGTGGTGATCGGACGTGTCCGCTTTCACCCTCGCCTCTTTGACAGCCATTAATCATTGCTTTTCTTTCTTTTTCTCAGAGTGTTGTGAAGTTGGCCTCTACAATGCGGAAGTGCCCTAGGTTACCTGACCGCCCTTGTGGGACCTTCATGTCTTCCACCGAGACGGATCCTCACACCTTATGCCCTTATCGTAGGGGTCAGCGGTGTGAAAGTGATAATGTTTGTACGGAATGTAGGGAGTGGCCTACCTCCCAGTGGGAGAGGTTTTCTCGGCGCCGGAAGAAGAAGTCCAAACGGGATATTTCTCCTTCAAAGGTTTCTTTGAAAAAGGAAAGTCCGAAGGACTCTTCTTCCGTAGCCCAAACCTCCTCCGAAGCTCCCACTCGGTCGGCCTCTCGTGAGAGGCCGTCGAGTGGTAGCGTAGGCCGTACTGTTGTTGACCGATCTCGGGGTTTGGGAGAGGGAGTTGCCTCCCATAGCGAGGCAGCTCCTCCTCCCCCCCCCGGGGGAGGATTTAATTATTTCTCCTGTTGATAATGATCTTTTGCAGCTTTGGGCTTCCTTGGGGCTTCGGGGTTCGCCCTCCAAGGAAGCCCTGTTTGACATGATCAGGTTGGGAGCTGCTGTCAAACAGATACTGGCAGTAGCAGAGGTTGACCCTCTGTCTATTGTCGAGGCTGTTGTGGCAGATGCTTCCATTAAGAGTGTTCAAACCCCTGCTCCTGTTGTAGCTGAAGGCGCCAACGTTTGCCTGCGCACTACTGCGCGCAAGCGCTCACCGGTTGCTGGCTCTCCTGCACGCCCACGAGCTCCTGCACGCCTATCTCCTGTTCGCCCTCCAGTTCCAGAGAATACGCACCCACGATCTCCTGCTCGCCATCGGACCTCTGCGCTCCAAGGAGAAATCTTCTTCCTCTCCTACTCGCCAGCGCTCTCCTCCACGATCGCCAACTCGCCATCAGACCTCGCCTGCTCACCATCCCTTGCATACGTGCCATCGCCCGCAGTCTCCATCGCGCGCCCACCCGCCCACTGCCAGAACTTCGGTTCCTGACGAGCGCCCTTCTGCGCGCCTGCGTGCTAGGGATATTCCTCCTGCACGCACGCGCCCTACGGCTTCACCCTTACGGGCCCTTCATCATCCTGTGGCTGCACTCCATTCGAGGTCTCCGGAACGTGCACCAATGCGCCCACGCGCCCCGTCACCTATGCGCCCTGTCGCCTGCTCGCCCACGAGCTCCTCCTGCGCGCCATCGTTCGTCCACGCGCCAACGCGCGAACTCTCCTATGCGCCTACGCGCCATCGCTCACCTGCGCGCCATCGGTCGCCTGCACCCTCGCTCGCCCGCACGCCCTCACGCGAGCAATCGCCCCCGAGCTAGGAAATGGCCTATCGCGCAAGCGCGATACCCAGTACGATGCCCAGCGCGAACCACAACGCGTGCCCACACAGGATCCGGCAGTACGCGTCAGGTCATCTTCATCGCGTTCCCCCCTCCCGTAAGCGCAGGACAGCGCGCTCAACGGAGGGAGGAAAATCTCCGGACAGGTCCAGGATTCTTTCTTCTACAGCTTCTTCCTTTCAGGCAGACCCAGTTGTAGTTTCCACTCCTAGGGATCTTACGATCCCCTTCCCTCCAGAGGGTGTCTCTGACAGCGCTGCTGTCAGTCGGCTGCCCTGGTTTGGGCCCTTGATCAGAGCGGTTGCGCAGGCTTTCAAGCCTACTTTCTCTGAACTAGGCCTCAAATCAGCGGCTATCTCGGCCCCCTGAAGAGGAAGAGAGGAGTGGACGACGTGGTTACTTCTCCAAGGGCGAAACTGGCTCTTCGGAAGTCGTTGAGGAAGGCTCCCTCCTCTCCCCAGACTTTCTCCCCATCCCTCGTGGACGAGGGTTTTCCGTCCTCAGGGGATTCTCGTAAGGTGAGGCGTTCTCCCATCGCACCAATGGGAGAAACCCCACCTCGTGCCGAGAAGTCTCCTCGGGTGGAGGCGGAGAAGAGCCCCCCACCATCTTTGTTGGAATCCTGCATCCCTCCCAGGAGGGAGTCGAAGGACTCCAAGACGGTTCCGAAATCTTCTTCGAGGATCAGACCAGAGCCAGCTAAGCCCGCGGAGAACGTCCACGGGTCCCCCCAAGAAGATCCTTTGGGGACTGGAGACCTTGCTGCTAGTCCATCAGGAGGAGAGCCGCAGGAGTCAGAGCATGCCTTCTGGCAAGTTTTGACTCTGATGAGGAACCTTAACGGATTCTCGGATCCTGAGATTCCTCCTCGAGAGGGCAAGGACACGGTTCTGGACCAAGTCTTTGGTACCCAAAAGCCCCCTAAAACCAGCGCGGCTTTGCCCTGGTCCCAGGGGGTCAAGAGTGCCAGAGATAAGGTCGAGAGCCAGCTCTCCGAACTAGCCTCCTCCAGCCATTCCAGCGCCGGAAACAAGCTCCTACCACCTCCTCGTATCCACCAGAGAAGGTACTTCAAAATCATGGAGGAGTCCTGTTTAGCTCTTCCCCTCCACCACTCGGTGGAAGAGCTCTCCAGGGGAGTCCCTCTCGAGAGTCTCTCCAACTGGCCAGTGTCGTTCTCGGCCTCGGAGATTCTCTGCCTGGCGAAAGTAGCGAAGTGTGCCATGCAGGCCACTTCGTGGCTGGATATCTGGCTAGGATCTCCTGGCATCCTGATACGATCCGAAGACTGGTCTATGGAGAGTACTAGGAAGGCCTTGGAGACCTTCCTTCTTTCAGGCACTCGTACCATCGAGTTTCTGGCCCACCAAGTCTCGAACTTGTGGGCTAACACTATCCTGAAACGCCGTGATACGGTGTCTGAAAGATTCAACTCGAAGGTCCCCAACACCGAGGTCAGTAAGCTCAGACATTCCTCCCTTTTGGGGAGTAGTCTGTTTGAGCCGAAAGATGTAGAGCAGGTGGCTGAGAGGTGGAGGAAGTCCAACCAGGACTCCCTCCTCCAGAGGGCTTTAACATCAAAGCCCTATAAGCCTCCAGCACCTCAACAACCTCGCCCTGCAAAGACGACAAAGCCGGCAGTAGCAGCAAAGGCAGCGGTGTCCAAACAGCCCTTTCCCATCAAGGACAGGAAAGGCAAGAAGTCCTCCAGGGGAGGCAAAAATCCTAGGGGGAGTGGCCGAGGCTGCAAACGCTAGGATTGTTCAGTCTCCCCGCATGTCCACGAGTGGGGGAATGCCTCCAAAGTTGCGCGGACAGGTGGCAGCAACTCGGGGCCGATTCCTGGACGATCTCCGTGATCAGCCAAGGATATCGCGTCCCGTTCATAACATCTCCCCCCTGACAGCGAATCCAGTGTCGTTGAGCTCTCTTGCCATGGGATCGGCAAGAGGGCAAGCCCTTTGGGCAGAAGTCGAGACCATGTTGAAGAAGGGCGCTCTCCAAGAGGTCGTCGACGGGTCCCCAGGCTTCTACAGTCGACTCTTTCTTGTAAAGAAGGCGTCTGGAGGCTGGAAACCAGTCATCGACCTCTCAGCTCTGAACAGGTTTTTCAAGCAGACCCCGTTCAGCATGGAGACGGCAGACACGGTCAGACTCGCAGTGAGACCGCGAGACTTCATGTGCACACTGGATCTGAAGGACGCGTACTTCCAGATCCCAATCCATCTGTCTTCAAGGAAGTACCTAAGATTCAGCCTAGACAACAAGATCTACCAGTTCAAGGTGCTGTGTTTCGGTCTCTCAACAGCACCTCAGGTTTTCACCAGAGTGTTTGATATACCTTACATATATATTTATTTATAATAGAACAAGAGAGTATAACTGGCTGTTATTAGTAATGTAACAAAGTGCTTGTTTAAAATAGACCAGTTTTATAAATATGTTAGTATATTGGGTTGTTGATCATTTACCAAAGAGCAGTTAACATTTACCTCTGGTTATGTAAATAGGCTACTTATATCAAGAGTCTGTATATAGATATTGTATTAACAGGATTACTGTAGCTTCGGCTAAAGGAAATAAAGAACGTTTAAGGACAACGGTATTATCTCTTCAGTATTCCACCAAGTACAATTGGGATATAACAGTGTTCACCCTGATATCTTTGTGGGCACACAAGACCGGCATCTGTCTCCTCCGGTATCTGGACGACTGGCTGATCTTAACAGACTCGGAGTCAACCCTTCTTCGACACCGAGACAAACTTCTGGGAATTTGCCAAGATCTAGGGATCATGGTAAATCTCCAGAAGTCTTCTCTGCTTCCTACTCAGCGACTGGTATATCTAGGCATGATCTTGGACACCAATCTCCACAAAGCCTTCCTATCAGACGACAGGATAGCAAGGCTGAGGAAAGTCGCAAGTCCTTTCCTCAGACGAGACGAACTCCCAGCCCAATCGTGGTTACGTCCCATCTGCCATCGCTCATCCTTGGTCCGTCTAGTTCCCAACTGTCGTCTCAGAATGAGATCCCTGCAATGGCGACTCAAGTCCCGGTGGAGTCAAGGACACGATTCCCCGGACGTCTTGATGCCCATGGGTCTCGCGGAACAGACGGACCTTCAGTGGAGGGTGGCAGACGAGAACCTACTTAAGGGAGTGGATCTTCTCGTCCTCCCCCAGATTTGATGCTGTTTTCGGACGCCTCAAAGAAAGGGTGGGGGGCCCACGTTCTGAACCACAGGACCTCAGGCCTGTGGTCAGAATCAGAAAAGTGCCTCCATATAAACCTGCTAGAAATGAAGGCCGTTTTTCTGGCCTTCAACAGTTCCAACAGCACTTGGCGGGTCACTCTTTGGTGGTGATGAGGGACAATACCACAGTAATGGCTTACATCAACAAGCAGGGAGGTACATTTTCATAACAGCTATCCCATCTTGTAGTAGAGATACTGAGATGGACCGAAGTCCACTCGATTCCACTTTTGGCTTGCTTCATTCCGGTCAAAAGGAACGTGCTCGCTGACAGTCTAAGCAGAGCGTCTCAGGTAGTGAGTACCGAGTGGTCTTTGGATCGTCAAGTAGCCAACAAGGTCCTGACTTTGTGGGGTTCCCCGACTGTGGATCTGTTCGCGACAGCATTGAACTTCAAGCTGCCGCTGTACTGCTCCCCAGTCCCGGACCCCAAGGCTCTCTGACAAGATGCTTTCCAACAACGGTGGGATAACATCGACGTATACGCCTTTCCCTCATTCTGTCTGATGAGGAGGGTACTCAACAAGACCAGACTATCAGTCAACCTCTCGATGACTCTCATAGCTTCGCTGTGGCATCACGCGGAATGGTTCCCGGTCCTTCTGCAACTCCTTACGGAGCCTCCGAGAGAAGTCCCTCCGCGACACGAGCTACTCAAACAACCACACACCAACATCTTTCACAAAGCCGTAGCTTCGCTTCGGCTTCATGCCTGGAGACTATCCAGCATCTCCTCGCAGAGAGAGGATTTTCGCAACAAGTTGCGGAAAGGATGTCTGGACACCTGCGAAAGTCATCCGCAGGGGTCTACCAGGCAAAGTGGAGAGTTTTCTGTGGTTGGTGTCATGGATGGGGTATCTCTCCACTTGATGCCACTATTCCAGCAATAGCGGAGTTCTTCGTATACTTGCGAGAAGAAATGCGCCTTTCAGTCTCGGCAGTGAAAGGCTATCGCTCAGCCTTAAGTCTAGCCTTCAGGCTCAAAGGAGTGGACATTTCTTCTTCGCTAGAACTTTCTCTATTCATATGTAGTTATGAACTTACCTGCCCTCAGTCAGAAGTGAGACCTCCTCCATGGAACGTGGTTCGAGTTCTCAGGTCTCTTAAGAGAACTCCCTATGAACCATTACGCCAGGCTTCAGATCGCCACCTGACTTGGAAGACGGTGTTCCTACTAGCTTTGGCGTCAGCCAAGCGAGTTAGCGAACTCTTATGGTCTCTCGTATGACATCGCCCATTCAAGGAGATGGGGGGAGGTAACGTTCAGCTTCGTCCCTGAGTTTATTGCTAAGATTCAGAATCCGGGAGTGCCGGACCCTCGCTTCGACTCCTTCCGGATTTCGAGTCTTTGTTCCGTAACAGATGACCCAGACCATCTCCTACTGTGCCCAGTAAGGAGTCTGAGGCTATACCTGAAGAGAACAGCTGCAGTTTGTCCCCAAGTGCGGGCTTTGTTTGTTAGCTCTGGGAGATCGAAGAGGAGGGTTACCAAGAACACCATCTCAGCATGGATTTGAAAGGCAATCCATCTGTCCCTGAATCCAGACCCTCCTCCATCACGTCGTCCTAGAGCTCATGATGTCAGGGGAGTAGCTACCTCCCTGGCCTTCAAGAAAAACTACTCAGTGACGCAGGTTCTGCAAGCAGGGGTGAGGAAGTGTCAAACGACCTTCACAGCCCACTACCTGCAAGACGTGACCCACAGGAGGCTCGATACGTTCTCTATCGGCCCTGTGGTGGCTGCACAACAGCTGGTTTAAACTTCAGGCTCCTTAATGGACAAGTAGCTGAGGGTTGAGGGCATTGTTACCCGGTTTTAGTCTGCATGAAAGAAAAGGTATGTCTGGCTCTTATTCTTTTCTTCATCCTCCCCTCTCTTGGGGAAAGCAGCATCCTGGGTTCTCTGCACAGCTGACCTCAAACCACTGCAGGTAAATCATGTTCCCTTGTGTTCTTAGTATTAAGCTAATACTGTCATGTCCCCATACCTTGACGAGATGGTATCGGGAGAGTCCTAGCCTTAAGTTTCCATCTAAAGGACTTCAGGTCAACTTCCTAGGACGAGTCACTCTTCAAACCTTCACACACAGCTTACGTAGGCCGCAGCCCTTGCAGAGCAAGGTGCTAGCGAGGTGCAGGGACTCCTTATCGTTGAGTGCCGACACACTCAGACTCAGATACTGAGTCCCCGGGCAAAGCCAAAAGCCAGTACTGGCTGGGACTTACCACCCTTCCTAAGGGGTGAGTCACCCATATTAAATAGCGTGGTTTGTATTTCAGTTACGGAACAAATAACAAATTCGTAGGTAATTTGTATTTTTCCTAACTATACTAACCTTAGCTATTTAAACAAACTTCCCTGTCCCCCGTGAAGTCCTACCTCTAAGCAAAGTGAGCTGAGCACAGGTGTGTGTGTGAGGGGGGTAGCAAGCTACACCTCCCTACCCCCGCTAACTAGCGGTGGGGTAGTAAACCCTCGTTAAAATTCTAATGGCTCGTCATTTCAGCTACGCCGAAAGTAATTACCCATATTAAATAACTAAGGTTTGTATAGTTAGGAAAAATACAAATTACCTACGACTTTGTCATATTTTCTGTCCGAAATCAGAACCTGTTATACAGTAAAACTTTACCAAAATTTTACACCAGGTTTTTCCCAATCATCTATTGACACTTGGAAGCCAATTCCTGAGGCATAGAAAATGGGAATTTTCTTCCTTCTAGTAAGATGTGGCTGCTGTACTACAAAGACAGTGTCCTTTGATCAGCAAAACCTTTACGCAAAGACACCATCTAACCTAAGTTTCCCCACCTAATCTAACCTACATGCCATGTCCTTACCTACTCGGACCCCTGTGTTTACTTCACACCCTCCTTTACTCCAAGCAAAGTAACACAATCTTATTTCGCCAAGGAAAAATATATTACAAGTAATAATTAAGTTTATGCTTGGCCCAACTGTTCATATATTACTTCAGCTTTGATCCTTAGCCTTTGCAACGGCACCATTATTCAAAGTCACTGAAGTTAGAATATTCAGGTGGTGTTTTCTTTCAAAGGGACATCTTCCATCATATTAAAACTCACTTCACGAAAATGAGACATTGAACGATCACCAGAAAAATTCTCCCGAGAGGTCCCATTTCATAAAAATAAGGTGTAAATTTATAACTCTTGGTAAAATTGCCACGGGTATATGGTAGGAGTGGATTGGTCTCTACTATCCTTTGGAGGAAAACGGTTTCTTGCTCTTTGGGGTTTCTGATAGATCGACTTGTTCACCACCTGGCTGAGCAAGGAGCTTCCAACGTTTGGATCCCTGGTCCCAGACCCATTGTCAGGGATGGAAGACACTTTCTACCTTCCCTGGGATAACATGGAGGCTTACGCCTTTTTACCTAACGACCTTGAATATCAAGATGACCCTAGTGGTTCCAAAGTGTCCACACACTGAGTGGTTTCCTGATTTGCTGATGCTCCTCGTGAGTTTATGGAGAGAACTACCCATCTACGATTTGTATCGTAGATGGGATACTTCTCCGGTCAGAGCCTCTGCAATTAATAGTTAATTTTCTATTCTATCTTTGCCAAAAGAAGCATCTCTCAGTCTCTGCTATGAGGCAGGTCTTTAGAATGAAGGCCTTGGACCTCTCTTCATGGGAGTTATTCAGCTCATGAGGATCTTCAAGCAGTCTTGCCCTCCATGAGAACTCTGATCATCACAGTGGGACATTAAGAGAGCTCTCAGCTCTTCTAAGTGGTTGCCATATGAACCCATGAGTAGGGAGTCAGATCAAGAACTGACCCTCAAGACTGTGTTCCTTCTTGCCTCAGCCTCGGAAAAGAGACTGGGAGAGTCGAGTGGCATCTCGTTTATCAGGAATCATTCTGGGGATGGAAGATCTTTACGTTTGTGAATTACTTTAAAGATTTGTGATATTCATAGAATTAATCCTTAAAATCTGTGGGCCAATTCGCCCTTTTTTTCTTTTCTTCCTCCTGACCAAAGATGTTTTGGGACAGAGTATTGGATTTATATTTTGTGATTAAAGAGACTAAACATTGTTTAGATACGCTTTGTTTTTTTATTTTGATAATGTCAACTCATACATATGTTTCTCTTTCAGAAGACAAGGGTCATGACCCTGATCTGTACAGCGGTTACATATCGTCACTGTCCATTCGTTTTGAGGATGAGTGGGTTGGATATGATGGCGGATTATCCGTTCATCTTGGCTGCAAGGATTTTCCTCTGGGAGTAGTGTGAACTTGATCCATATCTAATCCAATGAAAGGTAATTTCAAAAGTAAATGTTATATGAAGGGTAGATTTTTTATATTAAGAATTCATGAAGTATAGCTGGTATGGAGTTTCTGCTAGGAATAGCCATAGTTAGTAACAGCATCTCTGTTCCTATGCTGATATAAACTCTTCATCATTTAATGAAGAGGATGTCTTCAGCTAGGCTGAAATGGCCTCTGAGTCATTAACAAGTATCACGTCACTCATTTCTTCGACAGCAACCAGTATGTACGTATGTACTGTCTCTGCTCTCATCTTCCTACAGCTGGACCTTTCCTTACTTTCTTTTGTGATAAGTATTGGGTTTTCTCTCTTTGCTATGCATTACCCCTCTCTCTGTGAGAGTGGAAACACACCGAAAGGTAAGCATTTGGCGAAGAGACTTTAATTCCTTTGAAGATACAAACCTTTGGTTCTCAATCTGTTGCGTACCTTTGCTAAGGGCGTGACTTACAGTTCCCCTCCTGAGGAGTTCGTTCACGTTCTTCCTATCAGGAAGACAGTCAAGTTCTTGAACCGTAACTCAACTCTTGCTCTGTGGTAGTGCTCCTTCGTGAGGGACTTACTCGTTTTAGCCTGAATGTTCAATCGTTCCTACCTGCCTGTTTTGAAGTTATCGTCTGGCTGGTGTGCTTGACACCGCCAGGGTGTCACTGGGTGTGACCCCTGTGTAAAGCAGTCCCTGTGCTCCCTTGCGACAAAACTCCAGTGTAGGTGTTTTGTATTTGGCGAGGAAGCTGTTGTAATTTACTCCTGCAAGAGGGCGCATGAACCATTGGCAAGGAGAACTAGAGTTTTCTCTCTTTCTCTCTCTTCTTCCTCTACCAACCTCTCTCTCTCTCCTCCTCCTTTTTCTTTGTCGGACATTTCCTTTTCGAGAAGAGGAATATCGCCTAGGAAGACTTTTCGGTACAGTTCCTTGGAATTTAATGATCGCTCTTCTTTGGGAAGGAGCAATGGATGGTCATTGCCGCTTACTGGTACATTCTGGGTCGGTTTCCGCTCTTGCACTGGTTCTAGGTGAGCGGTCCTTCTGAACCCAACACCTCAAGTGTTTGAGGGTAAGGTTACACATCCTCCTGCTATGAAGGGAGAGGTGCTCTTCGTATGGTACATCTCATCGAGAGCAGGACCAGTCTCCTGGTTGTCTCTTCTGGTACTGGGGTGCACCAAGTAGAGAGATGGTAGTCACGGATCCTTCCCCCTTGTCTTCCTGCGCTTCCTAGGATCTATCGTCATTTTTCGTGATTGAAAGCAGAGCATTGCCTCACGTGCTTACGAGTACCGGGCTGTGTTCTGTGTTCTTACGAGCATAGAGCATTACCTCATATGCTTACGAATGCCGGGCTGTGCTCTGTGTTCTTATGAGAATCGATCCACATTCCCATCAAAGACAATATGATTATCATCAATTCTTAAGAAAATGCATAACTGGACTACAACACATACTTCAGCTGATTCGTCCAAAGCTTAAGACGAGAAACTGAAAGATGGACGAGGTCTTTCAGTTGCCGAGATACATCAGGAGAGAGATTTCCTCTATACGTGTTCTAACTGTCTGCTTTGTTAGAGCAAGTTCTTTTGCTTTCCTTTCGATGCTTTCATCTCCAAGAGGTCTTGCATGTCAGTTGCAAACTGGCAAAAACCTTGTTTGATTTGTTAAATTTTATTGGATATTTTCTTTAGTTATTCCTAAACACATGTTAAAGAGTACTGTATATAAATTTAAATTTTACTGAGAAACAGTTGAATATTAGAATGTTGCATACTAAAGATATAATAGAATTCTTAAATACTGTACAAAAAATAAGTATATTAATAAATCATATTTGTTCCGTAACTGAAATACAAACCACGCTATTTACATGGGGTAATTACTTCGGCGTAGCTGAATGACGAGCCATAAAAGTTTTAACGAGAGTTTACTACCCCACCGCTAGTTAGCGGGGGTTAGGGAGGGGTAGCTAGCTACCCCCTCCCCCCCTCACACACACCGGTGATTGCTTCACTTTACTTTTGGCTCGGGCGGAGAACAGACCTGTCTGCTCTCTCTCTCGCTTTGACTGCCATATTTAATCTGTTTTTTTGCTTTTTCTTTTTCAGCGTGTTTGAAGTTGGCCTCTACTGATAATGCGTACTTGCCCTGGACTTCCCAGCCGCCCTTGTGGGACCTTTATGTCGGCGGTCGACACCAATCCCCACACCTTATGTCCTCACTGTAGTGGCCAGTGGTGTGATAGTGGTAACGTGTGTATAGAATGTAGGGATTGGTCTACCTTCCAGTGGGAGAGGTTTGCCCAGCGCGGGAAGAAAAAGTCCAAAAGAGATCTTTCTCCTTCAGAGGCTTCTTTGAAGAGAGAAAATTCTAGGACTTCTTCCGTAGCCCTTTCCTCCTCCGAAGCTCCCCCTCGAGCGGTCTCTTCCGAGAGGCCGGCGAGTGGTAGCGTAGACCGTATTGCTGTTGACCGATTCCGGGGTGCGGGAGAGGTAGTCGCCTCCCATAACGAGGCGGCTGCCCCTCTTCCCCCGGAGGAGGATTTGAATATGTCTAATCGTGATTTATTACAGCTTTGGGCTTCCTTGGGGCTGCAGGGTTCGCCCTCCAAGGAAGCCCTGTTTGACATGATCAAACATGGTGCAGCTGTCAAACAATCGCCAACTACAGCAGGGATAGATCCTCTGTCTGTGGTTGACGTTATTGTGATGGAGACATCTCGTGGGTCAAGTCAAACCCCTGTTCCTGTTGCTGAGGTAGCTTAAGGCTTAGATTCCCCCTCCGAACACCTTTCGAGGGAGGATCTAAGTCCCACGGTCTCTCCTGCCGGTGATTCTCCCCCTTTGTGGAAGCTCACTTACAGAGACTCCTCTGCAGAGGCCCCTTGAGGGTCAGCCTGCTGATCCCATGGCCCCTCGTGAGCGTATAAGGCGGAAGGCTGGTCCTCCCCTTCACCGTAGAGGCCTTCCTTCCCCTCACAAGAGAGTTAGGAGGCGCCTCTTCGGCTCGTCGTCGCCACAATCCTCTGCGGAGGAGACGACTCGCCGTTCGCCGACCCTGCCAGCTTCCACCTTAGACCTCTTCGGGGATCGTTCGTGATCCCTTTCGGATGATGGTCGTCCTTCGGGACACAGTGACCAGTCTTCCTCCAGACCTGCTGTGCCGTCACCCTTTGATGTTGCAGATGCGCGTTGCGCGCCACCTGATCCTGCCATTGCGCAGGTACCGGGCCCCTCGGGGCTGAAGAGCCTTGAGCGCAAAACTGCGCCTCTCGCCCTCAAGCGCCAGGTTCTTCCTGCGTGCCCTCCTGCTGCTGCCGCTGTTCCTGTCTTAGCGCCTCAGCGCTCACCTGCGCACGTGCGCGCCCCTGTTCCTGCTACGTGCCAGGGTTTCCCTGCGCTCCCACATCCTTCTACGCCCCTTCGCCCTCCAGCAGTTCCCGTGACAGCACGCCAGCGCTCACCTGCGCACACGCGCCCCAGCGTTCCCCGGTTACTGCCTCGTCGCGCGCAGTTCAAGAGGTTCCTACTCTAGCGCACAGGCGCTCACAGGTTCCTCTGGACTCGCAGCTCCAGACGGGCGCTGCGAGTCCACGCGCAGTTCCAGTTCCAGCGCTCGCACGCTCGCCAACGCACCAGCACGCTTTTACATCACAGCGCGCCGCCCAGGAGGCGACTAAGCTAGCGCACTGGCACCCCAGGGCTCTCCTTCCAGACCGCGCGATCCTGCACGCGTTCCAGCCGCGCGGGACGCTCCGGTTGCAACCGCCCAGGAGGCGCCTAAGCTAGCGCATGGGCGCTCACAGGCACCTAAGCTAGCGCACGGGTGCTCACAGGCACCCCAGGGCTCTCCTTCCAGACCGCGCCATCCTGCACGCGTTCCAGCCGCGCGCGACGCTCCAGTTGCGCGCCCCGTTCCAGTCATCAAGGCGCCACATGCAATCCTCCAGTGCACACCTGTGCGCTCTCATCAAACCGCGCGTCCTGCTCGCCCACCGCAGCAGCGCACACCAGTGCGTCCACATCCTGATGCGCGCCCACGATCGCCTGCGCGCCCACAGGCGAGTATGCCTGTCCTGTCGGACCAGCGCCAACCTACGCGCCAACGCGCCATCTCTTCCTCGCGCTATCCTGAACCGGCGCTGCGCGCCACACGCCCTCGCCAGCTCCTATGCGCTCCCACGCTCCTGTGACCTCGCCTGCGTGCCACCGCGCCCTCGCGCCCGCTCCACCACCCTTTCTCCCCCACGCTGATGCACGCGCGCGAACGCGAGATTCCTGTGTCACGCGATCCTTTCGGGCGCAACCCTGACCGGGGCCCATCACGCGACCTCCAGCGCGAGCGTCGCCAGGCGGACAGGTCTTCGTCTCGTTCCCCTCCCTGCAAGCGCAGATCAGCGCACTCGCCGGAGGAGGGGCGGTTCCCGGACAGGTCTAAGGACTCTTTCTCTTCAACTTCACAGGCGAACCCGCATTTGTCGATTCCTCCAAGGGATCGAACGATCCCCTTCCCTCCAGAGGGAGTGTCTGACAGCGCGACTGTCAGCCAGCATCCCTGGTTCGGTACCCTAGTCAGACCTTTTGTGCAGGCGATGAAGCCCACCCTCTCTGACATGGGTCGCAATCCAGTGGCAGCTACCTCCCCCCTGAAGAGGAAGAGAGGAGTCTCTCCCGTGGAAATACCTCCAAGGCCTATTTTGTCTCCTCGCAGATCTTTGCGCAAGGCTCCTTTTCCCCCCCAGACTTTCTCTCCCTCCCCTGCTAATGAGGATTACCCATCCTCAGGGGAGTCGGACGAGCCGGACCATTCCCCCATCGCACCAATGGGGTAAGCTTCGCCTCTCCCTGAGAAGTCTTCTCGTCCAGGGGTGGAAAAGAGCCTGCACCCATCGTTACTCGAGTCCTGCATCTCGCCCAGTAGGGAACCGAAGGACTCTAAGACGATCCCTAAATCGTCAGCAAGGATCAAGCAGGAGTCATCTAGACCTTCCGAGGATGTCCAAGTCTCCCCCCAGGAAGAGCCACTGGGGACGGGAGACTTCGCTGCCAGTCCTTCAGGAGGAGAGCACCAAGAGTCAGAACACACATTCTGGCAAGTCCTGACCCCCATGAGGAACCTCAACGGAATCCCAGACCCTGAGATTCCTCCTCGTGAAGTTAAGGACACGGTCCTGGACCGCGTCTACGGCACCCAGAAACCCTCTAGGGCCAGTGCAGCCTTGCCCTGGTCTCAGGGGATGAAGAGTGCCAGGGACAAGGTCGAAGGCCAGCTCTCTGAGCTTGCCTCCTCCAGCAGATCCAGCGCCGCTAACAAGCTCCTCCCTCCTCCTCGAGTCCATCAGAGGAGGTACTTTGAGATCCTTGAGGAGCCTTGTTTTGGTCTTCCGATGCATCACTCTGTGGAAGAACTCACCGGGGGAGTCCCTCTTGAGAGACTCTCCAACCGGCACGTGTCCTACTCAGCCACTGAGATCCTAAGCCAGGAGAAGGTCGCTAAGTGTGCCATGCAGGCAACTTCGTGGCTGGGGTCTCTGGGCATCCTGGTGTGGTCTGAGGACCTCTCCAAAGAAAGCACCAGGAAGGCACTGGAGACTTTCTTACTCTCGGGCACACGGACCATTGAGTTTCTGGCCCACCAAGTCTCTAGCTTGTGGGCCAATATGATTCTCAAACATCGGGACGCTGTGGCTGAGAGGTTCCACCAGAAGGTTCCCTGTTCGGAGATTAGCAGGCTCAGACACTCTTCCGTGTTCGGTAAGAGCTTGTTTGAGCCTAAGGACGTGGAGCTTACCGCTGAGAGGTGGAGGAAGTCCACCCAGGATTCCCTCATCCATAGGGCCCCGACATCGAGGCCCTACAAACCTCCAGCGGCTCAACAGCCCCGTCCAGCTAAGGACATGAAGAAGACCACTGCAGCGAAGCCGAAGGTGTCTAAGCCCTTTCCTGCCAAGAGCAGAAGGAGCAAGAAGTCCTCCAAGGGAGGCAAGAACCATAGAGGTAACAGCCGAGGCCGTAAACGCAAGGGTTGGCAGTCCCCCTGCATGTCCACCAGTGGGGGGATGCCTACAAAGTTGCGCGACAAGGTGGCAGCAACTCGGGGCAGATGCCTGGACGATTTCCATGATCACTCTGGGTTATCGTGTCCCGTTCACAGCCTCTCTACCTCCCCTGACAGCGAATCCAGTGTCTTTGAGCTCTTGCCATGGGATCGGCAAGAGGGCAAGCCCTTTGGGCAGAAGTCCAGACCATGTTAAAGAAGGACGCTCTTCAGGAGGTTGTAGACGGGTCCCCAGGCTTCTACAGTCGACTCTTTCTTGTGAGAAAGGTGTCTGGAGGCTAGAGACCAGTCATCGACCTCTCAACCCTGGACGGGTTTGTCAAGCAGACTCCGTTCAGTATGAAGACGGCAGACACGGTCAGACTCGCAGTGAGACCACAAGACTTCATTTGTACACTGGATCTAAAGGACGCGTACTTCCTGATCCCAGTCCATCCGTCTCCAAGGAAGTACCTAAGATTTTGCCTAGACAACAAGATCTACCAGTTCAAGGTGCTGTGTTTCGGTCTCTCCACAGCCCCTCAGGTGTTCACCAGAGTGTTCACCCTCATCTCTTCGTGGGCTCACAGGATCAGCATCCGTCTCCTTCATTACTGGATGACTGGCTGATCCTAGCAGACTCGGAGGCAACCCTTCTTCGCCACCGAGACAAGCTCCTCAAAGTTTGCCGGGATCATGGTAAATCTCAAGAAGTCCTCTCTGCAGCCCTCTCAGAAACTGGTATATCTAGGCATGGTCATAGACACCAATCTCCACAAAGCCTTCCCATCAGACGACAGGATAGCAAGGCTGAGGAAGGTCGCGAGACCTTTCCTCAATCGAGAAGAACTCCCACCCCAATCGTGGCTACGTCTCCTCGGCCACCTCTCCTCCCTGGTCCATCTCGTTCCCAACGGTCACCTCAGAATGAGATCCCTCCAGTGGCGACTCAAGTCCCGGTGGAATCAAGGTCACGATTCCCCGGACACTCTGATCCCTATGGGTCCTGCGGAACGGACGGACCTCCGGTGGTGGGTGGCGGACGAGAACCTACGAAAGGGAGTGGATCTTCTCGTTCTTCCCCCGGATTTGATGTTGTTTTCGGACGCATCAAAGAAAGGGTGGGGGCCCACGTTCTGAACCACAGGACCTCAGTCCTGTGGTCAGAATCAGAAAAGTACCTTCACATAAACCTGCTAGAAATGAAGGCCGTATTCCTGGAACTTCAGAAGTTCCACCAAGTCCTGGCGGGCCACTCCGTGGTGGTGATGAGCGACAACACCACAGTAGTGGCTTATATCAACAAGCAGGGAGGTACCTTTTCGGAACAGCTATCCCATCTTGCAGTAGAGATCCTGAGATGGTTCGAAGTCCACTCGATCTCGCTAGCGGCTCGCTTCATTCCAGGCAAAAGGAATGTGCTCGTCGACAGTCTGAGCAGAGCGACGCAGATAGTGAGTACCGAGTAGTCTTTGGATCCTCAAGTAGTCAACAAAGTCCTGACTTTGTGGGGTTCCCCACCGGTGGATCTGTTTGCTACAGCGCTGAATTTCAAGCTCCCGATGTACTGCTCCCCACTCCCGGACCCCAAGGCGCTCTGGCAGGATGCCTTCCAACAACGGTGGGACAACGTCGATGTGTACGCCTTTCCCCCGTTCTGTCTGATGAGGAGGGTGCTCAACAAGATCAGAATATCAGTCAATCTTTCAATGACCCTTATAGTTCCGCTATGGCATCACGCAGAATGGTTCCCGGACCTTCTGCAACTCCTCACGGAGTTTCCGAGAGAACTCCCTCCACGTCACGAGCTACTCAAACAACCACTCGCCAACATCTACCACAAAGCCGTAGGTTCGCTACGACTTCACGCCTGGAGACTATCCAGCATCTCCTCACAGAGAGAGGATTTTCGCAACAAGTGGCGAACAGGGTGTCTGGATACCTGCGCAAGTCATCCGCAGGAGTCTACCAGGCGAAGTGGAGAGTCTTCTGTGGTTGGTGTCGTGGAAGGGGTATCTCTCCACTCGATGCCACTATTCCAGCAATAGCGGAGTTCCTCGTGTATCTGCGGGAGGAAATGCGCCTTCCAGTCTCGGCAGTGAAAGGCTATCGCTCAGCCTTAAGTCTTGCCTTCAGGCTTAAAGGAATGGACATTTCTTCCTCGCTAGAACTTTCCCTTCTCATACGGAGTTATGAACTTACCTGCCCTCAGTCGGAAGTGAGACCTCCTCCATGGAACGTGGTTCGAGTTCTCAGGTCTCTTAAGAGACCTCCCTACGAACCATTACGCCAGGCTTCTGATCGCCACCTTACCTGGAAGATGGTTTTCCTGCTAGCTTTGGCCTCGGCCAAGCGAGTCAGTGAGCTACATGGTCTCTCGTACAACATCGCCCATTCAAGGGGATGGGGGGAGGTAACGTTCAGCTTCGTCCCTGAGTTTGTTGCCAAGACTCAGAATCCGGGAGTGCTGGATCCTAGGTTCGACTCTTTCCAGGTTTCGAGTCTCCGTTCTGTAACAGATGACCCAGACCATCTCCTACTGTGCCCAGTGAGGAGTCTGAGGTTGTATCTTAAAAGAACAGCTGCAGTTCGTCCCCAGGTGCGAGCCTTGTTCGTGAGCACCGGGAAGACGAAGAGGAGGGTCACCAGGAATACCATCTCGGCCTGGATTCGCAAGGTGATACATCTGGCCTTGAATCCTGACCCTCCTCCATCACGTCGCCCCAGAGCGCATAATGTCAGGGGCATAGCTACGTCCCTGGCCTTCAAGAAGAATTATTCAGTGACGCAGGTCCTTCAAGCTGGAGTGTGGAAGCATCAGACCACCTTCACGGCCCACTACCTGCAAGACGTGACACACAGGAGGCTCGATACGTTCTCTATCGGCCCTGTGGTGGCTGCACAACAGCTGGTCTAACCTCAGGCTCCTTAATGGACAAGTAGCAGAAGGTTGAGGGCATTGTTATCCGGTTTAAGTCTGCGTAAATGAAAAGATCTGTCTAGCCCTTATTCTTTTCTTCATCCTCTCCTCCCTTGGAGAAAGCAGCATCCTGGGTTCTCTGCATAGCTGACCTCAAACCTCTGCAGGTAAGCCATGCTCCCTTGTGTTCCTAGTATTAAGTGTAATACTGTCATGTGCCCATACCCTGACGAGGTGGTATTGGGAGAGTCCTAGCCTAGATTTCCATCTGAAGAACTCCAGGTCAACTTCCTAGGACGAGTCACTTCTCACCTAGCTTATGTAGGCCGCAGCAGTTTCACAGCATGCCAGTGAGGAGCAGGGACCCTTTATTTCTTGAGTACTTACACACTCGAATTTGGGGTCCCCGGGCAAGCCAAAGCCAGTATGGCAGGAGACTTACCGCCCTTCCTAAGGGTTGAGTCACCCCATGTAAATAGCGTGGTTTGTATTTCAGTTACGGAACAAATGACAAATTCGTAGATAATTTGTATTTTTCCTAACTATACAAACCTTAGCTATTTACACATATGTGCCCGCCAGCCCTGTCCTCCGAGATAATTCCTACCTCTAAGCAAAGTGAAGCATTCACCGGTGTGTGTGAGGGGGGGGCGGGTTTAGCTAGCTACCCCTCCCTACCCCCCGCTAACTAGCGGCGGGGTAGTAAACCCTCGTTAAAACTTTTATGACTCGTCATTCAGCTACGCCGAAGTAATTACCCCATGTAAATAGCTAAGGTTTGTATAGTTAGGAAAAATACAAATTATCTACGAATTTGTCATATTTTATATTTAAAAGTGTGTATAAAACATTTTAGCTCAATTTCAGTGTACAACAGGAAAGGTATTGAAGCAAAACAGATATTCCAGGATTTTCGTTTAGCAAAACGTACTCATTGTATTTCAGGTCATAACTTTAAGATTAACCTTAGACTCTTCCAGATCCTGATATGGCAACACTCGTTCACTTTCCCTCTTCTCTTACAGGTGGTCACCATTAGGTGTCGCAAGACGAAAGGTCAATGTAGACTTAAATGCGTCGTGGTCAGTGATGGTGGCGGGAACAAGACCTGTTTCCTCATCTACACTGCAGACATGTTCCTTTTTGAATGTTGCAATGGTGAGGCATATCTCTCTCTCTCTCTCTCTCTCTCTCTCTCTCTCTCTCTCTCTCTCTCTCTCTCTCTCTCTACACCTCACCCCCATTCTTGCTGCCTTTCTTCCACCTTAACTATCACTCTACTTACAATTTTTTCTCCCAGTGGGACCTTGGCACTGAAGGGCTTTCCTGGCCCCAACACCCAACTCTTATGAATAAGGAATAAATTTTACAAGATATGTTTTTTATATTTATAGCCATAATTATTATTATTATTATAATCTAAGACAAATAAAACTGTGTTTACATTTATGTAAGTAAATTATTGTAAAAATAAAATTTAGTAGTTTAAAAAGAAATTACAGAATAAGAATTTTTTTAATCGCTTGTTTCTCGAACTAATTGACCTTCGTCTCCCACAGGTGTTTGACAACTGCGCCGTCACCGTTATGATTTCGGTGGAACCGTAGACGTTTGGACTTAAGATACAGCCGTCCAGGAGGATAAAGATAGACCGAGACACCCCAAGATGACGCCTTCTTGATCTATCTCTCCATGTTCTCGCCTACTTTCTCGCTTTGAAAATGTTAAGGAGAAGGTGAGTGACGATCCTTGCTCTTCGTAGCTGCTTAGTGTCATCTGTGTACTTTGTAGGGTACACTGTAAGCATTGCTAAATGGTTTTGACAGATTCTCTTTCTGTCACTTTTTAACTGTCTGCTTTATCTTCAGTCCCAATTCCTACCCTTCATTGTTCTGTCCATCTTTTTCGATGTTTAAACATAGATACAAACTATATTCCTTTATAACTGGTGCCGGGGAAGACCCACTCGCATGTGAGTCAGCTCAACGCTCACTTTTGGCTTCGGCTGTTTTAATCAATTTGCTTTTTCTCATTCTAGATAAATGGAAAATACAAAAGAAGTTATTTACTGGGTAAGCCAAAAATGTGCGATATGTTTTTGTGTAAACCAGCTGTATTAATCTAGTCCTTCTTGTGACTTTTTTGTTTGTAAATCATGATTAAAAAACACAAATGTGAAGGTAAACAGATCAACTTGAGACTTTATAGATTCTTATAAAGTTGATGTAAAAGGTTAAGAATTTTTTAATTTATGTCTTGAATTTATGTCTTAAATTAATGTGTAAGACATCTATGTCTGAAAGGAAAGTTAATACACATGGCTATATGTAACAGAAGACATCCGGTAATGGTTTGGGTGTATTATCTCAACACCTCCATAGAATACGAGCGCAGACGACGGTCTCTAAGACAAAGCAGGGTCTAAGGGTGATGTGGAAATTCAGTTTTTGAAAATGACATAATAGAGATGGCTGAACTGGTTAACTCCCAATGAATATCTATATAATAATTATATATATTGCAAGAAAAGGAATTCCAGTTTGTACAGATTTTCGTAGAAGAGACATCAACTTTGTTTGAACAATTGACTGGGGAAGGAATACAAGAATGGTTTCAGAGGTATTTCGTAACACCATGACAGCCCCTTGAGGACCAGATTTTCTTTTAAAGAGGAACAGAGATTTAGCATTTGAGGAGAATGACTCTCCCACAAGTCATGGACATTCTTACATTGAGATATCAGTTGACGTCCTTGAGGTTTGATGAAACCTGTATTGAGAGAGGGATAGAAGAGCCATTATCTATGTGTCCCTTCCCCGATTGCCATAATTTCATAAATTTCATTCTCAAGATTAGTTCACCAAACTTGTAACTGGTCTCCATAAGGCACTCGAAGAGTTAGAAGACCCAGGCCTACATGGCTTAGGAGTATGAAGTGTGAAGGAGGTGATGAATAGAGAAGTAGTGATTTAAAAGCTCAAGATAGAGACGACTGGTGAAATCTAACCGAGGCCCTTTGCGTCAATAGGCGTAGGAGGAGACGATGATGTTGGATACGTTTGGAATTAACAAGTATCAAGTCTAAGGACCAAGGAAACTATAGAAAAAAGGCTTGACCAGGAGTGGCAGGTTTAGATAAAATAAGGATGTGGTATTCACTGTCAAATTTTTTACCAGCTTAGCTACAACCCTCAGAAAAGCAAGATTCTAAAAGCCTTATAAGGGCTCCAACAGGGAAAAATACCCCAGTGAGGCAATCAAATAAGGAAGTAAGTAAACTAGATGATTAAATACAGTAATACCTCGGTATTCGACCATAATCCGTTCGGGATCAGTGTTCGACCACCGATTTGTTCGTGTACCGAAACCTTTTATTCCATGAGAAATAATGGTAGTGTACTGTATTTATTTTCATATGTTTCTACGCATTCAAAAATGCCTAAAATATCAATAAAATGTGTACCTAAACAACAATAATTATTTAAATGTTTACGAAATTGGTCAGAAAATCCTATAAAACTATTTTAAACCATTTACTGTACATACCTTTGAGCAGCGGTTCGATGGCATACAGGAATGGATATGGAGAGGATGGAAGGGGGAGGTTACTGCTTGGAAGGAGAGTCCCCTTCCATGATGTGGCTGGGTAGTTCTCCTTCAGGGGTTTTTTCTCTCTGCAGTAAAAGGTCGGGCAAATCTCCTTCAGGGGTTTTTTCTCTTCTGTTTCTCTTCTTTGGAGGGGAATCAGGCTGGGATGTAGCATCTCTCTTTTCTTTTATGAAAAACATGTCAATTGTCAGCTGCTTCTTTCTCTTCTGCACTATTCTTCTAAAGTGAGACATAACATTATCATTAAAGATGTTCACTGCCCGGTTTGCTACTGCTGTTTCTGGGTGATATTTTTCCACAAAAGCCTGCAACTCTCCCCACTTCGAACACTTGTCATTTATCACTGAACTCGGAACCTCCTCTCTTACATCCTCCTCATCTGAGGATTCCAGCTCCCCAATCAAATCCTGCTGCTGTTGTTGTTGCAGGTGCAACAATTCTTCAACTGTCAACTCAGTAGAGTGGCTATCAACAGGTTCATCAATGTCTTCCCTGTTGACCTCAGTGCTTGAACCCGCCTCTGATTGGAAACCCTCAAATTCCCTCTCTGTTACACATGATGGCCACAGCTTTCGCCAGGCAGAGTTCAATGTCCTATAGATCACACCACGCCAAGCTTGGTCAATCATGTTCACACAGTTGAGGATGCTGAAGTGATCCTTCCAGAATTCCTTTAAGGTCAACTGTGTATCACTAGTCGCCTCAAAACACGTTCAGAAAAGGGCCTTGGTATACAGTTTTTTAAAGTTTGAAATGACCTGTTGGTCCATGTGCTGGAGTATGGTAGTAGTATTGGGGGGCAGGAATTTAATCTTGATAAAACTGTACTCTTCTTTTAAGTCTTCCTCTAGACCTGGAGGGTGTGCAGGAGCATTGTCCATCACCAGAAGACAGTTCAATGGCAAGTTCTTTTCAGTCAGGTATGCCTTAACCTGGGGGGCAAACGCTTCGTTGATCCACTCACTAAAGAATTGTCTTGTGACCCAAGATTTAGTGTTAGCACGCCACATAACTGATAGTGCACTTTTCAAGATATTGTTTCTTTTGAAGACCCGGGGGTTGTCCGAATGGTACACTAACAAGGGTTTAATCTTGCAATCACCACTAGCATTGGCGCACAGCAGCAACGTCAGTCTATCTTTCATTGGCTTGTGACCTGGCATCTTCGTCTCGTCCTTGGTAATGTAGGTATTGGCCGGCATTTTCTTCCAAAATAACCAGGTCTCATCGCAATTGAAGACTTGCTGCGCGATCAAATTTTGTTCCTTAATGTATCGGTCGAATTCGCCAACGTATTTTTCAGCCGCCGCCTGGTCCGAACTGACTGCCTCCCCATGCCTAGTCACACGGTGAATACCAGTTCTGTTCCGGAATTTCTCAAACCAGCCCCTGCTTGCTTTAAAAGTAAATGACGAATCACTTTCACTAGTACTGGCACTTTTCTTCACCAATTCTTCATAAATATGAAGAGCTTTCTCGCAAATGAAAGCTTCACTTGTACTTTCCCCGGCCAACTGCTTTTCTTTAATAAATATAAGGAGCAACTTTTCCATTTCCTCAATTACTTGTGGCCTTTGCTTACTAATTGCTGTCTCTCATTGTGCAACATTAGCTTTCTTTATCACTTCCTTATTTTTCAAAATGGTCGAAATGGTCGACTTCGCCATGCCATACTGTAAGGCTAGATCAGACACTTGTACACCATTCTCGTATTTCGCAATAATTTTCTTCTTCAACTCAATCGTTGTTCTCACTGTTTTCCTCTTATCCTTCCCCTTATCACTAACTTTCTTGGGGCCCATTATTATCGGCAAAAAAAGACAATAAAACGCACTAAATCACAATAAATTCTCAACACGTGTTGTCGGACTGACGCTCTCTCTTGAAATGATGCTACCTGACCAAGCGAGAGTAGCCGAGATGGCCGCTCATCTCACTCGGCCATGCGTTCGCCTGTTCGAGTTCCGATTTTTTGTTCGAACTCCACAGCAAAAATTACTCGAATTTTTGGGTCAAACTCCGATTTGTTCAAATTTAGAGTTGTTCGACTACCGAGGTATCACTTTATATATCTACTCTATGAAGACAGACTCATGTCAGCCTGTTCATTAAGAAATTTTCTGCAAGTTTGAAATTGAGTCTCAGTCTGCTTTGGCAGCTTTTTTCCTTCCTGTAAAGATATGGATTGCAAATTGACACGTGAGGACCAAGTATTTACCAAATTCTAAAATTGATTGAGACAAAATTGATATGTTTTCCTTTATGGGATACTACTGCTAGAGAGTTATTGGGTCCTTTGACTGGCCAGACATTACTACATTGGATCCCTCTCTTTTATCACAGCCTATTCTTTCCACATTTTGTCTACACCTTGATATTATAAGGAATACTCTGTTACACATGTATACGTATAGATTTTGTCTACACTTTGATATTAAAAGGAATACTCTGTTACACATGTATACATATAGATTTTTTCTAAGTAATTAGTTGTGTTTGTGAGAAAATGTCACATTTAAATGACAGGATTTGCCCAGCGGTGTTCATCTCCTGATGGTGAATGAAGACGAAAATTGAAAGCAATGCAAACTTTAGAAAAGTGAATAAGTATCAAGATTAATTCTTCCTAGAGTTTAGAATGATGCAGTTAGGCTTTAATGAATGATGAAGATATTATTCAAAAGTTCAGTAATGTATAATTGCTTCTATTATCTGTAATGTCTTGAGATATTCTTAAAAACATGACTAAAGTAATTTTCTTTTTCAGATTATCGATATCAGTACGAAGTACAGGAGAAGACTTAACAACATCACCGAAGATTTATCGGGGGTATAGACGAATCCATAGACGATTTTATCAAGAATCAAGAGAGCATCGATAATTACACCTTTTCTTAATTTCGTTTCTGTGAAGTCTTGGGTTTTTTATTTGAATAAGAATAGGTATATTTTAGGTCCAAATTAAAGAATTGAATAATGCAAAATGTAAGAAGAAAATTCTACTTTGCTAATTAACAATTGAGTTTATTCTAGAGGGCTTGTGAATATATACACATACTCGTAAGGTAGAATGTCTCGTGGAATTGTGGAAGATCTGAATGAGAGAATGTCTGAAATGTATGAAAGGTTTATGTAAAATTTATTTGATTCTTCTTTCATATTTACATTCTATGAATATTGTTTGTTGAAATTTATTATTTATAGAAATGTACAGAGATGTCAGCGAGCTTACAGATTTTTATATATAAGGAATAACGTTTTATTTTGTGTTAAGTACTGTAGTATATATTTGAAATTCAAAATATTTTGCATTGGTAAGATGTTGAAGTTCATTCAAAAGTAGATTTATAGTTGAATTAGGTACAACATCCAACTCAGAAGAAGGTTCAGGTCCGATTCAGCTTCTAGAGAAAAGCGTCTTAGAAATAGTTTCACTCAATTCCGTCCGTTTTGTCGTTTCTAGAAAGTAAATGTTAATATTCTTCTACAATTCTGATTAAGTTCACTCATTGTTTTACTTGGCTTTTCCAAAAAGGTCGCTGGCATTCTCTGTACATTTGATGTATGTTGTATTTTATTGTATTTCATGTTTAGATTCATTAGCAGACAGAACTCATTTTAACAAAGCAGAGATTCTATTTTAAACTCACATTTGAATGTTTACCAATCCTGAAACCACATGACGGTAGTGAGAAAATTCCAATTGAGAAAGGAGTTAGACAGGGAGACCCCTTCTCGCCTAGATTATTCACAGCATTTCTTAATTGAAAATAAGCAGCAAATACGGATCTGGGGAATTTCTATGTCATAAGAGAGAGAGAGAGAGAGAGAGAGAGAGAGAGAGAGAGAGAGAGAGAGAGAGATAGAGTGTGTGTGTGTGTGTGTCGAGGCATAAGTAGTGGCCTGCAAGTGTTGGAATGCGTTAAAGACGTGATTTTCAACGTATAGGTCTTTCCGTACGTGCTGCTTAGCCGGGGTTTGTAAATCTGCTGGCATGGGATAGACTCCCCTTGCGGTGTGTAGGTCTTTGAGTATGTGCTGCTTTGCCCGGGCTTGTAAGTCCGATGGCAGGGGTAGACTCCCCCACAATGTAACGTAGGCTTTGTAGATCGCCAGAGGAGGTGAGAGACATGAAGAATTAGATAGGGACGACCAACCACCTCCTACCATTTCTGCCAATGAGAATTCCTTTATATATTCTTTCTCCCAGTCCATGTGACGAAGATTATTCTAGAATAAACCAAATGAAAAAGTGTAAAATACTGCACTTATTTCATAAAATCAAAAGATTAAATATTTAAGCAAAATAATATAAAAGTTTTCTGAGGTTGAATGTTGAGTTTCTCTTCCAGGGATTTCGCTGAGACATTTCAGAGAACAATGTAGAGTTGGGGGTATCATTATCATTATAGCAAACGATATCAAACAAAGTTATTCATTTTATGTTCTTAGGAAGATTAGTCTATGATGGAAGTCATTATTCAAATCAGGATATATTTGCTATAAGATAGCATAACCAGAATGGCTAGTCAAATGTTCAGGCTATTCAGTAGTCAGCCTTGAGTTGTGGGAATGGATAGTTGGATAGTCAAATACCATATGAGATAAGGCTAGTTGTTAGCTAGCCTTACGTTAGGGAATAGTTGAACCAGATGGATAGTCGACTACTGTACGAGAGATAAGTTTTGAAGTATCAATATTAACCAATTTTAATCGAGATAACTTCAAGTGTTAGAAATGAGTTGTGCCTGTTAATAATCATCGTAGGATTTTGTAACTATAAATATTCTGTATTAATCCCATTACAGCAAATGAGCAAAATCTTTTGAGTTCTTTTTAGAAGTCAAATTTTGGTCGGGATTTTCATAGCTGTGAGCAGAAGTTTGACCTCGTAGATCAATAGAGGACATTCTTCTTCTTGTAGTAGTAGGAAAAGGTGTTTGTTCTCACTAAAGCCAAGACTGTTTCTGTGTCCGTTTCGTGAGATTAGGCTGAGAAAACCACAGGTCAAAGTGCTGGTGAAAGGATAAAGCTTTGGAAATGTTTTTCGATAGGTTTAAAAACTTCATTGTTTAATGAGAGACTGAAATTTAAACTTCATTCATTTTTCCGAAGCGGTACTGATATCAAATAGAGTAGTCTTTTAGTCTTGAATTTAATATATTTGCCTGATTAGTCTCTGAAATTTGATAATTATAGATCTGTTTGAATTTTTCTAAATATCAAGTTACCTTAAGTTAGTTTTGTGACATCTTAATTTTTCGAGCAATAGCCTGCGATACTTGGTCTCTTTCTCATGATATATTTAGTCACCCTTCAGGAGGTTAGGACATTGAAGTGATAGATTAGGTGGGATGATGTTTTATGTTCTATTTACTTTTGAATCAAGATGTTTTTGCTGAGATCAGAAAAACATGTTTATGAACTTCAGCTTTAGGTAGCATTAGCTTACGTTGTGATCGCTTGATTATTATTACAAGAATACAACCCTTGTTCACTCTGTTTTTGCTTTTCCATGACCAGAGTTTTAAGGAATTATTGGGATTCTGGCAATATTGTTTGCTTGCCAATATCTCACCCACTTTAAGCAGAAGTAGCTATTGCCACAGTTTAATCCTGTTCTTTGTGCTTAACACACTTGTCTGCTCAAACTGCTATTCAAATCTTTATGCTTGCATTTGTGTTTTTCTCTCTCAGATATAATGAATACAAATGCTTCAAAGTATGTATGAGAGCTGGACCTGGCCTTGAAGGTTCTTCTTGAAGCTCCTCCTTGGAGGTCGACCTACATCCTTTAAGAAATGATGGTTAAGACCAGAAAATTTGCTATTAGTGTTCCCAATTTGATCTCCCTCCCGATTTCCGCGTTAAAGGAACTATCTGGTGACGGGGCAATTTGTTACCCAGTCCAATACGGGCAGTTTGCCTTTTCCATCCGAGGACTTCTTCTGGAACCCTTCCGAGGACTTCTCCTGGATGCCTATTCCTTTTAAGGACTTCTCCTGGACGGCTGTTCCTTCCGAGGACTTCTCCTCGACAGCTGTTTCTTCCAAGGAATTCTCCTCAACGCCTGTTCCTTCCAAGGAATTCTCTTGGACACGGGGTCCTTTCGAGGACTTCTCCTGGACGCCTATTCCTTTTAAGGACTTCTCCTGGACGGCTGTTCCTTCCGAGGACTTCTCCTTGACGGCTATTCCTTCCGAGGAATTCTTTTGGACACATGGTCCTTCCGAGGACTTCTTTACGCCTCTTCCTTCCGGGGACTTCTCCTTGAAGCCTGTTTTTACCCAACTTGTTTGTAATAACAAGTCAAATCCTAGAGAGCATATCTAGAAACACTATCTCTTTACTAACGAGAAGTGCTCTGAGTTTTTTCATTGGGAGAAGTGTCGGCTGGAGCCCCTCCCAAGACCTTGATGTCCGTGATGTTGCTTTGACTCTAACATTCTGCAGGAATCACTAGTTATTTCGGGTGTTTAGGTAACTTACTTCACCGCACACTACCTGAAGGACTGCACCCACAGATCACTAGATCCATTCTCATTGGGTCCAGTGGTGGCTGATAACAATGAATTTAGAAGCTCATACTTCAACAGAGTGACTTACGTATGGTCACGTCTTCAGTGGAGTGAAAGAAAAATGGATCGGATTTTCAATCTACTGACCTGTCCTCCCTTTGGAGTATAAGTCTAGAAAACCACTTATGCAGGGGAGAACAAACTTAATATGTTTTTATACATTTGAGAAATCTACATATAAATTGTTTATAACAGAATACTCTTTCTTGTTCTCTTTCTTGGGAGTACACTCAGGCACACTGTTCTATTTGTTTCCTTATTTCCTTTCTTCACAGGGCTATCTTCCTTGTTGGAGCCCCAGGGCTTTTAGCATCTTGCTTTTCCAACTAGGGTTGTAGCTTAGCAAGCAAATAATGATAATAATAAGAGTGTTTGATGGTGGACTAATCTCTTAATTATATATGAGGCCTGACATCATGACCTTGGCTCTTTTTTCATGATAATCTTTTTAATCTGGGGTAAAGGGTCGGACAGATGCCTTCCATAGCACTAGGACGTCCTCTCCCCTGAGGAAGATTTCCCCTATGTAGGACGAGGGTCTGTATTTGCAAAGGAACAAACGACAGAGTTCAAAAGATAATTTGTATTTTCCTTAACTGTACCAACCTGAGTCATTTATATTTCCTGCCTCATCCACCTCGCAAGTCCTTCAAATTTTGTTCTTGGAAAAGCCACAACTGATTAAACACTTATAAATAACTCTGGTTTATATTGCTAGGAAAAATACAAATCATTTTCTAAGAATTTGTATTTTAAAACTATTTTTCTGGGCTCGAACCTGTGCCGCCCAGTGAATAAGCTCCATTTAGCACTTATTCTTAGGTAATTTACTGCTAAATATACCAGAGAAAAAATGTAAAGGAGTGCTAGGTTAACTAGCTCGCTCACCTATTGGTGTCGGTATAAATTTGGGCGTATAATCCAGAGGTCCCGCACTATTTAGATTCATCCACGACAGAAACCCCAATAGAGGAGAGCCGTTCAACCTCACTCGGTACTACTAACAATGCATCCGCTCAGAACCCAACTCCTTTTAGCACGTCTTGTGTGTAACCCGCTTTTTTGTTGTGCTCTCGTTTTTTCGCTTATTTTCTTTGGATTATGGCTTCTTCGTCGGTTTCCCTGGAGACACCGTCTAAGTTAAGTACCAAGCTGTGTTTTGCTGTGTTTTGAGCAACCTAGATCGTCTAATATTTGAATTATAGGAGTGTATTCTCTTCGTTCATACCGATCTTGCTTGATTCCATTTACAGTTGGTACTCCTGTTTTGAGAGCTTTTAGTTTCACTCGCGGTGTTACTATATGTATTATTTTTATTATTAAATTTTATTTGTTATTATGGATATTCATTATTTAGCGTTTAGAACCCTCGTGGTTCAAATTTTGGGCCGATATCATTTACGTATCGTTATGGCTGCCGACCTTCGTGCTAGGCGGCAATGTTATTTTTAAGCCATCAGGTGTGTCTTTTGTGATTTAATTATTATGTTGCATGCCTTGCCCAAAAATTTTTATGTGTTTATTTTATATTATCAACGCTATTACTATTATAATGAATATTGTGCTATTACTCCGTTTGATCTGTCTGGTTGGGGATCGTCAGTTGGTAGCCCTGCTGCTCCGTATCACGTGATCCTCCCCCATGCTCCCCCTCTCGCTAGGTGGGTGGCTAGGCTCTCTCCCCCTCTCCCTTAGGGGACCGTTGCCTTCCCTCCTTGCAGAGGGGGTAGTTCAGTGTTTATGGACTTTGTCCTCCGGGTGTCCCGGCGGGTTCGGCTCTGTCTAGTCTGGTTGGCCACCGGTCAACAGAGTTGGATCCCGGTGCACCCTATTTTATATTCACTTATCACACTGGTTTATGTTATATGAAACCCTCTGGGTTCCGTTGGCGGTTCTTATTTACAGTTCCGCCCCCCTATTTAATTTATAACAGTTCCTATGATGATTATATGACAGATCACTACCCCGGAGTTCCTATACGAATTGGTTTTGGATACTTTTATTTCCCGGCCCGGGGCTTAGCCTCGCCCCGGGAAATCAGACACCCTGTGTCTTAATTTTTTGTTGTTGCATCCTTTTTTATACTCCCGGCTCGACCGGAATGGATGGCTATACTTTAGTCTTAAGCTAGACTTATGTTTAGGCCGGGTCCTCCGGACCCGCCCCTACTTAAGAATATTACAGTTAAGCCCTAATCTTGTGTTAGGCTTATGTTAGGCCCGGGTCCTCCGGACCCGCCCCTACTTAAGAATATTACAGTTAAGCTCTAATCTTGTGTTAGACCTTTGTTAGGCCCGGGTCCTTCGGACCCGCCCCTACTTAAGAATATTACAGTTAAGCTCTAGTCTTGTATTAGATCTATGTTAGGCCCGGGTCCTCTGGACCCGCCCCTACTTAAGAATATTACAGTTAAGCTCTAATCTTGTGTTAGACCTTTGTTAGGCCCGGGTCCTCCGGACCCGCCCCTACTTAAGAGAATTACGGTTTCTCATATACTATTCTTTTTATAGATGGTGCATTGTCAGACGACAGCCTGTGCAGCTGTTCTACATCAGCCCTGCGGCCATACCGTCTGTCGGTCTCACGCCCTCTGCGGTGTGCAGCTGGAGGATGTCGTGGTATGGCACCCGGATAACTGTGTGGTCTGTTTTGACCTCGTTACCACCCTTGGATCTGACTCGGTGAGTTCCGTTGGCTATGTTGCCTTCTTATTTATCTTACCTTTTTTGGCATACATACACTATTTAGTAAGATATCTATGGTCTTGAAGGACCACTGGGAGTCTGCCCTTTTATAATTCCCACTATTATTTCAGGCATCCCCGGAGCAAAAGTCTGCGGCTCGGGCCACACTGAAAGTGTGGGTTGGTGGTTTTGCCCGGAACGTGAAGTCCAAGCGGCCGTACGTCCTCTCCAAGGACTACTGTTCCTTGATTTACCCCAACGCCAAGTCTTCAGCCGCTGTGGCTAGGCATGTTGCAGCTCCCATCATTGCCCACATTGATGCCACCATAGAGGGGTTTATTGATCCAGAGCAGGATCCGTCGGACGCCCCCGGAGATCTAGAAGACAATGTTGCCTCCATGAACCTTGACGTGGAACCCATGTTATTGGATGATCCAGATACAGGTAGGGTGGTAAGTGAGGCAGGTGTTTCTGGCGCTGAGATTCCTATCCTCAGCCCCTCTCTTTCTTCTTCTTCTGATCGCTCTTCCTTTCATGGTTTGTCTGGGGACCGTGATTCGTCCCAACGATCACACCCGGTTCCCCCCAAGAATAAGTCTAGAACCTTACCTAAAGTTCATAAGCCTCATAAGGCTTCTCATAGTTCTAAACAGAATACAAACCTGTCATCTAAGGCTTCTGGCTCCTCCTCTAAGTCTCGCGACCCGGGAGTTCATTCCGCCACACCTGCTGCTAGCCCGGGCCTTTCCGAATCAGCCATGCTTCGCATCGTGTCGGAGATGCAGGCTAAGTTTGTATCAGAGATACAGTCTAAGATGGACACGATGTTCTCTAACATCGGTCAGAGACTTGGGGCATTAGAGCAAGGTGCTCCGGAGCGGGTCCAAAGCTCTCTCATCCCGGATGCCTCTAAGCTCCCGCAGTTTGCCAAAAACAACCCTTGGCGTATGGCTCTTCATTCCCCGTTCTCAGACGGAATGTTAACTTTGGAGGGTCTTGGCACTCGTCCCCTAGAGGACTTTGAATTCTTTCCTCCTCGTCTGGCATTTCCATTTCATGGTTATGCCAGGCTTACCGAGGAAGCTTTGGTTCGGTTAGACAAGGTCCCCAAGGAGACAGTCATCTTCCCAAAAGAGCAGGCCCAATCTGTGTGGGCCAGATTCCTGAATGACATCGGCTGCACCAACACTATGTTGACGCCTTATAAGAGCTCCTTTACAATGTTCCTAATGGACAAAAACACCGTGACTCCATGTGTCAATAAGGTAGCAGAGCTTGCCTTCCAATATGCTCTGGAGGAGAAGCCCTTGCCTCCCATCCGAGAGGTGGATCCAATCTCCCTCCTTCTTCCTTCAGGCATTGAGTGTTGGGACAACGTCCATACCACATTTACCTCTGGAAAGCTAGCAGCAGACTGTGCTTCGGTAATGTTTAGTGAGCGGCTTCCCCGTCTCCCGGAATCCCTCATTAAACAGGAGTATGATTCTCGCCTACGCGTTGGCCGTACTCTGAACCTGGCCACTTCCACGGAGTCGATAGCCTTGACTTACGATACTGAGAGTATTTTTAAATCTCTCAACAAGGCTACGTTGCAGTCATTATACTATGACCTGTATGACTTCGCTACTGCTAAACGCAAGTGTCGCAAACATGTCCTGGCAGAGGCGACTATTAGGCATGAACCTAATAAGCTGATCCGGTCCTCCTGTTGGGGTTCAAACCTCTTCCCTGAGGACCTTGTAGATGAAGTCTTGGCGGAGGCCACTAGAGTCAACCAGAGCCTTAAAGCCCGTTGGGGTTTGACTCCTAAATGTAAATCTGACCCTGCAAATTACCAAGCCCGGGGTAGGAAGAAGCTCCGTCCATATACTTCCACCCAGTTCAGGCAACAGCAGACTGGTTCGCCCATTTTCCGGCTGCCTCTTCCCCCATCTCCTGTTGCCCCGGCACAGCCTTCCACCTCTCAGGCTCCTTCGGACGACTATGTCACCGTTCTGCTTCCTAAGAGCCAGCTTTCTGGTGCCTCCGCCACTTCTCCTGCCTTTAACCAGTCGTATGAGGCTCATAGCTCTTCCCAGAGTTATGGTAGAGGTAGAGGCTACCACCGTGGTTCTAACCAGAACAAAGGCAGGGGAAGAGCTTTTCGCAGAGGAAAGAACTTCCGAGGCGGACGTGGAGGCAACTCCTCAAACCAATACTGAGGTGCAGCAGGTAGGGGGGAGGCTCTATGCCTTCCGCAACAAATGGAGGTTCAGTCCCTGGGCGTTCAGTATCATCTCCAAGGGACTGGGGTGGAGTTGGATTCAAGGACCTCCTCCTCCGAACAGATTTCGTCAACATTCCACTCCGGACCTGGTCGAATTTGTCCAGGATCTTTTACAAAAGAACACCGTACAAGAAACGAAACACCTGAAGTTTCAAGGTCGGCTGTTCAGTGTCCCGAAGAAGGATTCAGACAAGAGAAGAGTGATTCTAGACCTATCCCTTCTTAACTTGTCCATTCAATGCGACAAGTTTCGAATGCTTACCGTCTCGCAGGTGCGGACCTTACTTCCCCGTGGGGCCGTCACCACCTCTATCGATCTTACAGACGCCTATTATCACGTCCCGATAGCGAGACACTTCCGTCCGTACCTAGGCTTTCGCTTAGGGGACAAAAGTTACTCCTTCAAGGTGATGCCCTTCAGGCTCAACATCGCCCCAAGGATCTTCACAAAGTTAGCAGAAGTCGCTGTTCAGGAACTCAGGAATCAAGGGATTCAAGTAGTAGCCTATCTGGACGACTGGCTCATTTGGTCAGACACCTCCCAAAATTGCCTAAAAGCCACTCACAAAGTCATCCATTATCTTCAATCTCTAGGCTTCCAGATCAACTTCAAGAAGTCCCGTCTTCTTCCAAAATCGAAGTTCCAATGGCTCGGCCTGCAATGGGATCTTATATCTCATACTCTGTGTCTTCCCAGACCCAAGAGGTTAGAGATTGCAAGGAACACCAAACGCTTTCTCAAAGACAAAGTAAGTTCCAGACGACTCCAAGAGAGGATTCTGGGGTCCCTTCAGTTTGCCTCAGTGACGGATCTTCTTCTGAAGGCAAAATTGAAAGATATCAATCGTGTCTGGCGTTCGAGGGCGAACCGGAAGTTCCGGGACAGGAAAGTCCGCCTTCCTCCCATTCTACGGGAAAGACTTCTTCCTTGGACAAGAGCAAACAGTCTGTCAAAGTCAGTTCCCCTTCGATTTCCGCCTCCGAAATTAATCATTCACACGGACGCATCCTTATCAGGTTGGGGCGGTTATTCTCAGCTCAAGAAAGTTCAAGGTCTTTGGACTCCCTTGTTCCGCCAATTTCACATCAATGTGCTAGAGGCCATGGCAGTTCTTCTAACCCTGAAACGTCTCGCTCTTCCCAAGAAACAACACCTTCGTCTGGTCCTCGACAGCGAAGTGGTGGTCCGCTGCCTCAACAGAGGCGGGTCAAAGTCAGGGCCTCTGAACCATGTTCTAATAGCCATATTCTCCCTAGCAGCCTTGAACCGTTGGCATCTTTCAGCTGTCCACCTGGCGGGAGTCCGGAATGTAGTGGCAGACGCCCTGTCCCGGACCTCCCCTCTAGAATCGGAATGGTCACTCGATCTAAAGACATTTCGGTGGATTCTCTCTCAGGTTCCCGGTCTCCAAGTGGACCTCTTCGCCACGGAATCCAACCACAAATTGAGAGTATATGTGGCTCCCAATCTAGACCCTCAGGCTTACACCACAGACGCCATGTCACAGAATTGGGACACCTGGGAAAAGATTTATCTCTTTCCCCCGGTGAATCTTTTGCTGAAAGTTCTAGACAAACTGAGATCCTTCAAGGGACAAGTAGCCTTGGTCGCACCCAACTGGCCCAAGAGCAACTGGTATCCTCTCCTGCGAGAGTTGAGACTATACCCTCACCCGATACCCAATCCGGTTCTGTCTCAGATAGTACAAACACGCGTTGTGTACGCTTTCTCAAACATTCAGAGCGCCCTAACTTTATGGACTTTATGAAGTTTGCGGCTATGCATGGTGCCAATATTGATCCTCAAAACACCTTGTTCCTAGAATCGGATAAACGGGATTCCACCATCCGCCAGTATGACTCTGCAGTTAAAAAGTTGGCAAAATTTTTAATAGACTCAGACGTGAACTGTATGAACTTGAACCTTATAGTCACTTTCTTTAGATCTTTATTAGAATCAGGTCTGGCAGCCAATACTATCACCACTATTAAATCGGCTCTGAAAAAGATCTTCTTAGTGGGTTTTAACATAGACTTAACCGACTCTTTGTTAGCTTCAATTCCGAAAGCTTGTGCCAGACTGAAACCGGTTACTCGTCCTACCCCGGTGACCTGGTTCCTTAATGACGTACTCAAATTGGCTTCTGATACCATTAACAGTTCTTGTGATTACATTCCCCTTCTCAGGAAAACACTTTTCCTGGTGAGCTTGGCTTCCGGGGCAAGAATTTCTGAATTGGCAGCCTTGTCGAGAGACCCGGGTCATATTGACTTCCTGCCTTCGGGAGAGGTCCTTCTTTCTCCTAACAAATTCTTTTTGGCTAAGAACGAAGACCCTCAAAACAGATGGTCTTCCTGGAAAATTGTTCCCCTCACGCAAGATCCGTCTCTGTGCCCTGTTACTACTCTTAGGTCTTATTTATCCCGGACCTCCTCTAACTCCTCGGGGCCTCTATTCGTTAGAGAACGAGGCGGTACCATTACTATTAAAGGGATCAGGCAACAAATCTTGTATTTTATTAAACAAGCTAACCCTGACTCTTTTCCTCTTGCACATGATATCATGGCGGTTGCTACCTCGGTGAACTTCTTTCACCACATGAATTTTACAGACCTTTCCAGGTATACAGGGTGGAAATCACCGTCAGTGTTCAAGAAACACTACCTTAAACATTTGGAAGCTCTAAAATTTTCTACAGTAGCCGCAGGGAGCATAGTTACTCCCAAGTAACTCACAGGTTAATGCCTTGACTCTTTATCTCTCCCTCTTACCTGCCTCATTTATACCCTATTGTATTCGTTGGTCTCGCACCTGAATACTGTTATTATATTTGTAAATTTTATACTCCTGAGTATCTGTATATATTATCACTCACGGCATTATTATACCTACCTTATTGGATTTATGTTCATATTTAAGATACCCTTATAATTGTTTTTTGGTACTCATCTCTGATTAAAAGCATCCTGTATTTCCCTTACGCTTATGTTTTTTCCTTTATTTTGCAAGTTTGGTGACATTTTCTCTTGTATAGATTCACTGGGCGGCACAGGTTCGAGCCCAGAAAAGGGATTTTGACGTAGGAAAAATCTATTTCTGGGCGAAGGACCTGTGCCGCCCAGTGAACCCTCCCAGCTCCTCTCCCTTGGAGTCCCCAAACTTTGGGTGCTAAGGAGTTGGGTTCTGAGCGGATGCATTGTTAGTAGTACCGAGTGAGGTTGAACGGCTCTCCTCTATTGGGGTTTCTGTCGTGGATGAATCTAAATAGTGCGGGACCTCTGGATTATACGCCCAAATTTATACCGACACCAATAGGTGAGCGAGCTAGTTAACCTAGCACTCCTTTACATTTTTTCTCTGGTATATTTAGCAGTAAATTACCTAAGAATAAGTGCTAAATGGAGCTTATTCACTGGGCGGCACAGGTCCTTCGCCCAGAAATAGATTTTTCCTACGTCAAAATCCCTTTATTATTGTGAATATTACGATGTTTATAAGGCTGTCACTGTATAGGATTTTGCTCATTGCTGCAGTGCGAGTTTTGTATCAAAATGTTTTTGTGACTTAATTTGATTATTGGTATAAGACTGGGTTTCAACATTCTAAGACTTACCTTCAGCAATTTTATGATTGATGGATCTTTATTTTAGATGTCTTGTGTGGAGAAGAAGGTCTTGGTTTTAAACGTTGCTGATTTTCAGTCTTGAAATTTTATGGAATTGTAGCTAAAGGTTTTAGTTTTAGATATGGCTGGTTTTAAGTGACCTTTTTGATATGACATTGTATAATTTACTAGAAAATAAAAGAGAGAGGTGGTGAAGAGGTGAGGCTGGATGTTGGAGAGCAGGTGGTCTTTCTTTAGCGTAGATCAAGGTATCACAGCAAGGGCTCTCCCAGGACAGGTCGGCCAGCAACGTAGTGTGAGTATACCCTCAATCAGAAGGGTAATTACATAACATCTCCCTTCATTTAAAAGGTAGATATTTGTAAACATAGTTAAACAAACATAGGCTAATGCAGATTTATATGGAGTCTATAGCCAAACTATAAGTCCTAGATCTTAAAATACTATCTACTTTCAGTGTATGGTGTTATTTTTTATTATTCAAAGGTAAATCTTATTCATTTTATATCACACAATTATATAAGTTATGGAAGATAATATTCTTAAAGGCATTAACGTATGACATTTGTCAAAATGACGTTATATATACATAAACAAAAATATTCGTGGTCGTTAAATATATTATAGTTACCCTTAAATATAGTTTTCTCTAAATCACAACTTGTAACGTTTTCTTTTTCTTAAGGCCACTGTTCTAGAGGTAACTTGCTTATAAATTTCACTTGTATACTGTATATCAATTAAATATTAAATTGAATTCATACGAATATCTTATGAACTCTTATAGTAATTAAATTAATCTATTTGAAGAATTTTTTAGATGTATTCTAAGCAATATACCTTAATTTTAGCCAATGAAAAGGCTATAGAATGCAGACTATGCTGGAGGTCCCTGATTGGTTGAAACAATTCTTTAAACAGAGGGACAACTTTTTGGAAATTTGTCCCCAAATTTTGGAATTTTTAGAGGGTTTTTGGGGACATTGAGTGTGGGAATTACCTTACGTCTGGTAAATGTAAAACATTATCTAAATACTCATGAATAATCATCCAGTCTTCATTGAGACATAATGAAAGTGAATGACTTAATTACGTTTTATTGTTTTCCTATGGTATACCATTCATTGCAATTAGAACTTTATTAATATATCTTTCAGAGAATAAACTGAAATCAGCATAAATTAATCATTAATAAAACAAAATATACTGTATGTTGTTTCACAATTGGAACAATTAGAAATAAAAATAGAACAGATAATAATTACAGAAGATACAGGAGTACACTGTACAGCATTTAATAGACTGTAAATTTAATTGTGTTGAAAAATGCCCGGAGAAACTACTTCTGGTCAGGGGAACTTTTAGGGATTGTCTAGGGATGTTCCTGACTCTGTGTAGACTGTAGAAGAAGATTCATTTCTCAAAGAGAGAGAGGAAGAAGGAACCAAGACTTGTGACTCTCGTCTTTGAACTTGTGATCCTGCAAACAGTGAAGGCTTCGTTAGGTTAAGGAAGGACACATTTTACAAGGTTTTATTGATTCTATTATGTTCTGGCGGTATCTTTAATGACTCAAAATACTGGAGATTCGAATATATTATATGTGTTGTAGGTTTCCATGTGTTAAATATCGAATTTCTTTGAGGGTCTTTAATTGGTGAAGAAACTTTATAAAAAGACATTTCTCAAAAATGGTCTTTTTAGCGTGTGTTGGTAATACCATTAATCAGTGAGTGGTTATTAAATGAGATTGTTTTTAGATGTGGCTTTAACTTTTCAGTTAATGAGATGGTGTATAACTGTAGTCGCTGTGTGGTTATAGTTCCAGTTAAGTAATCTGTAACCATCTATAATTGGAGTTGTTATTATAAGAAGGAATTTAGATAATACTAAGCCCAGTAGCTGTAGGCCTAAATTTTAGAATCCAAATCAAATGTCTATCATTTTTAAGGAATTTTTGTTCCCATGGTTAAAATAGAGGGTCGTACCATTTTAATAACTGCTCAATGTTTTATTAAAAAAATTACAGAACTTTTTAATCACATACTTTGATTTAATCTGATAAGAAATTTGATTAGAGATTATTTTTCACATTTTAAAAGGTGTGAATATGATGGTGTAAACTATAGTGAAAACTGTGATTTGTGCAAATTATTTGCATTGCAAAAATGTAATTAAGAAACGAGAGTTTCAGGTGATGTGTGTTGGAAAGATATTCGTTAGTTGACCAAAAATATAATTCAGTGAACAACTCAACACTCTCATAGAATCGTTATTTTATTAATACACAAAATTAATTCTTTGTTATAATATGGTATATACATACTGTATGAATATACATATATCATTCGTTTGAATACAAATGCATACAATCCTTGACACAAATATATACAATCATTTTGCTTTTATGAAACAACCATTGTCTCACTTTACGTTAGTTTGATAACTCGCAGTATCAACCACGCCCACCAATTAAGCTCTCTCTCTCTCTCTCTCTCTCTCTCTCTCTCTCTCTCTCTCTCTCTCTCTCTCTCTCTCTCTCTCAGCTGCTTTGTAATAGTAAAAGCATGCCCCAATTTACTGTTTTGTTTCGGTTATTTAACAAATATTTTGTGGGTAAACTTTTAAGTTTCACATAAGTATTGCTTACGTCAGAATTGTTCAATTTCAGTGTCTCTGTAACATTGTTAATAACAACTTAAAATATATTCTTAGTTGAGAGTGAAAATAACATTGATATCCTGTGTCAGCCACAGGGAGTTCCATAGTCGGTAAAATTAAAATAACTTTTTGTTCAGTCTTCCAACAAAGCTATCTTTGCGTAGAGGTAAATTTGAAGACATCCTTCGGTTTTGATAAGTTCTCTCTCTCTCTCTCTCTCTCTCTCTCTCTCTCTCTCTCTCTCTCTCTCTCAACTAAATACTGGAAGGCAGTAAGCATCAAATCCATTGAAATATTAAATATTCGGAAGTGTATCTCAAGATATGTTAGTTGTAAGTTTAGATTAACCCTGGATAGGTACGGTGGGTCGTTTGCGACCCCGAGCGTCAAAAAAAAACAGGTTTTTCTCACGTGACTCACCCCTGTGACTGAATTTGTGGGTGATCGACCTGCAGGAGGTGTCTCCCCTACACGCTCTAGTAGTGTCCAGATGTGCATTGCTGTAGCTGTACTCCTTCCCCGATTTCTGAGACGCGTCGGGGTCGTTCGCGTCCGAGTTTACCCTTCTGAGGTAGTTTGCATAATTATCAAAGTTATTACGTATTATGAAATTGTCGTAGAATGGTGCAACTTGTATAGGTTATCAGTTGTGGAAAGTCTTGGTGGATTGTTTGGCTACCATGTGCATGTTTTTTTTTTTAGTTAAAATGTCGTTCATCACCACGAGGACCATTTTACCGCGAGTGCCCCTTTTTCATTTTTTTTCATTTTTTTGCCAAGTCATTTTTCCGTAAGATATTGCCAAATAGTGTCGTAAAACTTTTGCTTGTTTAGTGTTGGAAAGTGTGTCTAGATGATCTGGCTACCCATGCATGACTTTGTTTTTGTCAGATACGACGTAGTTATTGGTATATTGGGTATTTAACTGCGGTTACCAATTTCTGTGTTTTTTTCAATATTTGTAAAAATTACTACGTAGTAAGGAATTTCCGTATATTATTCATTTTTTTTTCATGTTTATGTGTTAGAAAGTGTGCCTTGATGGTTGGGCTAACACGTGCATGTCTTTTTTTTTATCTGAGATGTCGTATATTAGAATGTCGGGCATTTTACCGCGAGTGTCCCTTTTTCATTTTTTTTAATTTTTTTGCCAAGTCATTTTTCCGTCAGATATTGCGAAATAGTGTCATAAAACTTTTGCTTTTTTAATGTTGGAAAGTGTGTCTAGATGATCTGGCTACCCATGCGTGATTTTGTTTTTGTCAGATACGACGTAGTTATTGGTATATTGGGTATTTAACTGCGGTTGCCAATTTCTGTTTTTTTTCAATATTTGTAAAAATTTACTACGTAGTAAGGAATTGCCGTATATTATTGATTTTTTTTTCATGTTTATGTGTTAGAAAGTGTGCCTTGATGGTTGGGCTAACACGTGCATGTCTTTTTTTTTTATCTGAGATGCCGTATATTAGAATGTTGGGCATTTTTCCGCGAGTGCCCCTTTTTATTTGTTTTGCATTTTTTTGCTTAGTCATGTTACCGTAAGGAATTGGCAAGTAGTGTCGCAAAACTTATATTTTTATAGTGTTGGAAAGTGTTTCTAGATGATCTGGCTACCCATGCCTATTTTTTTTTTAGCCAGATATGGCGTATATATAAGTATGTGTTCGATTTTCCTGTGATTGCCATTTTTTCGTTTTTTCCCATTTCTTTCAAAATTACTACGTACTAAGGAACTATCACAGAGTAATATTTCATTTATATGTTTATTTGTCGGAAAATATGCCTTGATGGTTTGCCTAGCACGTGGCTGAAATTTTTTTTTTCTGAAATGCCGTATATTAGAATGGCCATTTTTCCACGAGTGCCCCTTTTTATTTGTTTTGCATTTTTTTTGCTTAGTCATGTTACCGTAAGGAATTGGCAAGTAGTGTCGCAAAACTTATATTTTTATAGTGTTGGAAAGTGTTTCTAGATGATCTGGCTACCCATGCCTATCTTTTTTTTAGCCAGATATGGCGTATATATAGGTATGTGTTCGATTTTCCGGTGATTGCCATTTTTTCGTTTTTTCCCAATTCTTTCAAAATTACTACGTACTAAGGAACTATCACAGAGTAATGATTCCTCTAGATGTTTATTTGTCGGAAAATTTTGTTTACTTTTTTTTTGATTGAATATCATCAAATTTTTTTAGCTAAAATATTGTTTTACATTTTTTTTTTCGATTTTATTTCCCTTCAAAAAAAATTTTTTGGGTCAGAATTTTAATTTTATAGGCGTAAAATAATCGACAATTATCCAGCAACCCACCATACAATTTTTATGCATATCCAATAATAATTAGATTAGTAAATAACACCTTGAAATTGACATACCCTTCCTACATTTCAAGTGGCAGATTAGGGAGTCTGAGTCAGTGTGGTTGGCAGCCATTTTGTGGACATATCCGAAGCGTAAGCTGCCCTATCTATATATATTCTTGTTCCCTATAGAATTTGTGATATTTTGGTATATTTTTACCTGCATAAATATCATATTATATATTAAATATATGTATTTTTTTACGAAATTTCCAAGTACTCAAAAAATTACCTTTAGATATGGCCCCTGATATAAATGTAATTTACAAAATAATGAAGATTTTTTTACATATTTCTATTTTAGGATAACATATGTTTATACCCTAAAAAAATTAGCCACTTCCTATTTCATTTGGGTACCCAAAAAAATTCATGAAATTTGGACAATTTTTTTTGGCCCAAAAAAGTTACCCTTTTTTTCTCATTTCAGATCTTCACCTCCATGGGTCTGACTTCATCCAAAATACATCAAGATGTGTCCTAAACATTCAAGAATCAATTCCTAAAAGGATTTGTGTATATATGTATAAACTTTTTTTTATGAATTTTTATGTCAGGTCTTTTTTTTTCTACTTAATTTTTTAAAATATTTATAATAAATAGTTTTTTTGCAGATGAGTAGTATTTATCTTTACAGTTGTTTTAAGCATTCATTGAAGTTTTTTTTGGCAAAAGAAAAAAGGAGGTTACTGCAAAAACTGATTTTTCAAGAATTTTTTTTGGCGTCGGGGTCGTTCGCGTCCGAGTATACCCTTAAAGGGGTGTCCGAGGACCGTACCTATCCAGTGTTAAGTCAGTTCTACACAGAGGTGTTTGGTAGAATAAAGGCTTAATTTTTATCTTTAAGGGACTCTATACCACCAATACATTGAAATTCAGTTTAAATTAAAGTAGGAAATTGCCGTGATAAAAGCACAAGTATAAACATGGCTTTTTATTTAGATTTTTAGGATATATTCTTGGGAAAACCTTTATAGAAACGATCTATTTTGATAGCAACCCTATTTTTTTCTCAACCATTAGTGGACGTATAATTGCCTTATTACCTCATTAGTAATGACTAAACTCTTACTGTAAGGGGGGGGGGGGGTTCCTTGACTGTTTTTCGTCCAACCAGACAGAACTGGTTTTCTGCATATTTGTTCTTCCTTTAAGAGGACGGGTCTACTCTGTCAGTGAATTTTCTAAAGTTATTTTTTTCAAACTGAAAATGGGAAGCTTTATTTAGTGATAAATACCAACAGTCTTCGTTTAGTATCAAAGTAAAAGGTTTTTATTTATTTTGCATGAATTAATTTTGTTACTAAGTGATTACCTTCATGGGGAAATTACTGGTGACATTATAATTTTGATTAAAAAACCTTATCATTAGTGATCCAGGTGATTGCATAAATCGTCAACACTGAAAGACATACTTTGTTGACTAAACAACTTGAATCGAAGGAGTGACTTTTGAATTACCTATAATTCTATAGCTGTGGAAGCGATGTTTATAAGAAACACTTTTGATTAGTTTTGTACCACATTGCCAAATGAGAACATTCAATTCATTAAGTACCTCAGTATCTATGGATTGTTAAATTTGTACTTAGTTGGTTTATAATTATAGCTTATACAACAACAAAAACAAATGACGCCGTTTCTAGTCCACTGCAGGGCATAGGCCTAAGGCAAGTCAATTTATGTGTAGGGTTTAGCCAGTTTTCATTACCACGCTGACTAAATGGGGATTGGTGATGGTGGGAGACTTTAGTCTGATCGCTGACAGAATTCGTGCTTCTGTTTCTTAACCATTATAGAATTAGTGAAGATGCCACAGCAACTTTAATTTCAATCTAACTTTGCGTACGTATTTTTATTGCATTGATTGTTCACATTTGACAATGTGGTGAAAAACAACTCAGAATGGTTGATCATTAGCTGTGACATCAGACAACCATGGAACGATTTCAAATTTATATTTGTGTTAAATCATGTTTGACATGGGCAGTCTTGCACGAGTTGCTCAACTTTTAACCAGCTACTATAAAGAGCTTCTCATACAGTTGGCCACATAAATGAACTTTACTTAAAGAGCTGTTTTTTTTTCTGGCCATGTCACACACAGAGGACCCCTACAAAGTCAGTTAATCGTGTACATTATAAGGTATTTTGCATATCACAGATTTCGTGTTTGTCAAATGCTTTAATTTTGAAACTGAGGTAATATTTAATATAGTATTTATCCTAGATTTATCTACATGTAGATATTTACTATTAGTTTTCATGTGCTGGTTCTGGCAGAATCGTAGGAAGTTACGAGGAACTATTTGTGTAATTCTGATATTTATGAGAAAATGTTCTTGGGAAATCGTTTATTGATAAGACTTAATTTGTATTAAGGTATCATCAATCATTTATATATATATATATATATATATATATATATATATATATATATATATATATATATATATATATATATATATATATATATATATATATATATATATATAGGCTATATATATATATATATATATATATATATATATATATATATATATATATATATAGCCTATATATATATATATATATATATATATATATATATATATATATATATATATATATATATATATATATATATATATATATATATATATATATATATATCACTAGTAGATAGGTTTACGAGGTTCATTAGTTAATGACTAAACAATTACTGCAATGTGAGGGGGTCCTAGGCCTAGTCCGTTTTTCAACCATTCAGGCAAAAGTGGTTTTCAACGTATTTGCTCTTCGTTGTCGGTGTTTTTAAATCAGTTTGTAATCTGAAAATAGGAAGTCTTATTTAGTTTGATATAAAGGTAATAAGTTAATATTGTTTTGCATGTAAAAAACTTTAAATTGATAAATGATGTAGTTTCGCGTGGAAAATTTCCGAAGGTAATATCATTTTGATGAAATAAAAGCTGGTTATTAGTGATGAGCAAGGTTGCCTTTAACACTTTGTGGACTAGAGAACGAATGTGCTACGTGTGTGTATAACTCAACCAGAATGGGGTACTTTTCATTTTTATCAAAAGGTTGCAAAACGGAAATTTAAAGTATAGCCTATATTACAAGAACTTTAATTGTGCCAAAGTTTTTTTTTTTTTTAACTTGACTATTCTTAGTATTTCAGATTATGCAATTATGCATATATATATATATATAATTCAAGGTAGATATGTTTAAAAGGTAATTAGGTGGATAAAAAGTTCTCTTTTGTTAATTCAGAAACAAATTAATATTCCCACTCATTGGTGGACTAAGTGGACCAAATTAATGTCTCCACCATGTGCCTTGTGGCTGGCCATATGAGCCCCATTTATAAAATATGTTCTCATGGGCGAGCATTATGGGCAAGAGTAATATAAGAATAATAATTCATGCCTAATTGCGCTACTATTAAAACCCTTTAAAATGTATCCAGTAACCCTAGTAGAATACAGTATTTTACTTCTAAGTACTGGGAGAAGGACCTACGAAATCAGTTTCTCGTATATATTCTTAGGTAGTTTGCATATCACATTGCATAACTAATATTTATTGTTAAATCCACATTGTCGAAACATTTGAAAAAAGGAAGTATTCTGTTTCTTGAGTTAAATATTTCTCATGTAATAGTTCTCGACTCGAATTTGAAATATTCTATAACAGATTGAATATTTATATAGACACTTTATGACTTCCTTAGTTTCCATGGTCCGTATAGTCTGTCAATCTCTATAATTCCAGATCGTAAGCTTTGCAGTTTCAATCTTTTTTCAAGGTGTCCATACCTTTGACAGCTCTAGCAGATCACATGCTACCTATCCCGGATGTTATAAGTACCCTATTGCAACATAACTATATCCTGTAATGTATCTTAGTTTTTTTTTTTTTCAAAGTTCATTTTTGTAACTAATAAAACATGTAACGTGAAGGTCAATCCATAGCACCCGGCCTATTTGTAATTTAGTAAATTTCCATAGGTCTAGTCTTAAACGATCCCAGTACTGAAACATCTTCCCAAATTACCTTTTTAACTACTATTGCCTCAAACACTGCCATTGGGTTTACCAGTTCTTTTTATTGATTTTGGTATAAATTTCCCTCTGAACCAGCTGTGTCACAAATAAGTTTCCAGTGTAATGATAGATATTTTAATGCTGCTAAAAGGATATTCCTTCTACCAGCCATTAAATCATTTTTTTTTTTTGGGGGGGGAGGCTTATCTAATGCCTTGATCTTCATGTGCTTGGTCCATATTTTTAGCTTAACAACAATAACAACAACAACAAAAACAAAAACAACAACAATACGATAACTTGCTAAGCATTTTTAAGGAACATTTAAGATGTTAAAAGAAATAGGAAATTACTTTTTACTGGGAATATTTACCAACTTTTAATATGTTCGTTTGTTAGTTTTTGTGATCAACAGTGGCGTATCATTTGATGTTTAACAGCAAAGTATAAAAACCCTTGTGTTTGTTTTTTACTTGGCCAATTTAGGGATAAACGCTTTAGTCCACTTTTGCTGGAAACAGGCAAGACAAACTAGTGTTGTCTGGCTGTGAACTGTACAAAGAAACTTTTGGTTAAAAAGGTATTTTTTTCCGTAAAGGGAAAAGTGAGATTGAATGTTCAAAATTTGATACGCAAATGCACTCGCCTTACCTCCGGCTGTATCATTTTGCATATGGCAACTATTTTTTTTTTTTTTGCTGTGATCAGTCAGCCTACTACCAAATTGTGTCCTTTTTTGTCAGGTGAGCTGATATTATGAATTAAAAATAGCAGAATATGTGGACATTATGCTGGTGATTATAAAACGAAAGAATGTACTTCAGATTTCGTCAATTGTCTTATTTGATTTCTTACTGACTTACTTAATAGCTTGTTTGTTTGATTACTAACTTGCTTGCTTACTTATTTACTTACTAGCTCACATGCTTGCTTACCTACCTCCTTACTTATTTACTTACTAGCTCACATGCTTGCTTACCTACCTCCTTACTTATTTACTTACTAGCTCACATGCTTGCTTACCTACCTCCTTACTTATTTACTTACTAGCTTGCTTGCTTGCTTACCTACTTACTTGCTTGCTTGTTTGTTTTGTTTGCCTGCTTGTTTGCTTGCCTGCTTACTTATTTACTTACTTGTTTTCTTACTCATTTGCTTGCTTACTTACTTACTTAGTTGCTTGTTTGTTTGTTTGCTTGCTTGCTTACTTATTTACTTACTTGCTTGTTTGTTTGCTTGCTCACTTGCTTGCTTGCTTACTTATTACTTACATGTTTGCTTGCTTGCTTGCTTGCTTACTTACTTACATGTTTGATTGCTTACTTGCTTGCTTACTTGTTTGCTTGCTTGCATGATGGAATTATTGTGAAGCCATGTTGCCACATCTCTCTCTCTCTCTCTCTCTCTCTCTCTCTCTCTCTCTCTCTCTCTCTCTCTCTCTCTCTCTCTCTCTCTCTCAAAGAAAATATTAAAAAACACGATTTTTTTCTCCAAAATATCATGGCTGATCACATTTTCATTATCTTACCATCTACACATTACTTCAGTATTCAAACATTATTAGAAAACAAATGTATTGAAGAGTTGAATGGCTTGTCAAATTTAAATGGTTTTTGACAGAATTTAAGACTACAGTATTGTTGGTTCAGGGAAAGTAACAGAGAAATAGAGAGTAGTTGGAGAATGAATGTGCTATGTAAGTGTATAACTCAACAAGAATGGGGTACTTTTCATGTTAATCAAAATATCGCCAAAGGGAAATTTAAAGTATTTAAATAGTTACAAGAATTTTACTTGTGTTTTTTTTTTTTTTTGTAACTCAATTATCCCTATATATAATTCTAGGTAGGTATGTTTAAAAGGTAATTAAGTATGCAAAAAGTTTCCTTTGGTAATTCAGAAACAAGTTAATATTCCCACTCATTGGTGGGCCAAGCGGGCCAAATAAATGTGTGTACCCAGTGCTTAGTGGGATGATTTCCTAAACATTTCCCGTACTTTTTATCATCAGTCTTGAACTTGGTCTTTTTCAAGATGTCCATAACTTTTGGAGCTCTAGCAGATCACGTGATACCTATCACCTATGCTATAAGTACCTTATTAATACATAACTATATCCTGTAAAGTATCTTGTTTTTTTATATTTATTTTTATAACTAATAAAACACTTAACATAATGGTAATTCCATAGCACCCGGCATATTTGTAAATTAGTTAATTTCCATAGACAAATCTTAAACGACCTTCCACTTAATGTCAAGAATAGCATAAATGCGGCAGCTTTCAAGAAAAACCTGAAGACTTATCTTTTTAGAAAGTGTTATAATAGTGACCTGAAAACTATTAAGCCTGAATACAAATGCTAGCGTATAACTGAAAAGATACAGAGCTAAATATTAACTGGAAAGAAATTATTTTTCACATATCAAGGCCCGCCTGAACAGACTCTTAGTGTCTGATGGAGGGCGAGAAATAAACCCCTAAAAGTAAAAAGTAAATGATCCCAGTTCTTAAACATCTTCCCAAATTAACTTTTCAACTCCTATTGCCTCAAACACTGCTATTGCATTTAGCAGTTCTTGTTATTGCTTTTGGTAGAAACTTCTCCATGAACCAGCTGTGTCATAAATAAGTTTCCATTATGAGATAGATATTTTAATAATGCTTAAAGGATATTCACGAAAACTGTGTCCTTGCAGGATAATTAAGCATTTCAGTGATAGATTGCTTCTGAACAATGATTGCGGTGGCAGTCCAGCTTTCTCGTAGGCTTAAATTCATCCCCAAGTGGCAGTAATCCTTGTCATGTTTTTCAAATTCGTTCTCCTGTTTGTTTTTGAGGGTCGCAAAACATTGCCTTCAGTTTGGAATGAAAGGGAACAAGATACGTAAAAAGCAGATAAAATATAGAATCACACTAAAGTATTCTAAGCTGATATTAACATTGGTAATCGGGACACATTACACAAGAGATTTTATGCTAGAAGTTGCCGAATATTTTCATACTTATTTTAAGGCATCCTGTTAATATTTTCGGATGCCTTATTGTTTGGAATTCAATCATTTTGATTTTACTTGTTTACTTGTTTTGGGTTTAAATCCAACCCTCCACTGAAGTCGAGTGAACTACTTCTCGGGCGGGTCCATATTAATCATCTAGCGAAACATTTTCATTATAACTTATACAATTCTTTGATTGTGGCATCTTCCAAATCATATGATCTTGTGAAAAGTAATGGCTTTTGTTTCTTCTTAAATTCAATTGCTCCCTTTAGGTCCTTCATTTCAGTTGGCAGTTTATTATAGTGTCTAGGCGCACAGTAGCTAAAAGCCCTTTCACCAAATTTACTATTTGTTCTTGGTTCAGATAGCCTATGTTTGTCACTCGTGTGTCTTGTGTTAACATTTGTTTCTAGTTCTAGTTTATTCAGGCATTCTTTTAGATATTTTGGTTCATTTTGGTTCAGTATCTTAAACGTTAGTAAGAGTAGCTTGTATTCAATTCTCGCTTTTACCGGTAGCCAGTGTAACTTAATTAGTGCAGGGGTAATTCTTTCCCTATTGTGTAGTCCTTTTATTAATCTGGCGGCTCTGTTTTGTACTCTCTGAATTTTCTTCAGCTGATAATTAGGTAAGCCATAGAACAGTGAGTTGCAGTAATCAATTCTTGAAAATATGTGGTGATAAATGAGTATGGCCATAGATTTTTCATCTAAGTATTTACTAATAAATGCTATGTTTCTAATATGATAGTTACAATTTCTTACCATATTATTTATATGTTCATTCATTGTCAGTCTATCATCCATGATTACTCCAAGATTTCTGACAGATTTCTTTTGGTCAATAATCGATTGACCTATTTCAAATCTTTGGGAGCATTCGATTCTTTTTATATCTTTTTCATTTCCAAAAATAATACATTCACTTTTGTCTTCATTGAGCTTGAGCGTTTTTGTTAACATCCAAGCCTTAATGTCATTCATTATTTCATGTATCTTTCTTTTAGCTTCATCGACTGATTCTATTGGGAAATAGAATTGTGTATCATCAGCATATATTTTAAACTTAACTCTGTGAGTTTCAAGTATATTTGCCAGTTCAATCGTGTAAATTTCAAACAGGAGAGGACCTAGTACACTGCCTTGAGGCACCCCTTTGGTTAGTTTTCTTGTCTCAGATTCAACATTTGATATTACTACTTTAACTTTGCGCTTTTCAAGAGAACTCACAAACCAGTCGTGTGCTCGTTCTACGATGCCCACAGCTTTAAGGTCTTCCATCAGATATGTATGTTCTACAGTATCAAATGCTGCACTTAGATCAAGCATTACAAGAATGCAACACTTGCCATTTGTTATAATTTCTGTTATGTCATTTTTTATCGCTAATATTGTTGTTTCTGTGGAGTAATTTTCTCTGTATGCAGATTGATCATCAGGTATGACATTAGATTTTTTCAGATATTTCCATGTTTGTTCGTGTACAGCAGTTTCAATAATTTTCGAAAAATATGACAGATTTGATATTGGCCTATATGAACTTAAATTGTCTGCATCACCTTTTCCTTTATACACAGGCTTGATACACGCAACTTTTTCACAATCAGGGAAAACTGCCTGTGTTAGACTCATATTTACCATGTTTCGGTAGGTCTCTTGTAGTCTAGTGAAATTTTCTGCATCTTTTACATCATTAATTGGAAATGGATCATTTCCGCAGTAAGTTTTTTTTACTTTCTTTATTATTCTCATATAATCACTCTGACTTAACTCTTTGAATACCCTTAGCTTATTTACACCTGTTGCTGATGTATTCCTTTGCTCTGTTGTGCTGATGTTGTGAAAACTGGAGCAGATTTGATTTATTTTTTCCTCAAAATAGTTAATAAAACCATTTGCTAGGCATTTAGGATCATTAGTTATATCGGGCAACACTATTTCTGTCTTTAGACCTAATAGTTTCTTTAGGTTCTTATGTATTTTCCTTGGGTCATTTTCATTGCACACTTCTTTATAATAGGCCTTTTTTTTTAACTAAGATAAGGTAATTGTAGCGATTTCTAGCTGCTTTGTAATGTTGCCAGTTTTCATTATTATTATTTCTTTTCCATTTATCCTCCATTTTTCTATTTTTTTTTTCTCTTCGTGTAATTCATTATCAAACCAGTTCGATTTTTCTTTAATTGTGATTATTTTTGTTATTTCCGGGCACCTATTATTATAATTAGTTTCAAGTATAGTTTTACTTCCATCAGTAATGCAGTTTATACAGGATTGTCCCCCTACAAGTGTGTGATTCTCTTCACAGTTACAGACTGGTGTTATCCTTTTTATATCCTCTAGGCTTTGTTCAATGAACTCTTTTGGATCAAAGTTAGTCTTAATTCTGTATGTGATTTCCTTCTGTATTGCATTATTTTTTCTAACGTCTATTTCAAAAGACATCAACTTATGCATTGGGGATATAGAGCAGTCAGGTTCAATCTCCATATTTAGTATGATGTTGTTGTTTTTGTTTACTATAACTAGATCTAGTATATGATTAGACTGAGCTGTTGGTTCAGACACTATGTTTTCAAGGTCGTGGTTGTCAATCAATTCTCTAAATTCATTGACATATGGGTCTACTCTGTTATCGAGATGTAGGTTGAAATCACCACATATAACTATATTTCGATTGTCATTCAATGTATCTAGTAAGTTATTAAATTCATCTAGAAACATTCTTTTGCTTTTGCACGGTGGTCTATAGAGTATAACTATTTGTAGATTTACATTTCGAGATAAAATTTTAATATTCATATATTCAAATGAATTAACTATGAGATGATTTCTTACTGTAACTTTGTATGATTTCTTTATTAAGATTCCAATGCCACCACCTCTTTTGTTTTCTCTTGGTTCATGATAAAAGTTATAAGATTTAGGTGTAATTTCATTTATTTTCGATCTGTCACTCACATTACCACTCAACCAAGTTTCAGTTAATAAGCAAATATCCACATCTTGATCACTTACGACTTCCTTAATGATATGAGTTTTGTTGCCAATGGATTGTATACTTATTAGATTACATGATATTTTCTTAATCAAAGCCATGGTCAGTATTGTTTCTGGCTCTTATTATTTCTTGCTTATAAACTTCACAGTTTACTTTGTCATAGGATTTATGTTCTGTGTCATCATAGTTCTTTCTCACACAATTTATGCATTTAACTTCAACAACATTGCAATGACCTGCTTTATGTTCTCTCGCGCACTTGGGGCACGACTGTTTATTCTTGCAATTTGCTGCACTATGCCCAAATTCCTGGCATTTGTAACACTGGTAGGGCATATAATGGTCGTAAACATTACATATTCTATATGTGGTACTAAGTTTATCTCCATTTTCATAGAATGCTTTACGTATCTTAGGTGTACATTTTATAATATAGTGTTTATGTTTATCCATTCTTGAATTTTCTTGCATTATGATAGTCAGATCATCATTTTCTACAATGTGTCTATTTAGCCACTGGTTCTTAAGCTTCAGACTTTGAATAATATCATCATCATCTTCTGGTACATTAGTAAGTTTTATCTTCGGTTTAAGTTTTCCTTTTTCAGTAACAGTGATCATGTTTACATTACCTTGTTCCAATTCTGATTTTAACGGCTCTCCTCCGACTGAGTCCACCTGAGCAAGAACTCAAAAAAGGAGTAAAAAGTAAAGTAGCAAATGAAATTAAAAGAAAAGTTAAAGAAAGCCGAGATGAGAGAACTCAAAAAAAAAAAAAAGAATTAAAATACAAAGTGGAAATGAAATTAAAAGAAAAGTAGAAGAAAGCCGAGATGGAAGAACTCAAAAAAGAATTAAAATATAAAGTGGAAATGAAATTAAAAGAAAAGTAGAAGAAAGCCGAGATGATATAACTCAAAAAAGAAGTAAAAAGTAAATGAACAAATGAAATTGAGAGAAACGTAAAAGAAAAGAAAGCAGAGATGACAAAACTGGATTTTGTGAATGCTAATGGTAGAAAAGATTACATAGGAGAATTAAACACTACTATCGTTTCCAGAGGCCGTGTGATAATTTTTTTTTTTTTTTAAATAACTCCTAAAATAACTGATGGATTTCCATGATATCAAAGCAGGGAGCGCTTCATACAATGGCCTAATTTTGGAAAATACTGCACATTGCCAATTACGTTTCATTAACTTTTTTTACTTAAGAAAATAAGACTAAAGCCAGTCTTAGCCACCCACACATTCACAAAAGTGATGACGTCCCTCAGTGACGTTGTTATAACGTTTCTCCCCCTGTACCTCCCATCCCCCGAATTGTTAAAGGCCTGTTTAACTCCATAGATAATTGTCATATGACCTACCCCAAGCAATACGAAATTCTTTGTCAGTAAAAGTTCAGCATACCTGGTAATGTGATTCGTGACTTTAGACTTTACCTAAACACAAGACCAACCTTTTATATCTTACCCACTCACTTACATTGAAGATCAAGAATGAGACTTATGACAGGAGACGAAAGAAGCCATGCTAACCCTACACTTCGCACTTCAAGCGAGTGTTGGTAAAGCAATAGAAATAGAGTTTTCTTTAGGTTAAGCCGTAGGACTCATTCTTCCATACAGCACAGGTTACTCGATACATCAATTGCCAGGAAGAAAATGACAGAGAGCATTGTTTGATATAATTTATCATATCAATTTCACCAGAGAGAGTAGCTTGAATTCCTTAGAAGGTAGACTTCTAAAAGATGTTCCATATAAGGGCATTGACATCGGCCATTTGATAAATTTTGAAATCATATACAGTATATATATATATATGGCTTGTAGTATATTGCAATATATCATGTACTTATTAAAGTCATACTTTTCTTACTGATTTATACTAATTTTCAGGCGGTTTCTTTCTTTCTCTCTGTTGTAAATGGTGAAGAGTTTCAGCGCAATTGTAGTTTTGCAATGGCGAGGATAAAGCAACATATTTGCCATGACTAAAGTCGAATCTATATTAAATAGTTCAGAGCTACTACTACAACTGCTGCCGATGATTTATTTGGATGTACTAAAAGGGCTCTGAGGTAGGAGTCGAAGTCGGTGAAATTATTTCTGAATCCTGCTCCAGTCTTGCCCCAATAACATCATTCTAAATATACAACTCTCTCAAGGAAAAATAATTGTTTTCTATTTCTACTAATGTTTTTATTTTATTTTATTTCTCAGTCGCAAATCTAAAATTTGTAGGAATCTGAGTAGGTTCCACACCCCTGTTTTAAACCTCTTCTATTATGTTTGATAATTTTGTGTTAACCATCTAATTATTATCTACCACCATAAAACATTTTATTGCTCTTCCGGCTCATTTTATGTGTGCAGTACACAGTCTTTCCTAACAGGGATTTACTCGATAGCCTAATAACAATGGGAGTGAAGGCAAGAAGGCAAGAAGGAATGGGGGGGGGGGGTACTAGGATAGCCACAGGTGTAAACACTGAAGGAGGGTTGGGCTAACTTGGGGGAACCTCTGCGTCACAGTTACGTGATTAAGTACCACTTCTTCAAAATGCTCTGAAGGAAGGGAAGAAGTTCCTCTTTTTTCCTAAGAGTAAACGGGGTAATTAAGCACACCTGTCAATTCATTGTACCACCAAAAATTAGGCCAATGTTTGAATCATTCATTGCTGTAGTTTCATGGAAATTCACAAGCCAGTTTGTTAGATATTTGGGTAAAACACTTTTACACGGCCTCTGGGAACGTTAGGGTAGGTGTACGGAATTAAATTAAGGCAACTTTACTAATTCTTTCAGTAATATTAGGTAGAGTAATAAATACTCTACCTGTCAAAGATATAACCTATCTTCAAAAAATACCTAAATAAATCAGTATGACAAGTAGATTCTTCTTCTTCTTAGATTGCCTAGTCCTTTTGACTAGACACGGGCTCTGGCCTAGGCAGCCCGTCTAAGACAAGTAGATATTTTTTTTTTTTTTTTTTTTACAATGAAATGAAGACTTTACAATGAAATGCAGACTTTAATCTGAAAGTAATATTTTTATGTTATATAAAGCTAATAAGACAATAAGTACTTGAATTATTAATTTTATTATTCTGTCAAATTGTTTTTAAATAAATGAATATTTTTTTCTATAGCTGGAAGTGTTGAGTTTGCAATGAGACAACGTCCTGGTGACCCAACTTTATTACAAGATATTCAAGAGCCGACTGACTGGCAACAGCGTATGCAGATGCATGCTCGGCAGCGCATGGCCGGAAAACATATCGTACATCCCCCCCCTTCAAGATTATACTTATACATGGCAAAAATAAAAGGGGGAAATGTCACTAAATCAATGAAAAATGAGAGAAAAAACAATTTAGAGCTAACTTTTCGGTACATACACGAAAACAAAATAACGGATTTTGAGCGAAGCGAAAAATCTATTTTTGGGTGAGATAGCCATGGCGTCCTGATGGAAGGTTCCTGTTTGGTAGCTTCCTTGGGTATAAGACTACTAAGATATTCCCAGAGAATTTAACCACAGGTTATCACAGAATTCTAACTTCTGGAGCGAGTATCTCAAAGGTTTCCCTTTAAGACATCGTAATACAACAGGGGACACGCATGTCTGAACGTGCCACATAGCTATCTCCACCCCGAACAGAGTTAATGCTTCGGTGTGTAAGGGCTGAGAATAGCTGGGAGCCGTTCCACAGCTAATCTCACTCGTGGCTACTACTGATACTCGAGACGTAAACAAACGGACGCCATTGCTCTAATGACGTCACGCGCGTCTTTATCCTGACGCCAGTTGCTGCCCATCACCATGATACAATTGTGTAGGGTGGGAACAAAACTGGACGAAGTAGTAGGGAGGGTCCATCAGGACGCCATGGCTATCTCACCCAAAAATAGATTTTTCGCTTCGCTCAAAATCCGTTTTTTGGGCTCAAGCCATGGCGTCCTGATGGAAGAGTACCAGAGAATCAATGTATCGTGGTAGATTTTCCCCCAGTGTTAAGTGCCTAGGCATTGACAAAACAGCAAAGTAATCTTAGGTAAAGAACCATAGGAACGAAGTATCCTGCCCCCCATTGGTAGGAAGTTCCCATGGGCTATGCCGACGTCAAAGTGGTATTGAAGGGCTATTCATCCTGACAGAAGAACTTTTAAGAACTTAGAGATGAAGCAGAATGTTTGATATTTGTATAGGAACATTCTGAATTAGGCCAGTGGTGGTTGGGCACTGTGTATAGAGTTCATCTCCTGGTTATCAGAAGTAAGTATTCGTGTAGGAACCTTACTGAGACAAGGTGAATATAATTTAGGATTAGACATCTTAAATTCTTCATGACCATAAGAGAGGAGGAATAAATAAAACTATGACAGTATGTATTTCATAGTAGGTAGGAGCTGAAAGAGACGCATAAGTAATAAAATAGAAATTTTATTTCACAATGCAGAAATTAAATAATTTACAGCAAAAGTAAAGTTCATTTACAGTAATAATAATGTACATAGAAATAAAGGCTTGCTCTTGAATCTGAAAAGGAATTTCAGGATTAGTAGGTACTCGTTCTCGAGGAACGCAAGTCTTTAAACAACACATCATGCTCAAGGCATGCGGCACTTGTGTAACACTATGACATTTCACCTGGGATAAGAACAGTTATAAAAGCACTAAGTGTTTTTAGACATCACTATGAATCGCTCGAGGGTCAACATAGGCACCCGAAGAGTTAGAGTCCCAAGTAACTCACTGTTCTACGCAGAGTTAGGTGCAGGTTTCATAACACTACCTGCGGCTACCACAAAATGTTTGACTTCGTGCACTTGTTTCGCATAATGTTTAAAGAAAACTCGCGAGGACTTCCAGCCCGTAAAGTTTTTAAGGCTCTCAAAGTCCATGCTCTGAAAGAAGTTCAGAGACGATGCCACTTTTCTAGGATCATGACCAGCGGGTGTACTGTTCGGATCCGCTCTGCGAATGAAGTAGGTGATTTTCGCTCTTAATTGTTTCAGTGACAGGTCGCTGCCCGATGTTTCTCCTTTGAAGAGTTGGCCTCCACCAAAGTTCGAAGTTCTGCGAAGATAGACCTTGAGACTCTCTACTGGACATAGAGAGACATCCTCCTTCAGGGGGCATATTCTCCAAGGGCCCCATCTTTTGGTGGGTAATTCGTTTTTAGCGAGAAACGTCGGATCAGGGGAGAGGGTCACTTCTCCTGAATCAGCAAACAGGATGTGTCCCTCTTCTCTTGATAATGCCACTATTTCGCTGACTCGAGCTCCCGAGGCGAGAGCAAATAAAAATATAACTTTCTGAGTCAGATCCTTGAGGGGGCATGAATCATTGTCCAAGTTAGAGGCGAAATGGAGTACCTTGTCTAGTGACCAGGAGATCGGTTTCGGAGGGGGTGCTGGGCGTAGGCGAGCACATGCTTTTGGTAATTTGTTAAAGATGTCGTTGGACAGATCAATTTGGAAAGCATATAGAATTGGTCTAGTCAAAGCCGATTTGCAGGTTGAAATCGTATTGGCTGCTAATCCTTGTCCATGAAGGTGAATGAAGAAGGACATACAGAAATCAATGGTGATTTCTTTAGGATTTTTTGCTTTGACAAAGGAGACCCATTTCCTCCAGGATGATTCATATTGCCGTCTCGTGGATTCGGTCTTGTATTCCTCTAGGAAGTCTAGACTTTTCTTCGAGATCCCAAACCTCTTCTTTGCGGCAAGGGAGAGAAAATCATGAGATGAAGGTCCTTGATTTTCGATGATGAAGCGAAGACAGTCGACTTCTGTACTTGTTGAGAGAGAACTGGGCCCGGGAGAGGGATCAGCTTGGGCTGCAGCTCCAGGACCAGGGGGTACCAGTTGCTCCGGGGCCACTTGGGAGCCACTAGGGCCGCTGTCCCTTTGAAGGTTCTCAGTTTGGAGAGGACTTTCAACAGAAGGTTGGTGGGAGGGAACAGGTATATCTTGGACCATCTGTTCCAGTCCAGTGACATGGCGTCCACCGCTTCTGCTTTGGGGTCCTCGTACGGGGCTACGTACAGAGGAAGTTGATTGTTGTCGCTCGTTGCAAAGAGATCTATCTGAAGTTCTGGGACTTGATGAGAGATGAAGGAGAATGATCTTGCGTCTAGAGACCATTCCGACTCTATCGGGTTTGTCCGAGATAGAGCATCCGCTGTCACATTGCGGAATCCTTGTAGGTGAACTGCAGACAGGTGCCACTTCTTCTTCTCCGCCAGACGGAAGATTGGGAGAAGCACCTGATTTATCTGGGGCGATCTTGAGCCTTGGCGATTGAGACAACGAACTACCACCGAGTTGTCTAGGGTTAGACGGATGTGGATCGAGGGCGGCGGGGATAACTTCTTCAGAGTAAGAAGGACCGCCATGGCCTCCAAGATGTTTATGTGGAACGTCTTGAATAGTGGAGACCAGGTCCCTTGAGCTTGTTTCAGGTGGGAGTGACCTCCCCAGCCTTCCAGTGAGGCATCCGTGTGGATGTTGAGTGATGGAGGAGGGTGTTGGAGAGGAATGGACCTTTTCAGGGCCTTTGCTTCCGACCACGGCTTTAGGAGGCGTCGAAGTCTGTTTGGAAGCCGTCTCTTGAGGTCTCTTCGAGCGATGGATGCCGAGCGTCTCCAGACTCCCGCGGCATCCTTTAGCTGTGCGCGAAGCACTGGGTTTGTCACTGAGGCGAATTGTAGAGAGCCTAGAACTCGTTCCTGCTGTCGTCTTGAAATGCGTTTGGATTTCAGTAGTCGCTTGACAGACCCTGCTATTTCCTTCCTTTTCTTCTGGGGGATGGAAAGGCGGTGTGACTGAAGATTCCAGTGGATTCCCAACCACTGAAACTTCTGAGCTGGAGAGAGGCGAGATTTCTTCTCGTTGATCTTGAATCCCAGGTGTTCTAGGTACTGGGTAACTTCGTTGCAAGACTTTGCACACTCTTCGGGCGATGGAGCCCAGACTAGCCAGTCGTCGAGGTAGGCCATCACCTGGACGTTTCTTAGGCGGAGCTGTTGTACTATGGCATCCGCCAGCTTTGTGAAGATCCGAGGGGCCACATTGAGGCCGAATGGCATGGCCCGGAAGGCGTAGCTTTTCCTTTGGAGTCGAAATCCTAGGTAGGAGGAAGCGTGATGGTTCATTGGAATGTGCCAATAGGCATCCGCCAGGTCTATAGAGACCGTGTAGGAACCTTGAGGCAGAAGGGTCCTTATTTGTTGAAGCGTCAGCATCTTGAATTTGTTGTTCTCTATGAACTTGTTGAGGGGGGATAAGTCCAGAATGACTCTGAGCTTGTCTGAGTCCTTCTTGGGAACGCAAAACAGTCTCCCTTGGAACCTGGTGGACTTTACCTTCCTTATCACCTTCTTGTTCAAGAGGTCTAGAACATATTCTTCCAGAATGGGGGTCGATTGTTGAAAGAACCGCTGGAAGATTGGGGGTGGTTGCATCCAACTCCAGCCTAGACCGTTCTTGATGATGCTGTGTGCCCAGGGATCGAAGGTCCAACGATCCTGGAATTGGCGGAGTCTTCCTCCCACCGGAAGCACTTCATTGCTTCTGGTGTCCCGAGGACTTGTTGCCTCGGCCGCTAGCTCCCTTTCCTCCTCTACCTCTGGAGGGACGACGAGATGCGTCTCTGCTTGCACCCCTGGACGAGCCTCTACCTTTGGCATGAAAGGTAGTGGATGGTTGCTCAAAGGCAGGGGTGAAGACCGGTGACTGTGACAACACCGGTTGGGGGACCAATTGAAAGGTCTGCTGTGGTTGGGCAACCACTTGGGAGGTAGCGGGTCCCGGAAACTGACGTCGTTGCTGACGTTGCTGGGGTTTTGGCTTTTGTGGTTTCCTCTTAGGCTGAGGTCCATCGTCCTGAGAGGGTTTCCTTTTTCTGGACATGCCCCACTTGTGGAGAAGGTTCCTATTCTCCGTGGCGGCTCTGTCAGTTATTTCCTTGACAAGGTCAGAAGGAAACAGGTGCTTTCCCCAGATGTTGGAGGAAATCAGCCTCCGGGGTTCGTGTTTCACGGTGGCACCGACAAACACGAATTCACGACAGGCTCTACGAGCCTTTATGAAATGGTACAAGTCCTTCATTACTGTAAGTAAGTGGGATTTGGCTAGTACCATGTAGTGATCAGGTACTCTTGTGTCACAGGCCATCACTTCCAGTTGGACTTGATGAGAAAGAGATGCCGCAAGCCTCTCCTTCGTGTCTTGTTCCCGGCGAAGGAGGTGATCATTGAGCTTAGGGAGGTCCTCATTAAACTGACGTCCGGCGACGTCAGGATCGAGCCTACCCACGACGAAAGTATGCTGAACATCTTTCCAGTGTCGAGCGTCAGGGGGGGTCACGATGGAGAAGGGTCTGCACTCCTCCAGTGCAGGGCAGGGTTTTCCTTCTTCCGCCGCTTTAAGGCATGCAGCTAAGGCCTTTTCCAAGAAAGGAAGAACCGCAGTGTCAGGTGCGACGTATGTAGGATGCTTCTTGCTCAAGGCAGGAAGCTTAGAGCAGGTAAAGCCCCTGCTCTTAAATGCGGAGGCTAGCATAGCCTGGGCCTTTGTGAGATCGAACACTATCTCTTCTTTAGGTTCGGTCTCTTCCTTCGAGGCAGGTTCGGAACGAAGCCGGACGTAACAGTCCGGGTAGGCCTCGAAGCTTGGGAAGAACTCCACATCTTCCAACGGGACCGTGCCGATCTTGTCACTAACAAAGATCCTGCCGGTCGCAATAACCATATGCTCTGCATACCTCCACGGGTTGGCATGAGAGCAAGCTGGGAGATCCTTAACCGAAATCTTCTTCGGTTCTCTGGATCCAATCATTGACCTGATGGACTCCTGGTTCTCCTTCAGTCTGTCGTCCATGACAGCTCTAATCAGCCGGATCAGTTCTTGGGTAGACGAAGAAGGATCCGGGGTCGAGGAGGTAGACGGAATGGACACATCCGTCGGTGTAGGAGTAGGCGGAGGGATGGATGAGGGAGGAGCTCCAAGCTCCGACTCGGTGTATTCCACCTTGTCTTCGTCCTCTTCGGCTCCTTGAGCCATAAGCGTCTTCTCCGTGTCTTCCGAGACGTCAGAGATCTGTTCATCATCCTCGGAATCTAAACGACACTCATGCATGGACTGAGCCATGACCACATCAGGTTCCACCGTAATTTGGACAGTGGGGATTGCTTCTTTCGGAACCACTGAGTCAGGGGAGGCCTTAGGGAACAACAGGGACCTCAGTTCTTCGGTGGCCAGGTACGGTCCGGTAGCATTTTTCTGAAAGCCACGCACCCACTTGCGCAGCTTTTCACGAGAAATGTCTCTAACCTCCGCTGAGGGAGGGTTATGGAAGGCCTCAACTAGGTGGGCCTGGCAGACCGTACAATCCAGTGGATTCCAGAACTTCAAATCCCCTTTCTTGTCTGCACAAGGGGCGTGAGTCCTGCAAGCCGTATGCCCGTAAAACTGCGGGCGTTTCACAGCGCAGAAGGCGAAGTCACACTTCATCTGCTCCTCCTGTGGAAGAAAGAGAAAATGAGTATGAGGGAGTCATAAGAATGGCTCTTAAACTAAGTTAATATTAATCATTAATTTTAACTTAAAGAAGGTGTGATGCATAGAGAATGAAAACAGTAAAGGAGAACACGCTCCATGCATCTCGCCCGGCTGGTTACCATAAGCTTGGTCCTGGGATAATCCAAATGACCGAGATCATTGGATATAGTTTCCTAGGATTCCCATTATTTTGGAACTCCATGGAAAGCCAAGGACAAGATTGGGATCGAATTCATTCGGTTCCCAGTTAAGAGCCAGAAGGCCTCATTAAAGGTAACTGCTTCTGGCAACCAGCCGTGCTAAGATGCACATAGCATGCTGGAATTTAGAAGAATGCAAAGAGACAGCATGATCACTAATAGAGCAGTACTAGGTACTGATCTTAAAAGCAAAGCAGCTTATCTATTTGCTATGTAGGGCTATCCTAGTCTTATGATAGCTACAGTGAGGGGGTGCAAGTATTCTTGACGCCTCTGGGGCATCCGGCAAGCCGCCGGCATGCCGAAGCCCGCTCCCGCATAGATTCTGGCATTAGAACAGACAATTTTCAAAAGTCAGTTAGATACCAGGATGGCGGCCGCCGGCACAACGGCGGCACGCCGGCAGGAAGCGGCGGCTCCGGCAGCCGGAGGATGCCAGGTTGGTGACTGGGATAAGGATGGTACAGGTAGTATCGGGTTGCCGGCAGTATATGCCGGCACTCCGGTGATCGACCGGCAAGCGGACGATTAGATAGGAGTAGGAGAGCCGCCGGTAGTAGCCGGCGGCAGCCGGCAGTCCCTCGGTACACGGGGGGCTGGCGGTGTGGCGGGATGTTGCAAGAACAAGCCCCCACACCCTTGAATCACTCTAACAGACAATTATCTCCACAACACAAACTTTCCCCTTACTTTATCAACTGGACTCTTGGACAAAAGGACAAACAAAACAAAACATAACCTTAAAACTATATATTTCTTACAAACTATAATAAATCAAACCAAACCATCCCAAAAAACTTTAAACTCATCAAAACTTAACACTTTAAACTAGAATCACCAGCATCAAAAACTTTACACTATATATACCATAAACCCCATCCAAATTAACGCAAAAAAAACCTAACAAACTTAAATCTAAACCGCACACCAACTCAAAATATATGTTTATAAATATTGCGACACCAGCACTGACGCCACACACAAGCCGAACTGTCTTTTCACGGCAAACTACCACTATATGGTAAACAGGAGTCTCTCTCTCTATGCCATATCGGCCTCAACACCTTGAGTCACAGGTGCCAGTATCATCATCATCATCATCAATCCAAATACACAGGCCAGGTCGTCAACAGTTGAGCAGTCAAATGAGCAGTACAAACAAAATCTTAATACAGGCCAGGTCATCAACAATAAATCCACTTTCAAAATCCGGTCTCTCCAAAGGAGGAATCGCAGCCTGCCAAAATAAAAAAGAAAAACACTTACGAACACTTCTAGCTAACTGAACTATCGCACTATAATCAAAGATAAATAATAAATTGTTCCTATCATTCACAATCACGACAAGCAAAGATAAACAAAACTGTACTTACTTTGAAAATCAAAAAACACTACCACGCTGGTCGAAAATATATAAATAGTAATCCAGCTCTCACACAACTGCCTTATGCTGCAGTCAAATAAAAAAGCATTCGCTCCGAAACATTCACCACTGTCGTAACCTTACTAAAAATGTAAACAAACAATCTCATTTATACCAACAGTCTTCCTCACCACAAACGATCGTTACACTAACTACTTTCGCTCGCTAACACAATATCTCTCTCTCTCTCTCTCTCTCTCTCTCTCTCTCTCTCTCTCTCTCTCTCTCTCTCTCTCTCTCTCTCTCACACACACACAGGATTTGGCAAAACAAAATAAAAATAAAGCAAAAATAAATCCTCCACATTCCTCCCCCCTTACTTTGCCAAATCCTTCTCACACAACACTTACATTATTTTTTTCATAACCCAGTCGCAGTCGGGAACGGGACCTCTACTCCGAGTAACTGGGCCTCCATATACTCTCTCATTCACTTCTTCCTTATCACAATCATTCGCTACATTAACACTATTCCTATCTAAATCCCTATCATCTAATATATCATGTACAATCATATCTACCTCGTTCTCATCTGGCCCTATAATTACACTCATTTCTGTAAACAGTTCATCCATTTCATCAAAAACATTCTCAACTTTAGTAAAAGATTCATTCATACTACTAATCATTCTCCTATCTCTCACTCTCGCATTCGTCATCCTTTCTTTTACATCACCTAAGGAAAAGCCACACACGCTATAGGTATCATTCATACTCAGCCATGATTCATCTGTATTAATACATTTATCCTCCACACTCACTTGCACATTTACACCCTTGTCATACTTATTCGTATTCTTACCTATTCCTATAAATTTCCCTTGCACTTTCTCCTCACTTAAAACTTTCAAACGCCTCTTTTTCCTATATTCAACTAACACTAATTGTTTATTTTCCAGCCCTAATTTCTCATGCATACTAGGTTCATACTTGCTCATTTCTAACCAATTATCCATCCCATTCTCACAAACCTTGATCCTATTCCTTCCACACACACAGGAGGACTCACCCAGCTGAACCCTCTCACACTCTAGTTTCCCGAACATCCTGGCTGACTTACTCCCTTCTTCCTACATACTCTAGCTACATGCCCATCTGCACCACATTCAGTACACTTACCCCGCGGCTCCTTGCACATTCTAGCATAATGACCATCCTTACCACAATTACCACAAATCACATTCATACGATTACTCCTACATCCACTTGCTACGTGCCCAGTCATACCACACCGATAACATTTTACCCCTTTCTCTTTCGTGCACTCGCTAATTCTATGCCCTACCTCACCACATCCAAAACAAGCACCAAGAGCCCATCTACATTCATTCTTCTTATGTCCTACTTTCCCACATCTATAACACTTCTCTTCACGGATACAACTACCTGACCTATCTTGCGGCGCACTAGCACTCCTATCCCTCCAAACCTGATTCCCTTGCCTAAACCCTTCATTTGTCCTTACAGGTATTCCCACATTACTCGCCCTAACACTCCTATCTACTACATTATCAGCTACCCTCATTGGTCCTCTCAAAATTGCGTCCTTATAACTACCAAATTCTATTACACTTTCTTCCATTCCAGTTCTTACACTCACAGATTTACTTTCTTTCATGCACCTATCTAACTCATAATCCTCAACTATCTCTAGTATATCATCCCATGTCAATCTCTCTTGCGTCCACCTCATTTTCTCTTTGCGTTTCAAATTAATAAATTCACACACATTCTCAGGTACTGTTGCCAAAAACTTCCTCATTAACTCCTTATTCTCATTTATACCTTCATCCCCATACTTCTTCCTAGCTAAAGTTTCCAACCTACATACGTACATTGATATAGCTTCTCCTGCATTCATCCTTGCCTCATCAAAATCATTCTTACGCTTATACTTCACACTCCCTTTCATACGTTTTACCTGCTCAATTATTCTCGTTTTCACACTTTCATAATCAACGTCCCCTACACTCATTATCACTCCATACATCGTCAACAAATACCCAGTCAAATATTCTCCTAACTCCCTAGCCCAAACTCTTTTACTATCACCATACTTATCCTGACAATACCTCTCATACTCCTTGAAAAAATCATTTACATCCCTACTGCTATGCTCATTGAACCTTTCACACCGAGGTACCTCTCTCATAAACACAGTCTTACACACATCACGTTCATTCTCACTGCTATCATCACTGTCTACTCCCTTGTTACCTTCTTCCTCATTCGAATATAATGAATCCACTTCCACACTTAAATTCCTATCCTTAACCATTCCTTTCTTACCCTTTTTCTTACTTACCACTTTCACCCATTCACGATCGTCCTTGCTATCAGCCTGATACTTTTTCTTCTCTTTCTTCACATCACTTTTACCTTTCCTTTCATCTTTCCTCTCCCCTTTCTGTTCATCCTTACTATGCCTAATTCCCTTATCTTCAATATCACCATCACTATTACTCCTATCACTATCACTTCCTTTCCCATTATCACCTACCTTAACCTTCTCTTTCACTACCAACCCATTACCCGAAGCTGAGGACACTCCTCCGACTGCACCGTCACCCATTATAGTTTTCATCATCCCCATGACTTGCCCCATCATATCTTCCATTCGTTTCTCCATTCGTTCTTCATTCTCTCGCATCCTCATCTCAACACATTCTTCCACTCTCTCTACTGTCCCCTTTAACTCCCTAAGCTCCTTCTGCATCGCCGCATTCTCCCAGTTCAACCTCTCATTCTCTATTAGCAACCTCTCCTCACGCTCCTTACTCAGCCGCAATTCCTCCTTTAGTAACTTGTTCTGCTCTTCCATTTTTCATCAACCTTATATCTAATATCTTATCCTATCAGTCCTTCGTCCAAGAGTCCAGCTATCAGTCCCGCCTCAGCAGTCCCTGTTCGGGCGCCAAAATAATGTGGCGGGATGTTGCAAGAACAAGCCCCCACACCCTTGAATCACTCTAACAGACAATTATCTCCACAACACAAACTTTCCCCTTACTTTATCAACTGGACTCTTGGACAAAAGGACAAACAAAACAAAACATAACCTTAAAACTATATATTTCTTACAAACTATAATAAATCAAACCAAACCATCCCAAAAAACTTTAAACTCATCAAAACTTAACACTTTAAACTAGAATCACCAGCATCAAAAACTTTACACTATATATACCATAAACCCCATCCAAATTAACGCAAAAAAAACCTAACAAACTTAAATCTAAACCGCACACCAACTCAAAATATATGTTTATAAATATTGCGACACCAGCACTGACGCCACACACAAGCCGAACTGTCTTTTCACGGCAAACTACCACTATATGGTAAACAGGAGTCTCTCTCTCTATGCCATATCGGCCTCAACACCTTGAGTCACAGGTGCCAGTATCATCATCATCATCATCAATCCAAATACACAGGCCAGGTCGTCAACAGTTGAGCAGTCAAATGAGCAGTACAAACAAAATCTTAATACAGGCCAGGTCATCAACAATAAATCCACTTTCAAAATCCGGTCTCTCCAAAGGAGGAATCGCAGCCTGCCAAAATAAAAAAGAAAAACACTTACGAACACTTCTAGCTAACTGAACTATCGCACTATAATCAAAGATAAATAATAAATTGTTCCTATCATTCACAATCACGACAAGCAAAGATAAACAAAACTGTACTTACTTTGAAAATCAAAAAACACTACCACGCTGGTCGAAAATATATAAATAGTAATCCAGCTCTCACACAACTGCCTTATGCTGCAGTCAAATAAAAAAGCATTCGCTCCGAAACATTCACCACTGTCGTAACCTTACTAAAAATGTAAACAAACAATCTCATTTATACCAACAGTCTTCCTCACCACAAACGATCGTTACACTAACTACTTTCGCTCGCTAACACAATATCTCTCTCTCTCTCTCTCTCTCTCTCTCTCTCTCTCTCTCTCTCTCTCTCTCTCTCTCTCACACACACACAGGATTTGGCAAAACAAAATAAAAATAAAGCAAAAATAAATCCTCCACAGCGGCAAGGGTAGGGAAGTCACCAAGAGGGAGGCAGGTATTGCCGACAGTAGAGGCGGCAAGAGACCGGCACCCGGATAGATAGAGAGACAGGGGGAGGGGGGAAGGGATGCAGGAAGTACCGTCAGGGTTCCAGACATCCCTCCCCCTCCCTGAGAGGGTGTACCCATGATAGAGACAGGCTCTAACATCCATAAGCAGGGGTCACTAGGGACCGGGAGCAGGTAGCCCAAGGGAGGGCTAGGGAACACCCAAGAGGGGGGGGGGGGGAGACTCCCCTATGCAGAACTATACTAGTAACTAACCTTATAGGACACTATGAAGGTATATGTACCAGAGCGGACTGCACAGGGAAGCTCGGGTAGCCCTACTCATCCACCCTAAGGAGGAGTTGTAGGACAGGGGACAGATGAGTATAAACTAACCTAAGCATAGGCTAGGCTATACAAGAGATAGGTGGGGAGGGAGAAGAGAGAGGTCTTCCCAGGAAGGGTTTCTGTACCAGAGCGGCCACTAAGGGAAGGGAGGACACTCCCTAACCTAAGATCAGGCTGATCGGCTAAAACGGTGCAAGAGTACAGTTTCAGCATGGAACAGAGAAACCTTCCTAACCCGACCTAGAACAGGGCTAAAAGTCCTGAACTAGGCAAGGAAGAAGACATATCGCTATCGCAGGAAAGTCATAGACTATCCTAGCCATAGAGGTAGGCTAGCCTAACCTCACTCTCAGACGCAATCCTAAAGGGGGTTCATTCCTTTAGGGAGGACTGAGAGGCGATATATACTCTATTAGACAATTAATCCCTTTACTCAGAAAAGGGATCAAGGCTAAATAGAGGGAATGCCAAGGCAGGGGATGAAGGAAGCATATAGGGGTCCTAAGGTTAGGTTAGGCTAGAAAGAATCACTGACTAGCCTATCCCCTATATGGTCCCTGAAGGCGAAAAAATTTGCATCACTGTCAAAAGTATTGTAAAATAATAATGCCACTATCTTCATAACTTAGTCTAGGATCACTAATAAATCATGCATGAACACTTGTATGTAGGCTCCTGGCCTGGGGGCTATAGTAGCCGACTGGTATGAGGTCAATCGATGACCGATAAAAAGCGTCTAAACACGATATAAAAGTTCCTAGCTATGAAGACTAAATAAACTAATGTATTCGATTAGTATATAATGCCGGAAGCGTTGTTGTGGCTAACTAAATAAGACATGCAAAACAACAACGACGCCATAAAATGGCGGGTCCGGTAGAGGCACAGCTCTGCCACAAAACATCAATTATTTCGCAAAATAATATTTACTTTACGGCCAGAGCTTAATTAAACAATACTGGAACCTTGTACTCAACTTTCCAGAAGAAGGCGAGGCTGAAGGTAACGACATAGCGAAGATGCAAAGCGATAAAGATAACACAAGGGAAAATCCGTCTAAGTAGGGCAGCTACTAAACAAAGGATAAAGACGCGCGTGACGTCATTAGAGCAATGGCGTCCGTTTGTTTACGTCTCGAGTATCAGTAGTAGCCACGAGTGAGATTAGCTGTGGAACGGCTCCCAGCTATTCTCAGCCCTTACACACCGAAGCATTAACTCTGTTCGGGGTGGAGATAGCTATGTGGCACGTTCAGACATGCGTGTCCCCTGTTGTATTACGATGTCTTAAAGGGAAACCTTTGAGATACTCGCTCCAGAAGTTAGAATTCTGTGATAACCTGTGGTTAAATTCTCTGGGAATATCTTAGTAGTCTTATACCCAAGGAAGCTACCAAACAGGAACCTTCCATCAGGACGCCATGGCTTGAGCCCAAAAAAATACATAAATTCTCTGGAAAGAAATATCAACTCCTGATGCAATTACATACAACGGATAATAACACCATTCTGCAAAGTCTTTGAGCCACTTGGGTTTACCGGCGGCCCTTCTCGGCCTACTAATGACGTTGGGCTCCTGTATGGGGAGTGTTACCTGTTCTGTCGGGTATGGCTTGCGGAGGTCCCGTGCTGAGACACGGGCGTGTCAGAGGGCGGAGCGATGGCTCTCAGGTGTCGTCTATTCCTTTTTGAGAGCCTGCCGCTCCCGTTGAGCTTGACGGTGTACTGACGATGGGGCTTTGTTTCCGTTACTATGCCCGTTCTATCCCACTGCTTGGTAGCTTGGTTTTGTATGCGTACACGGGTACCTAGTTTGATGGGCGGCAGTCTTCTGGTAGTGCCAGGGATGCACATCACCTCCTGCGACCTTACCACTTGTAACTCCCTTCGACGTATCGTCTGCCTCCAATGTCTGTCTACTAACAGGTGTCTCCTGGCCGTCGGTACCCCATCGCGCAGCTGGAGACCTGTTGCAAGCTGAGACGGCGACTTGTTAATTTCCCTGAGAGGAGCGTTGAGATACTGAAGTATAGCCAAGGCCGTTTTGTCCGACTCAAGGGCTCCACCCTTTAACGTGTTTTCTCAGAGTAGCCTCTTTGCCGATTTGACAGCTGCTTCTGCCCTGCCATGAGACTGGGGATGCTGGGCCGACGATAGCCGGACCTTGACTCCCCATCTCCTGAAGAAGGCCTCCATCTCCTCGCTGGCCAAGTTCATACCTCCGTTAGTTGATATTTGTTCCGGGGCTCCCCAACACGAGAAATATGATCGAAGGTGATTGCTGATATTGTTAGACGGGCACTATTGGGGAAATGAGCTACTTCTAACCAACCTGTTAGTCTATCTGCATATACCACGTATACACTGCCTTCTATCTGGAACATATCTGCGACGACTTGCTGGAAGGGGTATTCCACAGGGGGCGTGTGCATCATTTTTCCAGGAGGCAGTGAGGGGGCGTGTTCATCGCATGAAGTGCATTAGGCGCGGCGATGCTGAAGGTCCCCTTCTATTCCCGGCCAATAGACCGATTGCCTGGATCTTCTAAGCATAGAGTCGAGGCCTTGGTGTCCAGTGTGTAGGTTAGCGGCTACCTGATAGCGTAAATCCTCTGGGATGACCAAACGAACACATTCTTGGTCCACTGAGTATGTCACCAGATCCTGGTTGATGGCTAGCCAGTCCCGAACGCTGAAGAAGGGACGAAGGCAGGCAAGTTCTTGCAATTTCTGTTAGGGCCAGTCACCCGCTGCAACCCTGGCAAGCAAGAGCTGATATACAGGGTCGTTAGATGCGGTGCTCCTGATGCAGTCTTCATCCAACATGATGATGTCCGGTTCCAAGGCGGCCATGGTTGCACATGCCACTGCCACTTGAATGTCGTCCTCCAAATCCACGTCGGAAGCTTCGTGGGATGCTCGCATGGTCGGGTACCTTGAAAGAAAATCCGCGGCAGTGTTCCTTTTTCCGGGCAGGTATTTCATGTGGAACTTGAACTGGAGTGTCTTCTCTTTCAGGTTGAATAATCTTGGGTTGATGACGTCCTTGAGGGCTCTGTCACCCAGCAGTTTGACGAGTGGACGGTGGTCCGTGATGATGGTGAGATTAAGACACCCAAGTAGGAACAACCTGGCCTTCCGCAAGCACCAGGTAACTGCCACCAAGGCTTCTCCATCTACGGGGGCATACCTAGCTTCAGAGGGGGTGAGGTGTCGACTACCACACAGGGCACGGCATCAGCCGCCCTTGCAACAAAAGGGGCTGTCAGCTGACTGACAAACGCAATACTGCTGAAGGACTATGAAACCGATGCCTTCCTTGCTCCAATCCGTCATTATCGTCGTAGGGCGTGTCTTGTCGTAATATGCCAAGCCGTCCTTGGCTAATTGACAGATGACCTCCTGTGCCTGCCGGAGTTTGTCACGTAGCTGGCTATCCCAGTAGACGTTTTTTCCGGTGGGTTTACTGAGGAGATCCCCTAAAGGGCTCCATGATGGGCGCCGTTGCAAGAAAGGGAGCTAATTGATTCACGAATCCGAACCACGACCTAATATCCGTGATGGAGGGCTTCTCTGGCATATGGAAGTTACGAATGGCGTCTAGTCGTTCATCTGCGAGCTTGTATGACTCCCATCCCAGGTGATAAAAGACGAAAGTAACCTCTCTCTTGCAGAATTTAAACTTCTCGGGTTTGAGTGTGATACCTGCAGAGGCACACGTTGACAGGAATTCATATACATGCCAGAATGCCTCATCAATGCTGTGAGTGTATAGCAAAGTGTCGTCAATGCATTTATGCTTTCTGGTGATGTCTTGCAGGGCATCATCGAACCTTTTTGTGTAGGCGTCAGACGCCGAACAGTGACCCATGGGTGTTCTACGATAACGGTATCGTCCCCATGGGGTGATGAAGGTCGTGAGTGGGCGGCTGTCCTCGTCCAATTCCACTTGATGGAAACCCCAGTGGGCGTCCGCCGTAGTCTTGTACGTGTGAATGGGGATGCTTGAAATCATGTCGAAGGGTGCCGGTGTATGATGAGTCTCACGAAGACAGTGGGCGTTGAGGCGCTGGAAGTCTACTGTGCGGCGAGGTTGGCCAGTCTTCTTGGCTACTACAACCATCCTCGCACACCATTCCGTTGCATCCCCACTGGGCCTGGTTCTATCACACCCTTCCGAACGTCCTCGTCAAGTTGGGCCTTGACCTCCTCTTCCCGATGCTTAGGGATTGTTGCGGGCGTGTGACAGGCATAAGGCACGGCATCAGGCAACAAATGGATGTGGTGCTCCTTGCCCGTCATTGCAGGTAAAGGTTCCCTTGTTGTGTTAAAGGTTGTTGATGAGAAATGCCGTAATAACCATTCCTCAAGTCTTGGTATATTCTCCTCCACAGGCGAGATAGGTAAGGTGGCTGGCTTCATTGTCTTAGGGGAGTTAGGCCGTGCGACTTCTTCGTTAAGCACATGAGCTGATGCAACGAGATGGTAGGGGTGAGGGAAGGCAGGCGGTACTATTCCCAGCTCCTTACAAGCATTCAGTAATATTTAGAAGTTCTTGGCCGTCGGCACAAAGTAAACCTCCTGCTTCGTGCGTCGCCCACGTTTATCAATGAAGCATGCCGTTGATCCGAGACATCTCACTCGGAGATTAGCTACGTCCCTCAGACCTGTTTGCGGCTGAAACTCCAGGGGATTTATTTGCAGGCTTGAAAGAATCATGGGTCTGGCAACGCAGATCTGTGCTCCTGTATCTGCTACGACGAGTGTAGATACTGAATTCCCGTTCCTATGGGAAACACAAGCCTTGCTTGTAGGGTGGGGTGAGAGGTGTGTGTCTGCAACAATCACTAGACTCAAGGCAAGCGGCGCTTTCTTCGTACTCCTACAGCATTTCTGAAAGTGCCCTGCCTTTTGGCCCCCGTGGCACATCATACTTTTTGCGGGGCACGAAGCTCGACCAAACGGATGGCGTCGCCCACAATTTCCGCAACACTTTACATTGAAGTTGTCGCACAACACCGCGACGTCTGGCTCTACGTCATCCCTGCCTGTGACGTCATCACTCGAGGTGACAGCAGATTCCCTCTCACCGATAGCGACATGCGGGACACTTTCAACGTCTTGGCGTGCAGCTTCGAAAATGCAGCACAGTGCCTGAAAGGCATCTACACTTTTAAATGTATCACATGCCTGAAAAACGTGCCTTTTTAATACAGGGTCACTGAAGCCTAACATTATTTTCCGCAACAGCATGTATTTTATCAAGCACTCCCCGCATTTAGGACACTGAAAATCACAGTCGGTGGCCTTCTGAGCACACCTCGAAAAAATAGTCGCTCACTGACTCCTCGCTCCCTTGTGCGAGGGCAAAGAATTCAGACCCCTGCACTGCCTGATTTGACGACCGCAACACAATATTCCCAGTGGCATCCAGAGCCGTGTCTGGGGCGAGGGCGTTCCATTTGGCATCTGAATACCGAGCGTCCAGTGCACGCTGCAACGCCGGCACGCAGTTGAGCCTAATGTGCAGGACAACATCCTGCAGTGGGAACTTGTCAAGGTGAATCCAACACGTCATCGAACGTCTCCAGGATCTGAACGCTGCCAAGGACATTTCCGAATCACACTTCTCAGGGGCAGCAGAGACAGGAACTTCACTGGCACGAGCTCCGGAACCGGGTAGGGCATCCTGAAGGGAACAGATGGCGTGTTGCTGGTCTGCAATTAACATCTGTGCTTGCATCACGGCCTGTGACAAGGCCCTTGGCATTGCAGGTGAGGCCTGCCTCGGCGTGCCCATGGGTGGTCGACGTATCTGGGGCATAGCTTGGTTCTCATCCTACTCACTGCGCCATGTTGGGTTTGCCATGAGACAACATCCTGGTGACCGAACTTTATGACAAGATACTCAAGAGCCGACTGACTGGCAACAGCGTATGCAGATGCATGCTCGGCAGCGCATGGCCGAAAAACATATTGTACACAGCAAACTGTAGTTTCAGTTTCTGTCCTCCACACACACAGCTTAGTCAATGTTAAATTGTACTGTATAAATATTGTAAAGTACAGAATTACAGAAATATAGGCTATGTGTGCTGTGAGTCAAGTCCTCCGGACGAAAACAGTGAACACTTAAGAGTTCAGTTTAGCTTTAGTGATACAGTAGTATATTAAAGTAAAATACACTGCAGAACCAGCTGGACAATCTTACAAACAAACCATAAAGGACCAACTAAAAGGGAGTAATTTTAGAAGAGCTGCTTTTACCATAGCTAAAGTCTCTCTTCTACCCTTACCCTTTAGAGGAAAGTAGCCACTGGACAATTACAGTGCTGTATTTAACCCCTTAGGCAAAGAAGAATTGTTTGGGAATTTCCGCATTGTCAGGTGTGTGAGGACAGAGGAGAATGTGTAAAGAAGAGGCCAGACTATTCGGTTGTATGTCGGTAAAGGAAGAATGAACCATAACCCGATAAAAGGATCCAATGTAATCGATTTCTACATTTAATTGCAATTGTTTCTCTGCGCTCTTCTTCTAAAAGCTTAGTTGTATCAAACCTAGGTGTTCTATCTACCTTTCTGTTGGGTGCTTCCAGTTTTAACTTCAGTGTTGCAATGAGGAGGAGCTGGCGGTCACTACCAATATCTGCACCTCTATAGTTTCTTACATTTCTCAGAGTCCTCCTTCTCTCTTTATTAATGGCAATTTGATCTGTCTGATTGTTGTCATTGCCACATGGTGAAGTCCATGTATAGATATGGATGTTCTTGTGTTGAAAAAGAGAACCTCCAATGACAAGATTATTTGCTAGACAGAAACGTATGAGATACATCTATCACTTTATTTTATGCCAGACAAGTGGCGTGGAATTAAGGTATCAGAAATACAGCCAAAATGTGCAGGGACTATTGAATGTAACTGTACTATATATAATATAAACTATAATCAATATTACCAAGAAGAGAATCAAGTCCTCTTAACCTTTCAAAGATAATACTCTTTTGGACAACGCATATATATAGGTTTAATTATTTATTCCTACATACAACAGCGGATTTGAGTTTGAAAGTAACATCTCTATGTCATATAAAGCTTATGAAACTCTAATTCAAGCAATTATTAATTTTATTATTCTTTCAATCAGGTTTTAAATTATTCCTTTTTTTTCTTAGATCTGAAAAACTCTATATTTGAATTTCTCAATGTGTTTATAGGTAGTAGATTGGCCATGGCAGCAGCCACCCAATGAGATACCACCGCTAGAGAGTTATTGGGTCCTTTGACTGGGCAGACAGTACTACATTGGATCCTTTTCTCTGGTTACGGCACAATAATAACCAAACAGTTGTTTTGTTTGTATGGAAGGATTGCCTTAAGTACATATATGCTCAGTATAATCATATACTGTAGTTGTGTGCTTAAGTGAAAGCAGTCGTAGCTCAGCCCTCAAAGAGGAAGGACGCCTCAGCTTGCCCAAGAATCGGCTTACCTGGCACAGGGGACACCAGGCAGCTCCCTCGCCTTGCCTACCATGAGCTCTTACAGCCTGACATTCATCTGTAATACCATCTACAAATCCAATGACCTCCCCTGCCAGGGCTTCTGTCCACCAGATTCCGAGGAAAGGTGCATTCCATGTCACAGATACTCTTATTCAAGAGATTATGTATGGAGTCATTTCATAATCAAATTGAATATTGAGGTGGACTTGAAAGCCTGCCATTATCAAATCTATTGTTGGTGTGATGATTGCACTCTATTCCATGATGCACTCTTCCTGAATGTGACTCGTAGGAGAAGGGACCTGCCTCTCTACAAGAGCAGAATTTTCCTAAGGAGGAATCCAGATATTCCAGATAAAGCTGCTAAATAACAACGTTTTCACATGCATGAGGGCTGGTTTGGAGATGCTGTCCTCCCACCTCCAAGCAAGAAGATGACCGGGTCTACAATAGCCTGTGTCAGTGCCAGCAATGTCAAATCACTGCAGGCTGAGCTTTCCCTGGAAGACTCACCTACTCCCAGCCACAGCCTGCAACCTCCAGACCCACCTGTTTCTAGCCTAACTCTGGCTTCATCAGACCCACCGGCCTCCAGCTCGTACCAAAAAATACCCAACGCACCTACTCCAAACCCAGCTCCTGCCCAACTGACATCCAGCCCACTTTCCTCTGCTGCGGAAAACTGAGGAACCCACTGAAAATGTCCCGCTCGACTCTGAAGGGATTCACCACAGTGACTGTAACTGCACAGTATGTCTCACCCAGCTGTTGGATGAAGCCACTGCAACAATCCCCAGTTCTCTGCCAGTCGCTGCACCTTTGCCCAAGTTCAAGGTCCAGCCCACTGAAGGAAAACCTTCCTATGCTGCAGTTCTTGCCCTCGCTTCTGCCAACTCCCAATCAAATTTCTCAACTCGACCAAACTAAAAAAGGGAGCTCATTGTCACCCCCAAGAATCAGGAGAGTGTCAGTTTCCTCCTGGAGGAAAGCTCACTGGAGCTTCTAGATCCTGCCAAGAAGCAGCGCAAAGTCGTCGTCTCCAGATACCCAATCTCCAGCCACTAGATATAGCCACCTCTCTCAACATCTTCGCAAAGACCAAGACAAGATGAAGTTCCTGTCAACAACATAATCGCCACAGTCAATGGGACCAAACCTCCTACCCTCGACTTAGGCCTATGGGGCACCTTCCCCATCACTGACTACATTCCTGAGCCGCTTCGGTGCTACCATTAGCAAGCAAGTGATAATAAAAACAAGAATTATTTCAAAATATTACAGCAAAAACATTAATTTTGATAACTAGGATTGTTTACATCTTTGCCAAGAGATATGTTTACATATTCATTAATGACGAAGATGTAAAGTTGTAAGCATTGTTAAAACTCACCTATTGTTCAATTTTTATACTTTCTTAAACAGAAATAGGCCTACAGCTAAACGAGCTGGGTGGAGAACGAGGTAAATGGCTTGAGGTACGTACAGTGTGAGGGATTTGAAATCTTCTCTCCTTAAAAATCCTTAATTGCGAATGTGGTTTATTATTCAATAGGTATTGCAGTCATCTCTGCCGCGTGTAGGTGAAATTGCAAAGTGTGATCTCGCGTAAAAAGAGGGCTGACTGCGCATAATATACACGTGATAACCAAATGGAAAAACTATACTGTTGGTGCAAGTGGCGTGAAATTGAAGTATAATGACAAATTCTATAGCTTTGATTTTACAGGCAGAGATGGCTATAAATTCTCTTCTACTAAACCCAGTGATTCAGTGTAGACTTTAGATTCCAGTCCACAAAGACAATCATATCAGCCTAGGTGTACAGGAACGAATGAATGTAAATATACTACGCTTCTGTCTCATTCATTACTATAAGGAGGAGTAATAAATACTCTTTCCTCTTCAAAGATACTTTTGTCTTTAACGTGCATAAAGAATCTTAGGATCATGGGTGAATATTTTTTTACTCCCTATCACAATAAACTGCAGACTTGAAATCTGAAAGTAATATCTTTATGTCAAATAAAGCTAAGAAAACAGTAAGTACTTGAATTATTAAATTTATTAGTCTGACAAATTGTTTTTAAATAAACAACTTTTTTTTTCTATAACTGGAAATGTTTTTATTTGAATTACTCGGTTGGTTTAGTACGAGACACCACACCACTCCGCAACTTGGAACACTGCTGGTCACTGAACTATGTACAATTCTCTATTCAAAAAGGGATTTTTAACTTGAGAAAAATCTATCTTAGGGTGAGATGGCGGCCATGTCGTCCTGATGGAAGTTCCCTCCCTCAGCTTTCTACTCTATAATATTTCTGCGATTGATATTATAAGAGAATTACCATCAGGTATCACGGGGTTCTAACCCACGGACTGTCCAGGACAAGAGCCCGTGTCATGCCACGAGGCAATCTTCACTAACGAGCTAACTAACCAATCAACCTATATAATCATTGTCATTTATCAACAATCTTACCTTTATTTCAATCATCAAATAAGGAGTCAGACGAAGAGACTCCTGTAGGAAGGGCTAGACATAGAACCAAAAAACCTTTCCTTTCCCTACCTGTCTTTTCTTTTCTCAAACTGAGTCTAATTCTATCAGTGTTACCAGATCTTAATTGTGAAATTGTGAAAGACTCCGATGAAAATTATGCTGAAGTCAGCTAAATTATGCTATATTATTTGACGTAGTTATATCAAATTTCTATTGTAGTTTCCATAGCAAATATCATGCAGAAAATGCCTTGATAAATGATACTTCATTGATGTTTTATTCCAAAATTTAATTGTCTGAACTGTAAACCCCAACCAAAAAATAAGATATGATAATGAAGGGATTTTATTGGGAACAGTTACATAACTGACAAAAGAAGATCTTATTGAAAACAATGGCTGAATTAGAAGAAAAAGAAATATATTGTGAAGGAATTTGTTCCTGGATTTGATCATGTCATGTGTTAGATGAAATTGAGTCCATTCATCTGCTTTATTTTGTTGTAAGATTATGGAACGTTCATCCGAAAACAAGCTCCTGTTGTTGACTTCGGCCGGTGTTAATAAATACTCTATAATATCTTTTCATTAACATTATTTATTGACAAAACATCTGAGGGAGAAATTTAGATTAGTAAATAAGTTTTGATTTAAGTAATGTCTTTGTGGTATAAACAATACAAATAAATTGTCTTTGTAGTATGAACAGTACAATTTGATCCGACGCAATTTATCAAAACTTTGTATTAGAGGTGACTACTACCATGAATCACTGCAGCAATTTGCAGGGAATTTTATTAAGATAAATTACTATAATATTATATAATAAGGAGAAGGAATTAACCTGTTCTCCACTAAAAGATAGAAAACTAAGATAGAACATTCATTGGTACGTTGTTGTTGTTGTATTTTCCATTAAATATAACTTTAAATGCATATAGTAGCTAGTATTTTTTATATATTTTTTTATCAATTTGAATATACATATATAATACGGCTTTTTTTAATTAAAAGGTTGATGTGCAATCAGGGAAAATCTTCGCACCGAAAAAAATGTTGTGGATGATAAAGAACCGAGAATTAAAAGCATTCTCTCTCTCTCTCTCTCTCTCTCTCTCTCTCTCTCTCTCTCTCTCTCTCTCTCTCTCTCTCTCTCTCTCTCTCTCTCTCTCTCTCTCTCTCATAAGGCTGAAGCCTGGAGGCCAATCAAGACCATGAGCCCATGCAACTTTATCCCTGTCCTTAGGGTTCAAAGGTTACTCATGAATGGCAGAGGCAAGACATAGTTATAATACCTTAACTGAAGGACAACGCCCTTGAGACTGACCATATATGCATAACCCCCTCTCCACCCATAGTAGCACAAGGCTGGACAATCTAACAAGCAAGCATAGAAGAGTCTTACAAGCAAGAGCCCGTGCCTTGCATAAGGCAAGGCAATCTCAGCTCAGTCTCCAGACTCTCTGCCAGTGCAAGTACCTGCTTACCTAGCACAGGGGACACCAGTCTCCCGTCTGTGCCTGCTGGCACATTGAACTTGCTTGCTTGCTTGTTAGATTTCCCAGCCTTGTGCTGGACACGGGCTCTTGCGTTGGCCCGTAGCAATGCACATTGGACACCACGTTACCCCTCCCAGCTTACCCAGCACAGGGGACACTAGTCTCCCGTCTGTGCCTGCCATATCTGTGTTCTATTTAGGTGTCTGGGCATGGACTCACTTATACAATGATAACAGACACTGCAAGAAGTATTCAGAGAACTGCAGATGGCAATTCTGCAGGGATTATGAATGGCATAGAGTCAACATATTCAGTCTTGTTGTTGTAGGAATCAAGAGCAAAACTGTCCAGGATGAATTTTTCTCCAATCACCAAGTCAAATGCAACTGCAGAGACTGCAAGTTTGCTTTAGAAAATGGACGCAGCCACTTTGCAAAGCACGGATCCTTTGACCTTTCAAAGATCACATGTAAACCTCGTCCAACTGCCCGAACCACCTCTTCAAAGGGCAACACTTCGAAGACCACTGCTGCATCTCCTGCTGTAACCAGAACTCCTATACAAGCCTAATCCCCTGTGCCTGTAGTAACACCAGCAACCAAAAAGAAAGCTAAAGACCCACCTGCTAGTTTCACACCTTCCTTTGCTGCCACACCACTGAGCAGTGCTCCTGCACAAAGCGCTGATACATCAGCCATGGACACCAACCCTTCTGCTGCCACTTCCAAACCATCACTGAATAACGTGCACCTCGCCGTGAAACAAATGGCTTAAACCCTGATCAAAAGACTTCGGCAGGAAGATCCAGTGACGGTTCTATTCCTTGATAAAACACCTTCCACTCCAACTCCAACTTTTGAACCAGACCCAGAGCCAAGACCCACTGTAATGAATCCAAAGCCCCTACCTTAATTCAAACTACCAGCTGTGGAAGGGGCACCCTTCTACGCAGCTGTGACTACCATTGCTACAGCAAATTGAAGCATCAGGATCAAAGCCAGAACCAACTTTAAGGGTGACCTAATAATCATCCCAAAAGACCATAACAGTGCCATCTGCCTCCAGAGGTAGGCCTCATTGACCTACCTCGATCCAGCTAAGAAGTTATGGAAAGCAGCTGCCTGTAACTTCCCCACCGAGACGCCGCCATCTTTCATCACGAATTGCGGCAACGTCCACCACGTAGAGCGGCGTTTGGGCAGCCACAAGCAACCCACCAGGAGAGTCATCGTCACCTTCATCGGCAAGATTCCAGAGACACTAGACCTTGGACTCTGGGGAAAGTTCCCCATAGTCGACCTGGAAGTTGAGCCACTACGATGTTTCAACTGCCAACGTTTCAGCCACCACAACACTGCCTGAAGAGTCCAACGGTGTGTGGAGTCTCCAGCTACCTGCACCCCACTCAAGATTGTATTGATGCACACAAGAATGCATTAGAAACCCATCCAAAGTGCCCCAACTGTTCTGGATCCCCACATGTCTGGAACTGGAAATGTCCAGAGCAGCTCAGGAGATTAGAAGTACTGCAGATCATCCCTCCTTCCACAGCAGCAACAGCCACAGCCACCAAAGCCCCAAAGGGCTCCTCGCTCCAGACCACCGTGTCGGCCACCTACCAATCCTAATCCAGTCACCGCTCCTGCTCCTGCCACAGCTTCAACCCCAGTCACCGATCTGGATCCTGGTCACGGTTTCCCCATTCCCCTTCAACCACCACGCTTATCTCCCAAGCAGAAGCCTTGGTCCTTGAAAAGCTGGTCCCCTTGATCTTCCAGCTTATAGCTAAAGTCTGCTCCTTTGTTCAGACTCCCTCCAACATTTTTCAATCCCTCCTTTCTCCCCTAGTATCCCCCCCCCTAGAGCAAGGATAAGCAGCTGTGCTTAGAACTGCTCCTTTTCTTTTCTACTAAAGATCCTTCCCTCCTCTCCCAGTCTCTCAAATTCACTGGGACTTGCTGCTATCACTACTTTCTCTACCACTAAAACTCATTTCGGTTCCAGTGTGGGCCTGGTTCCCTTGATGATACTTATGCATCACCTCACAGTGAACTCCTATAGCTTCACCGATGTGCACAATGGCATATACCAGAAATCCCTCCCTCATTAATATTGAACAGAAAGGCGAAATTATAAGAAATTGTGCAAATGTTATGCGGGCGCTAGCAGAAGGCAGGGAGAGTACAGTAGAACATCAGGTATCAATACGGAGATGGCTCGCAACTCAAAATCTACCACTCTGATTCGCTGGCCATCCTGGCTCCAGAATCTTGCAAGCTGATTGGCTGAACCGCCGAGACACTTTACCCAGCATCTCTCCCTGCCGTGTGCCCCGCAAAGGGAGACCGCATTCATTGTTCTCTCTCGCTTCGCTTGTGCTGCTTAGTCTTGCCGCGTGGAACTTTTTTCTGTTTTCTTGTGCTTTTTTTAGTGTAAAATAGTGCTTGTGACACCCTTGAAAATGGCTCCTAAACGTCCTCTACCCTCTACATCCTCTAGTGAACCCAAGAAGAAGGGAAAAATTATGACGGTGAAGGTGAAAGTGAAATTACTGGACATGCTTAAGGCATGCAGAAGCTATATGTCTGTTGCACGCATTTACGGAGTGAAAGAATAGACGGTTCACTACATAAAACAAGATGAAATGAAAATATGTAAAACTCCCTCAATAACGTTCTCCAAGGACACTAACCGCGTTATGACTCCTCGTAATATGACGATTGTGCAAATGGAGAATGCGTTATCAATGCAGATATAGGAATGTCGCGAAAAAGCCAAAACCTTGTATGATAGCCTAGTTCCTGAAGGAAAACCAAACGAAGACGACAAAGGTGATGATAACGAAGAAGAAGATGATCCTGCCCCACGAGAAAAACGTGGTTTTGTTGCCAGCAAAGGGCTGGTTCGAGAAATTCAAGAGGAGGTTTGGCCTTCGCAGCATTCCTTTGTATAGGGGAGGCCGCCTCGGCAGACCAAGAGGCAGCTCTTTGTTACGTCAAGGAGGAGTTCCCAAAATTAATTAAAAAAAGGTGGCTATCTCGCGGAGCATGTGTTCAATATGGATGAGACTGGCCTCTTCTGGAAGAGGATGCCGTCCTAGTCGTTCCTTTACAAGGACGAAGTAAAGAAGCCAGGATTCAAGGCCCACAAAGATCACGTCACTCTCCTCATGTGCAGGAATGCCGCGGGCTTCACGCTCAAGCCCGGCTTAATTTACAAGTCCATGAATCCTCGGGCTTTGAAAAACGAAAACAAAGCCTTGCTGTCCATCTATTGGAGGAGTAATAAAAAGACATGGATAACCAAAGCCCTCAAAATCGAATAGTTTGTGAACTGCCTTATCCCACAGGTGAAGCTGTACCTCGTGGAGAATGGGCTACCCTTTAAGGTCCTCCTCTTGATGGACTGTTCAGGAGGCCATGCAATGGATCTGCATTATGACGGGGTCCAAGTTGAGTTCCTGCCCCCACCCCAACACAACTTCCCTCATACAACCAATGGATCAAGGGGTCATTCGGGCCTTCAAAGCCCTCTACACGAAGTCCACGATGGAGGGCCTCATCTCCTCCATCGAAGAAGGAGTCGAGGACTTCAGCCTCAAGAGATATTTGCAGGAATATAACATTGTAACGTGCCTGGCCAACATTCAGAAAGCTCTTAATGAGATGAAACAGCAAACATTGAATGTAAGTTGGAGAAAATTGTGGCCAAACATTGTTTTTGACTATGAGGGATTTACGGCAGACGAAGTTCACCACTCTGCCGTAGATAAGGCTGTGAGGCTGGCACGGTTAGTTGCCAAAAAAGGTTCCTCTGACATGACGATAGATGACGTCAACTCACAGATCGAGTGCCACTCGGAGCCCCTAACCAACGAGGACCTTGTCGAAATGACAAGATCAGCAAGTGAGGAAGAAGAGGCAGCCGACGTCGGCGACGACGACGAACCTGAAGAACGTGGCCTTACCCTGGACAACCTGCAAGAGCTTTGCAACATGGCATGGGGTCTGCAACAAAGGGCGCAAGAAATTAACGATAATATGGTCAGAGCCATCGAATTTAGTAATCGTATTAACCGAGCCACTACGCCGCCTCTTGCAGTTTCTGCTGAAGGGCCAACACCAATCGTATTGCGACGACCGTTTAGTACCTTCAACAGTGAGGCATTTCTTGACCGAATGCCCCAATTATAATAACTTAAGAAATAGATACCTGTTTGAGGCTCGTGGTAAGGATGGCAGGTTCATCCTTGCCAAGATTCTTGGACATGATGTGTCCTATGCGAGCGGCATTTTTAGATTTATTTCAGAAGCAGGTCATCTGAAAACTATTTAACTTCTGTAATGACATTCAACTTATATGATTTTCATTGTATATTCTTCTATTTTTTATATAGAATAAATGTTATCGGCGTCAATAACCCTAGATGTCAGGATGCCTGAAAACTTTAAATTAATCAGTCAATTAATAGCAAACAGACTTAATCAGATTTACATATTTATCAAAGGCTTTTTCATAGTCCACAAATGCCATCAAAAGAGGATTTTTATATTTTACATATTGCTGTAGATGTCTCAAAATGAAAATTTGGTCAGTACAACTTTTATACCTTTTCTATTTCCTGCTTGTTCATCTCAAAGCCTTTCATCATTAGTTCTCCCCAGTTCCTTTAAAATAAGCATACTATATATTTTCAAAACAACTGACGTAAGTGTGATGCCTCTGTAATTATTGCAATCAGTCAGATCTCCCTTTTTAGCTATTTTTACCAACACTCCTTACTCCCATTCATCAGGTTTTGCCTCTTCATGCCACATTCTACAAAGTAATCTTCGTTTTGGTCAATATCATCTCGGCAGTTCTTCCATTCCATTGCATCCAGGGGCTTTCCATCTCTTTAGGTTTTTGATGATAGCTTTGACTTCAAACACACCTAATTCATTCATGGGAACATCAAGATCTTCATCAACTTCCAGTATATCAATCAAAATAATCCCTTCATATCTCCTATTCATAACCTCACTAAAGTGTTCCATCCAACATTGTCTTTCTTCATCTTCTGTTGCTATAACAGAGCTGTCTCTCTTTTTGATGGAAATATGCTTCTTCTTATTTGCCCCAGTCGAGATTTCATTCATAATTCTATGAGCAATTCTTACACCATACAGCCACTTCTTGAATTCATAGCTTTGTCAGCCACCTCTGCTTTACTGTCTAAATATTCTCTCCAGTCATTCCTGGCTTTTCTTCTGACCTCACCATCAATACTGGGATACTTAGCATGATATATATATATATATATATATATATATATATATATATATATATATATATATATATATATATATATATATATATATATATATATATATATATATATATATATATATATATATATATATATATATATATATATATATATATATATATATATATTTCTACCTCATACTTGGGATCGAACGCTAGCCCCTTCTAATGAAAGGCCAGGTCGAAACCAACCATGCCACGAGAGCCCATAAAAGGAAATCTGAACCTGACACTAATCTAGCTGTCCGAGGATTTACCTGGTGAGACATCAGTCTCTTTACCAGCGAGTTTTACCAGATTTCCCCGGGCCACCACGTGACACAATTGGTAGTAATTCATTCAAATTACCCCTAATGAGTCAATATGGATAAATATCAACACAACATCGTGTTCAAATAGAAATAAATTTCTACCTCATACTTGGGATCGAACGCTAGCCCCTTCTAATGAAAGGCCAGGTCGAAACCAACCATGCCACGAGAGCCCATAAAAGGAAATCTGAACCTGACACTAATCTAGCTGTCCGAGGATTTACCTGGTGAGACATCAGTCTCTTTACCAGCGAGTTTTACCAGATTTCCCCGGGCCACCACGTGACACAATTGGTAGTAATTCATTCAAATTACCCCTAATGAGTCAATATGGATAAATATCAACACAACATCGTGTTCAAATAGAAATAAATTTCTACCTCATACTTGGGATCGAACGCTAGCCCCTTCTAATGAAAGGCCAGGTCGAAACCAACCATGCCACGAGAGCCCATAAAAGGAAATCTGAACCTGACACTAATCTAGCTGTCCGAGGATTTACCTGGTGAGACATCAGTCTCTTTACCAGCGAGTTTTACCAGATTTCCCCGGGCCACCACGTGACACAATTGGTAGTAATTCATTCAAATTACCGCTGGTAAAGAGACTGATGTCTCACCAGGTAAATCCTCGGACAGCTAGATTAGTGTCAGGTTCAGATTTCCTTTTATGGGCTCTCGTGGCATGGTTGGTTTCGACCTGGCCTTTCATTAGAAGGGGCTAGCGTTCGATCCCAAGTATGAGGTAGAAATTTATTTCTATTTGAACACGATGTTGTGTTGATATTTATCCATATTGACTCATTAGGGGTAATTTGAATGAATTACTACCAATTGTGTCACGTGGTGGCCCGGGGAAATCTGGTAAAACTCGCTGGTAAAGAGACTGATGTCTCACCAGGTAAATCCTCGGACAGCTAGATTAGTGTCAGGTTCAGATTTCCTTTTATGGGCTCTCGTGGCATGGTTGGTTTCGACCTGGCCTTTCATTAGAAGGGGCTAGCGTTCGATCCCAAGTATGAGGTAGAAATTTATTTCTATTTGAACACGATGTTGTGTTGATATTTATCCATATTGACTCATTAGGGGTAATTTGAATGAATTACTACCAATTGTGTCACGTGGTGGCCCGGGGAAATCTGGTAAAACTCGCTGGTAAAGAGACTGATGTCTCACCAGGTAAATCCTCGGACAGCTAGATTAGTGTCAGGTTCAGATTTCCTTTTATGGGCTCTCGTGGCATGGTTGGTTTCGACCTGGCCTTTCATTAGAAGGGGCTAGCGTTCGATCCCAAGTATGAGGTAGAAATTTATTTCTATTTGAACACGATGTTGTGTTGATATTTATCCATATTGACTCATTAGGGGTAATTTGAATGAATTACTACCAATTGTGTCACGTGGTGGCCCGGGGAAATCTGGTAAAACTCGCTGGTAAAGAGACTGATGTCTCACCAGGTAAATCCTCGGACAGCTAGATTAGTGTCAGGTTCAGATTTCCTTTTATGGGCTCTCGTGGCATGGTTGGTTTCGACCTGGCCTTTCATTAGAAGGGGCTAGCGTTCGATCCCAAGTATGAGGTAGAAATTTATTTCTATTTGAACACGATGTTGTGTTGATATTTATCCATATTGACTCATTAGGGGTAATTTGAATGAATTACTACCAATTGTGTCACGTGGTGGCCCGGGGAAATCTGGTAAAACTCGCTGGTAAAGAGACTGATGTCTCACCAGGTAAATCCTCGGACAGCTAGATTAGTGTCAGGTTCAGATTTCCTTTTATGGGCTCTCGTGGCATGGTTGGTTTCGACCTGGCCTTTCATTAGAAGGGGCTAGCGTTCGATCCCAAGTATGAGGTAGAAATTTATTTCTATTTGAACACGATGTTGTGTTGATATATATATATATATATATATATATATATATATATATATATATATATATATATATATATATATATATATATATATATATATATATATATATATATATATATATATATATATATATATATATATATATATATATATATATACAGTATATGTATATATTTAATGAATAGACAATATCTGAGCGGCATCCAGAAAACGAAGACAACTTCCCCTCGGACAGATCCTCATGCAGATATTTTTCAGGAAAACATTTGCTTTCCTCCATTTATTTTCAGGTGTTTTGGGACACTTCGTGACCCTTCTTCAGGACTACATTGAGTCTTGGAACTGATTTCAAATGAGTAAGGAAGTACATTGTGTCCTATCTGTTAAGTATCAATGAAATTTTGAAATCTGGTAGATTGCACAACAGGCGAATTAATCAAGAGTTTTCTTAGGAGCAGACTGAATCTGTACTCTACAATAATAAAGCATCCATAAGTTTGGGAAAATTTATGAGTGATCAGAATAATAAATATAACTACTAGAGAAAGAGACAAGAATACAATATATTCTGAATTTTTTCTCAAATATGATTATAAAAGCTCTAGATAAGTAGTATTTTATATATATTTTTCATTTAAAATTACGAAAGTATTAATAAATATGAGAAATTAGATATTAATGCATAAACAACTATAATACCTCTATCGTGAAGGTACACTCGGGTACAATATCCTATTTTATTTTTCTTCCTCTTTTGTTTTTTATATTTTATATATAAAAGATCTACTTTAATGATGTTAATGTTCTTAAAACCTCTTATATTAATCGTTTATTATTTCTTCTCTCAATAATGGTAGATTGAGAAGTCCTCTCTCAGTTGAGGAGAGAGAGACGACGACCGAAGCTTCTCCTGACAATGGTAGAGGAGGAGGAGATGCTATAAGAGTTTTGATATGAAATTGTTATTCCTTTTATTATATTATTATTATAACGACTGATGAATATCTCATTAAAAACTCCAGTTCTGTAAACTTTTTGTTTAACATATAAAGTAGTTTTAATTTTAAAGGCTATAATAGGATAACTGTATATTTTGATATCCAAGTTGAATGCTTTTAAAACTATTAGTAACACCTGGAAACCTAATTGCTTTTTTTTTAATATTTTAGAAACACTAAGAAGATGAATTAGCAGCAATGAAGATAGTATTAATAAGTCGTATCATTATGCCAGAATTCACTGTTTCCTCTTTAAGAGGGTTTTTATTGGGTTTCAGGGAGGGACTACTTTGTCTCTCATTTTGGTTAAGTCATCCAATTGAAGCCAATTCTTTAATAATCCCAAAGTTTTCTGTTCAATAATTAATGATAAATTCAGGTAAAATTGTAGTGATTTCAGTACACCCTACAAGGTGTACTATAAGCATTACTAAGCTTTCGAGGTGGCAGCAGGTAGTGATGAAATCGGCTGTTCAGTGCAGCGTAGAACAGCGAGTGTTTTCGGGACTTTAACTCACACGGGTGCCTGTGTTGACCCTAGTGCCATACAGAGTGATTTTAAAGGACACTTAGTGTCCCTAATAGACTGTTCCTCATCAAGGTGAAGTGACACAGATTCCTACACGTGTGCCACATGTTCTTGGACATGAAGTGTATAAGGATTTTGAAGACTGGCGTTCCTCCGGGAACTTGTGCTTAATGGCAAAATATTTCCCTTTCAGATTCCACATCACCGTCTTACTGAAAATCTAAGTCTATTATCCAATATTATTATTGTAAATAATTTTCCATATTTCCATGCAATTTTCAATTAAAATATTTATTTTATTTATCATACGCGTCTGATTTCGCTCCTATCTTTCATGTGAAAATAAATTGCAGTTATTGTTTTATTGATCCTATTTCTATGGTTAATTATAATTAATATACCTACTACCTAATATACACTCAGCTAATGGTATAAATTTGTTCCTACACAAATATTTCACCTTCTGATCTGTCTTCGAGACCGGCCTGATCTCTTCATCCAGGTGAGTCTATCTTCGTCAGGTAACTTCGAGATGTTCCTCTTGTCCAATTAGGACTTCCCTGCCAGGGGGCCTGGAAGCCAGGTCATTGCAATGCCACTGGTAATGACATTTAACCCTGGATAGGTACGGTCCTCGGACACCCCTTTAAGGGTATACTCGGACGCGAACGACCCCGACGCCAAAAAAAATTCTTGAAAAATCAGTTTTTGCAGTAACCTCCTTTTTTCTTTTGCCAAAAAAAACTTCAATGAATGCTTAAAACAACTGTAAAGATAAATACTACTCATCTGCAGAAAAACTATTTATTATAAATATTTTAAAAAATTAAGTAGAAAAAAAAGACCTGACATAAAAATTCATAAAAAAAAAGTTTATACATATATACACAAATCCTTTTAGGAATTGATTCTTGAATGTTTAGGACACATCTTGATGTATTTTGGATGAAGTCAGACCCATGGAGGTGAAGATCTGAAATGAGAAAAAAAGGGTAACTTTTTTTGGCCAAAAAAAATTGTCCAAATTTCATGAATTTTTTTGGGTACCCAAATGAAATAGGAAGTGGCTAATTTTTTTAGGGAATAAACATATGTTATCCTAAAATAGAAATATGTAAAAAAATCTTCATTATTTTGTAAATTACATTTATATCAGGGGCCATATCTAAAGGTAATTTTTTGAGTACTTGGAAATTTCGTAAAAAAATACATATATTTAATATATAATATGATATTTATGCAGGTAAAAATATACCAAAATATCACAAATTCTATAGGGAACAAGAATATATATAGATAGGGCAGCTTACGCTTCGGATATGTCCACAAAATGGCCGCCAACCACACTGACTCAGACTCCCTAATCTGCCACTTGAAATGTAGGAAGGGTATGTCAATTTCAAGGTGTTATTTACTAATCTAATTATTATTGGATATGCATAAAAATTGTATGGTGGGTTGCTGGATAATTGTCGATTATTTTACGACTATAAAATTAAAATTCTGACCCAAAAAAATTTTTTTGAAGGGAAATAAAATCGAAAAAAAAAGTAAAACAATATTTTAGCTAAAAAAATTTGATGATATTCAATCAAAAAAAAAGTAAACAAAATTTTCCGACAAATAAACATCTAGAGGAATCATTACTCTGTGATAGTTCCTTAGTACGTAGTAATTTTGAAAGAATTGGGAAAAAACGAAAAAATGGCAATCACCGGAAAATCGAACACATACCTATATATACGCCATATCTGGCTAAAAAAAAGATAGGCATGGGTAGCCAGATCATCTAGAAACACTTTCCAACACTATAAAAATATAAGTTTTGCGACACTACTTGCCAATTCCTTACGGTAACATGACTAAGCAAAAAAATGCAAAACAAATAAAAAGGGGCACTCGTGGAAAAATGGCCATTCTAATATACGGCATTTCAGAAAAAAAAAATTTCAGCCACGTGCTAGGCAAACCATCAAGGCATATTTTCCGACAAATAAACATATAAATGAAATATTACTCTGTGATAGTTCCTTAGTACGTAGTAATTTTGAAAGAAAT
>NC_090727.1:44742313-44744813 GCF_036898095.1 Palaemon carinicauda
GCAACTTCCAGGCCTATCTGAACAAATTGATGCATACTTGCTAATGAGTGTACAAGTCTTTCTTTTGATTTGGTGAACAGTCTAGGAACCGTGGAAGGGACTTTAGAATTTCCAAATTGTTCATGTCCTTCCAAGACAAAGTCGACTTCACACTGAAATCAGTCTCGTCATCCTCGTGGCTCACGTCTGTACCAACCTTGGTAGGAGTCTGCACCTCATTCTGCATCTCATTCTGTGACCTGTGATTAAGAGGCGTTAGTGACAAACTATGCTTGGCAGATTTAAAGTCATGAATTACATGATTAACTATACCTGTGGTAGATTCATGATAGGGTTTTATCAAGTTCACATGTACAAGCTGAGTTGGCTTACGTCTGTCAGGAGTTGCAATAACATAGTTTGTTTTTGTGGTCCGCCTGATAATCTTATAAGGTCCCATGAATTTCTCTCTCAAGGGAGAGCCAGGTACGCAGTGATATACCAGCACCTTATCTCCACACTTAAACTCTCTTACCTTTGCCTTCTTATCATATCTATCCTTCATAAGCTCTTGAGCATGCTGCAAGTTCTTTCGAGCGAAGGCATGGATATGCAACAACTTCTCCTCCAAGGACTTCAAGTATTGGGGAAGGCTTACCTGATTTTCTTTCCTAGAACCTTTTAGTATCTGTTCTTTTATCATGCTGAGGTTTGACCTGGGTCTTCGTCCAAACATCATCTCGAATGGAGAAACTCCTGTAGACTCATTTGGTACGCTCCGAAGTATGTACAGAAGTAAGTCGATGTCTTCATCCCATTCCTTCTCCGTTTCCATTCCATATCGTCGTAGCAAGTTCTTTAGAGTCTGATGAACTCTCTCTAAGGCCCCATTGAATTGAGGATGATAGGCTGAAGAGAGAACATTAAAGATATTAAATTGATGGAGAGCACTCTGGAACAAAGTACTGGTAAAGTTGGTACCTCTATCGCATTGAAGTTCCCTAGGAAAACCAAACAATGTAAAAACTTTTATCAGTTGTTGGATAATGTTTCTAGCAGAGATATTTTTAAGTGGAAATGCTAGAGGGAACCTAGTAGTGGGGCAAAGAACACTTAGTATATATTCATTACGCCGGCTAGTTTTTGGCAAAGGCCCAACACAATCTATAATTATTTTATCAAAAGGAGTACTAGGGACCACAATGGGCACTAGAGGGGCTGGTGGTATCCTTTCATTAGGTCTTCCGGTAACTTGGCACACATGACACCTCTCTACGAAACTCTTTACGTCCATCTTCATTCTGGGCCAGTAGAAATCTTCTAGGAGGCGCCTGCATGTCTTCGTGATGCCTAGATGACTCTCAGCAGAGTGGGCTAATTTCATGATTGAAGATCGGAGGCTGCCAGGTACAACCAGTTGATGACAGTCGCGCCACGAGTCTTTCTCAGTCAGTGTAGGAGACCTGTAATGACGCATGAGGATATTATTCTCTAGATAAAATAAGGGTAACTTATGGCTCTTATCCAAGGGATTTTCAACCTTATTGAAGCATTCCTTAAGGCTATCATCTGATCTCTGAAGATTGACGAATTCATCATGATGGAGACCAACCAAGTCTGGTAAGGAGTTTGATGTGTCGTCATCAGTGGGAACTCCAATTGCAGCTTTAGTAGCAGCAGAACGAGTGGTGGCTTGGCAAGGTAGAACTTCCTGTTGGTTCTGCTCATTTTCTATAACACACCCTGGTTGAGAAATAATGAGATTAGGTAAGACATTTCCTTCAGCTAAATCATTTCCTAACAGAATATCAGCTTTCTCACAAGGCAATTCTCTATCCAGTAAGGGTACTTCGGTTCTTCCAGTAAAGTAAGGGCAATCTATATGCATATTAACCAGAGGTAACACTAATTTACTGGATAGATCAGTGATGGTAACATATTTATTAGTAGGCTGAGTCAGAGGTTTCAATTTACCACTTACTATAGTTTGTGACGATCCTGTGTCCCTTAACAACTTTACAGGGTAATTATTGACAGTACCAGAGCAAAGGAAATCAGAGAAGTCATTTGTGACTTGAGAACAATGGAGAGCAATCCTTCTTTGGTTTTTGCTCTGAGTAGTCTCTGGTCTGTTCCCTGCTGTTTGCTGAGAAGGCTGCATAACCTTAGAAAATTGACATCGGGGGTTAGGACAGTCTTTAATGGTATGTCCCTTCTGTTTACAGAAGGAACAATAAATATTAATACTTGCCTGATCTGTAGAGTTATGTTTCTTTACCTTATGGATGAGGTGATATTCATCAGCAAGAGCAGCCGCCTTCTTCCCCTCCTTCTCCTGCCGTTCTCTGATGTACATAGAAATGTTGGAAGGAATTCTCCTCAAAAACTCCTCTAGTACCATTAAGTTCTGTAATTGTTCAAAGGTAGTTATGTTTTCAGATTCTAGCCATTTTCTAAACTGTTTTAATTTGACTTGAAACAATTCCAAATAAGTTTGGGTGGTTCCTTTGATGGAGTTCCT
>NC_090727.1:44749813-44853702 GCF_036898095.1 Palaemon carinicauda
CCCCCATAATTGGTGGGATGAACTAGGGTATACATAGTAAATCTCTAAATCGGTTGGTTTGCAGTCAAAATAAACGTTAAATTCATTGAAACCACACTATTTCTGATGCAACAAATATATTTTTATTGCATTTTTCCAAATTTGGCTGAAACTAAAAATTTACCATATATATATATATATAGTGTGTGTGTATCTATCCATATATATGTATATATGGTCATATAAGTACAATGCTGTACTTCCTTGTTATGTTAAAAAATATTCCACAATAATGTAAGAGTATAAAAATTAAGTCTATTTCTGTAACTTATACAAAAAAAGATAGTTTTTTCCCTCGTTAACATTACCCTGTGATACAGTACAAGGGAAGTTTGTAGCGCTACGGCCAAGCGTCCTAATTTGCTTATTATCGCTCCGACTGTTACCTTGTATAGAATAAAAACGTTTGGAAATGGTCTACAGAACTTAAATATGTTGTGTAAGGGGGGGTCTGGGGGGGCGCAGCCCCCCTGGGTAAGGATACGGCTCCTAGCATAGGTTAGGTAGGTTTTTTAAGTTAGCTTGTCCTGTCGTACTCGTAGGTAAGGAAACTGTTGTGTATGAGGGGGGGGGGGGGGGTCCGGGGGGGGGGGGGGTCCGGGGGGGGGGGGGGGGGGTCCGGGGGGGCGAAGCCCCCCTGGGTAAGGATACGGCCTTTAGCATAGGTTAGGTGTGTTTTTTTTAAGTTAGCTTCTCCCGCCAAAATCGTTTTTAAAACGACGGCCACAGTTCAGAATATTCCCGTTTTCTACGGGATCTGGCCGTCACCCTACAAAGGCCCCCAGTACAATAATATCATAAAATCACAAAATTGAAGAACCAAGGAACAAAACCAGCTTAGGTCAGAGGTCATGAAGTGAATATTGGTTGACACAGGTAGGGTTATATATAAATATCATTGTTCTGTGGCCTACAACCTTTGTCAAGAAGTCATTAAGTATGAAGAGGTAAGCCATATCACATATATAGGCCTGACTTCAGAACAACGATATTTCAACACATTAGACCAAGTCTAAAAGACTAAAGCTACTCACCATAGATTGATTCAAGTCTTGTAGGTAATTAAACGTCATTAAATAGCGTTAAATCATTGCACACTTAATATAAATAAGACTTTCATAACGTTTTGAGGAAGTATTTTACAAACGTTCATTGACAGACTATTTGTTTTGGATGACGTCACCAGACAAGGATTCTGAAGGAGAGAAGCCAAAGGACTATCAAATACAACAGCGCATTCTATTGGTATCAATGTGAAATATGTCCTGTATTTATGTGTATGAATGTGTATGTATGTAAGTATATTATTATAGAACAGGAAAAACTTTACTAGTAAAGAAATGTGGATCCCTGTTTTCTTCGAATTTGACACTTATTACCTGCGCAAATTAATACTTAATAGCATATAGGCCTACGGTAATTTACCGCAGAATGAGATAATATTAAGAGTAAAATTAATGTAGTGTCACTAGAACTCAGGGGTAAACCCTATTATACAAACTGACCAGTTGAAAATCTGTTCTCAAAATGATTCTTTCCAACATTTCAGTCTATTATACTTAGGAGTGAGGCTGCCCATTCACTGGCGACTGAATCTGTGAGATGAGATCAAAGTGGGCGGAGTTTCAGCATGCGTTCATCTTGATCCTCCAATCTGATTTTTTGGGCTCAAGCCATGACGTCCTGATGGAAGGTTCCTTCAGTAGCATCCTAGGGCCTGAAAGGCTGAACTAGAATAGACGGGAGGGTCCATCAGGACGTCATGGCTATCTCAAAATCCGTTATATGGATCTAATTGCTACAATCAATTGTTCATTCAGATCTACAGGAGGTCATTTACAGACAGATGTAACTGCTTGTTGTTTGTGGCTGGGTGAGTCAACCTGGTCAGTCTCCATATCAGAAACAATGTCTGAGATTTGGGTGGACTATAACCTAAGATATTGTCATGTACTGTAAAAATATTTGACCCAGAGGTCATCGCACATGTAGAATTCAAGTGGTGGCCATTTTGGAATCCAATATGTTGACTAATTCATAAAGATACACAATGCAAATTGTAACCATCGGATTCCTTTCCTCCCAAAACATACATTTGGGCACCAGAGTAGAGTCAATAGCAGCATTAGACCCAAAGATAATCGACAATGTAGATTTCAAACAACGCCCATTTTGAATTACAATATGGCAGACTTGAAGAGAGAATTCATGATGCTTGAATCACAATATGCACAATCCTATTGACATTTCGAGCTAAACCTTCCCAATACGAAGTTTTTAGGATTATTCCTGTTATTGATATTAAAACGTTGTGAAGATGCTGTAGTGTTATTAGGAGCAGAACTGACTCTGTACTCCACAAAAAAGAGAATACTGCGTTCTTCTACCAGAAAATTCTTCTCGAGATGACCTGTGTGTGTGTGTGTGTGTGTGTAGATTGCCATGCATATAGCATGACACGGGCTCTTGCCTTTGGGCAGCCCGTAAGAGGATTGGGTTTGTAAAAAGGTATACTCCAAGGAGTAAAATTTGTATTAGTAAAAGGAATGTTAGGTAAAATTAGGAAAAGGAATGTCAGGTTAGGGATAGGTAAAGGAAATGATATGTAAGGATGATAAATGAGTGATGGAATGGAATGGAATGGTACAAGACGTGACAAGGGGTAGATAGTAACCCGAAAAGGGGGACTCCCTTTTAGGTCCACGAAAGAAAGTTTTTAGTCAGAGGATAAAGTATTGATAGTAGTAAGTCCCAGTAAGTAAAAGAGACTGGGAGAGGAGTGAAGGAATTTTTAGTAGGAGAGTAAAGGAGTAGGTTTAAACAAAGAGGCTTATTCCTGCTCTTGTGATGGAAAGGGGGGAGGGGGCAAAACTGTGCTGCGCTCGGTCAGCTGGCACGAGAAAGGCCCCCTAAGGATATGGATGGAAGTGGAATTATGAGGAAAAAAAGGATAAAGGAGATAGGAAAAGCAGGAGCTGTTTCCTTATGAGGAAGACAGCCCCGCAATAACTATTCTCCTTCTAGGATTTTGGATTAAAACAGGATGGATTGAGGGATAAAAAGGATGCATATGAGGGTTTTAAGCTAAAAGCTATATCCCCTCTCTGGACCTGGATTGGAGGTTAGTAAGGATAGCAGGGGACTGTGAGGGGTTAGAGGTTAAGGATAGGATTTTGGTAAGGATGTGGATGGCAATGGGAACAAGTTCAGATAAGGTGAGTGACTCAATTTGTTGAGTCAAGGATGTAGGTTGAGGAGGGGAGGTTGCAGGTTGTGAAGTTGAAGCTGCTTGCAATGAAATTGCAGGTGAAGATACAGGAACAGTGGGTGCCTGGTTTTGCTTTGCAGATGCAGAAGCTGGAGCAGTGGTAGGCTGTCGTTGTCTTCTTTGGCGAGGAGGTCGTTGTCCCTTAGGTTTTTGAGGTGAAACTGGTTTGTTGTTTTTAGGAGAACTGGAGCCCTTCATTGCGGCAATTCTCCTAAGGCGTTCAGGGCACCGCTTGTTCCAGGCATGATGTGGTTTGGAACAATTTCGGCACTTTGGGCGAGTTTCTTGTCCATTCTTGTGGGCCTGGATACATATTTCAGTGTTGTGGCGTTGGCTACAAACACCACAGAAAGCAGGGCTTTTACAGTCCTCCTTGTGATGGCCATAGCGTTGACAGTGGTAGCAGCGAAGAGGCTCAGGTGTGTACTCTTGAATTGGAAACGTCCCCCATACTCCAAGATCCAGTGATGAAGGCACAGGACCTATGAAGGTGGCTAAAAGCCTCCTGACAGGGACGTTTTCACGAGTTGTGCAGCGGTCAGCTGTTTCTATATTGCTGCAGGATGTAACAATGGAGATTGGCATAGTAGTAGGATATCTTGAAATGATTGCCTTTCTTCTGTTTAAGGCAGGGTCTAGAAGAGTAAGATCTGGGACTTCTTGAAGGTGCTTGGCGGTTTCCAAATCTTTGGGAGTGATGATTAAGTCACCCTTACGATTTGGTCTAGCTGAGAGTTTAATGCCAGGTTTGACAGCCATGGCAGTAACTGCTGCATAGGATGTGGAGTTGTTGGAGAGTCTAAACTTTGGAAGAGGTAACTGAGATTCTTGCTGGGTAGGTGGAGAGCTGACGACTTCAGCAATGTTTTCCTGAGTAGGTGGAGAGCTGACAACTTCAGTAATATCTTCCTGGGTAAGGGGAGAGCTGACAACTTCAGCAATGTCTTCTTGGGTAGGTGAAAAGCTGACAACTTCAGCAATATCTTCTTGTGTAGGTGGAAGGCTGACAACTTCAGCAACGTCTTCTTGTGTAGGTGGAGGGCTGACAACTTCAGCAATGACTTCCTGGGTAGGTGGCCGGTTGATAAACTCAGCATAGGCTTCCTTGGTAGCAGGTGAATTTTGGATATAATTGACCAAAGCATGCTGTAGTGCATCTCCAAGAACAGACATCCAGTTGCAGTTCGATGGTTGTGCCCCCTGAGGCACTACCTCCATGGCAGTGGAGGAGGACGGTGCTGGAGAAGGAAGGTAGGCTGCAACAGGTGCTGTCTGTGAAGGTGACATAAATGATGAGGAATCCATGGGAGCTGTTGAAGATTGTTCAGGGCACTCTTCTTCAGAATCAGAGTCGTAATTAGATGCAGAACGTTCGCTCTGTTGTTGATATTATGCAAGGATCATTTGGGATGCAATATTACAAGAATTGCAACTACATCTGATGTTGTGGTAGGGAGCTGAGCGGTCTTGAATATGTTCAGAGGTGATTCCAGGCAAGGTAAATAGCTCAATTCTTTTGTGTTTGTACTGGTTGCATTGGGTACAGTTGCATTCCCCATGATAAAGGGACTTGCAATGGCGCACCTCTCCATAGAGAGACCATGCCCAATTACCAAGAATGGTAACGGACATGGTTGAACTCTACGGGAATCACTATGAAATTTTCGGTAGGTTACGATGATTATAATCCAGGGGAGTTGTTCACAGCACCGAGTCTAAGCGAATACTGTCGAGATGACCGTGGAAAGTTTAGTACTAGTCAGAACGACATTTACAACTAACAGAGAAGGAAACAAGAATATAATCTATTCTGATTTTTTCCATGATTTCAATTTTAAAAGCATCAAATATGTAGTATTTTATATATATTTTTATTTATATTTATCAAAATTAATGTTTTCAGCTTCAGACTACTTCTTCACTCAATAATGGTAGATTAAGATACTCGCAGTCATTCTTTTTCATCGTATAGATATGAAAATCTGCAATGATCCTTCTGTATATCCTTTCAAATGACACGACTTTGTATTTGAAGGGAAAAGTTTATGGAACTGGAGATATTCATCAGTTTTTATAATCATATAATAAAAGTAATAATAATTTCATATCAAAACTGGTCTTAGTCTCTCTTCAATTGATTGTGGATTTCAATCTACCATTATCGAGAGAAGATATAATAAAAGATTAAAATAAGATATTTTAATAACAGTAACACCATTAAAGTAGATAATTCTTATATAAAGTATAATAACCTAAATAAGAGTCAGAGAAATATGATAGTATGTTGTACCCGAGTATACTTTAGAGATAGATTGTGTTGTGACCCATTTCAGAATCTGCACCGTGTTGGAATATTCTCACTTGGCGCTGCGCAATGTGAAGATTCCCAGATCGCGCGACCAAGTTGGAATCGCATTTAGGTTACTGTTTAGTGAAACAGATTCACGTAAATAGGCCGACTGACTCTTTTACCTTATATGGCAATAGGTGTGTTAACAGTATAAGGTTCTATATGTGATCTCCTCGTCGTCTATGCAGTGATCAGGCCATTATTTAAAGTCAGGTCATTATGTGTGTGTTTCATTTGTTTCCAAGGCGTCTTAGTTATTGTGGTATGGAATTGCCACCCCTATCTGTCACTGTGTTTAGGCCACTTAAAATTGTTGAATGTCAGCCTCTAATTCACAAACAATGGGGAGGGTGTTGTAGTTAATTAACTAATATCATTTTCTTTATGCATTTGATATTTTTTTAACAGTGTGAATGTTAATTTCATAATGATTCAGAGCACCTTTAACACACTATCAATTGTCATAAATTACAAATGATTTTTTGTTGCAATCATAACCACATCTTGATGTTGGGAAGTCAAGAAAGGATATACAATCTTCTGGTAGTCTCTCACATTAAATGTAATGCAATTAGTCTTTAACAAACCAACAAACATTCATCACATTACAGCAAACATACAAGAACACTCAGATCATGCACATACAGTACAACCTTTCTGTAATGGACACCTCAATTCATATATCCACCATTCATGCAATCTTCAACTATCTATTGCTATAAATTACTATGTAACTAACACGCAAATACTTATCCAATATAACTCCCTTCTCATTCTATTCTGAGATTGTTAAAAATGCATTTAATATATTACCAGAATCCGTCAATTTCCATCGTTTTATTTTAACATTGATCATTGAAATCAGTAATAATAACAAACTCACAATGAGAGGCACTTTTGTATCATTTGATAGCAAATTAAAGCAATGCCTGGGTTCAACAATCCTTGCATATTTCCTCTAACCAGAAAATACTTATATATTATACACAATCTATCTAAATTGTGCTTTATTTAGGCGTCAACACCCTTAGGGAACCCAACACTGCATTTCAACTTTGCCGCACAAAGTAAGAATTCTAACATCGCGCAACCCGATTCGGAATCGGCGCAGATTCCAACATAGCGCGGAACATTGACTCTGTGCCATTCATAATCCCTGCAGAATTGCCATCTGCAGTTCTCTGAATACTTCTTGCAGTGTCTGTTCTCATTGTATAAGTGAGTCCATGCCCAGACACCTAAATAGAAGACAGACATGGCAGGCACAGATGGGAGACTGGTGTCCCCTGTGCCGGGTAAGCTGGGTGGGGGGTAACTTGGTGTCCAATGTGCATTGCTACGGGCCAACGCAAGAGCCCGTGTCCAGCACAAGGTTGGGAAATCTAACAAGTAAGCAAGCAAGTCCAATGTGCCGGCAGGCACAGACGGGAGCCTGGTGTCCCCTGTGCCGGTGTAACGGTCTGGTTTTCCCCCCGTCCGAAATTCCCCCCGGGGGAAATATGGCCCAGGATATATATCCCCCCGGGGGAACTTTGTCCCAGGATAATATTCCCCCTTCTGGGCCAAGATTCCCCCTTTGCTTGGTGGAGGTAACCATTATTTTTTTTTTTCGTTTGCCATGGAAATCAATTTCAATGGGATTTCATAGAAAAGCTGCACAAATTGCAAGACAATGAAGGGTTACATTTAGGCAATAAATTGAGGTCACAACATATTGCGTGGATAAAAAGAACAATGAATTTTAAGCGTGCTGCTCAGTTTCTTAAGTGAATCCGTATCAAACCCCATGCAATATTGCTTAGAAAACAAACTTGCTGATTTCGAAGAATGTGAGGGAACAATCAAATTCTTTAGTATATATATCCTCAATTCAAGAAATTTGTGCAGACGTAACTATAAACCTCCAAATGCAAAAAAAAAAAAAAAAAAAAAAAAAAAAAATGCCGGTTTGTTTAAGGAATTTATGATGAAGGCTGATATTGGGATAGTCCAAGGGGTTGTGACCTGCGAAGGTTTGTGACCTGGGAAGGGGGTCCGGGGGCTTGCCCCCGGCTAGGGGCTGTGACCTGGGAAGGGGGTCCGGGGGCTTGCCCCCGGCTAGGGGTTGTGACCTGGGAACTACTAGGTTAGGTTAGGTAGGTTTGTTAGGTTCTGTACCATTTTACAAATCTCAAATGTGTTAAATTATCATGTTTGGCCTATGTTCAGCCATTTACATGATCCATATGTTTTACCAACTGGTTACCTTGTTCTTATTTAATTCATCAAAATAGTTTATCTGTATGGGAGGGTGGGGGAGAAATGGCCTAGGGGGGGAAAAATATCCTAGGGCTGAAATTCCCCCCGGGGGAATAACAGCCCGGGCTGCTTTTCCCGGGGGGGAAATCGATCCTAGGCTAATTTTCCCGGGGGGAATTTCAGCCAGGGGGGAAAAATTTCCTGCTACACCGGGTAAGCTGGTACTAGCACTGGCAGAGAGTCTGGGAACTGAGCTGAGATTGCATTGCCTTATGCAAGGCACGGGCTCTTGCTTGTAAGACTCTTCTATGCTTGCTTGTTAGATTGTCCAGCCTTGTGCTACTATGGGTGGAGAGGGAGTTATGCATATATGGTCAGTCTCAAGGGCATTGTCCTTCAGTTAAGGTATTATTACTGTCTCTTGCCTCTGCAACTCATGAATTGCCTTTGAACCTTAAGGACAGGGATGAAGTTGCATAGGCCCATGCTCTTGAGAGAGAGAGAGAGAGAGAGAGAGAGAGAGAGAGAGAGAGAGAGAGAGAGAGAGAGAGAGAGAGAGAGAGAGATGCTTCTAATTCTCGGTTCTTTTTTTGGTGCGAAGATTTTCCCTGATTGCACATCAACCTTTCAAGTTGAAATAGCTGTATATATATATATATATATATATATATATATATATATATATATATATATATATATATATATATATATATATATATATATATATATATATATATATATATATATATATATATATATATATATATATATTCAATATAAAATAAACATATATAGAAATTGCTAGCTACTATGAGCATTTAAAATCAAATTTAATGAAAAATATAAAATATATTACATTCCTGTTTCTTTCTCATGTATTTAAATATATCAAAGCAATTAGTTCTTCTCAATACGTATTATGTTTCCTAAGTAATCATTCTCTCGTTTTATCTTCTTTTTGAGGAGTACAGGATAATTCCTGTTCCTTATTACATACCTTATAGACATTCAACGTGTATCAGAAATTATGCGGTTCCATTTCCCTCTGATAATTTAGAATATTTATGTTTTTTTTTCTATTTTTAATTGGTATTGCTTACATTTGTTCTGATTACAGCAATTATTGCAATAATTAATATTGAATTCCTACCATTTTCCGCGTATAGCAAATTTTCAGTTATTAGGATCTTAAAAAGTTTTAAAACTACCATTGCCGAAAATGTACCATAATCAAATTTTGGTTTCTCAAGAGAATAAAGAGAAAATATTAAAGTGTTTGCCTAACTTTCGCATGGCGACAGATTGATCCCAGCCCTGGTCCGTGAGTTTAAGCTGTTTACTGGGGAGGCCACTGCTATGGTAGGAAACCGCAGTGGTTTGTTGTGCTGGCCCGGCTGATGTTCTGGTGAGTATCTATTCAGCTGGAACTGAAACCAGACACCTCTTGATATCTATTAGGTCTATCTAATTATGAAAAACAAATTATATAATATTTTGAGCTACTTCTCTCCTTGTGCATCTTAAAATTCTGATGTTGTTTATTCATTCCCATAAATTATTTCTACTCATAATATGGAACCTGTGAAGGACTTTAATTTCATTAACATTATACCCTTTACACAATATGTTCATCCTTTTTTTTATATATATATTTTAAGAAATTTGACTTGAGAAAATACTCGCTCTAGTTAGAGATCTCTTGCTTGACGATACACTCGGGCACACTATTCCATCTTATTTCTCTTCCGCTCGTTATTTTCAATTGGTGTCGCAAGAATTTCCTATGTGTGTACTATACTATTGATGACTGCAAGCGTTCACTACATGTATCCACAGCTGCTTTGAAAACGTCCTGAACATCAAACAGTTAGTGGCACTCTACCCAGTCACCAATGCCATCTCAGGGTCTCGCACTACTTGTCGCCACATATTCTTTCTTGCAAGTCGCATATTGCAGCTTGTTCTCATCAAACCCACCTAACTATGTCGAAGAAAAGATTCTCAGCTTTTTCATGAAGCCATCAGCTTTAAAAGACTCCATGTAACCGTTTGTTAAAGTTGACCCTTAAGATCCAGTAACCATCTTCCTGTAGCGTAGATTTATAGTGGTGTGAAATCTCCTATAGGCTGTTTAAGAATACCATAAATAGGAAGGATGATCAACACACAAATTAGATGTTTGAATGCCTTTCAAAATCTTTGGTAAAATGATCTTTGCGGCCACAAAAAGTGCTTCAGTTAAATGATTCCTCTTTGTTGGAGGTTCCTTCCCTCCCTGATCCTGTATGTTTAGTAGGAAGTGGCATAACACCTGTTTTTTGCGGTTACATAAAAAAATCTTTTATGAGTTCTTATCTCTTTTCTTTCTGTTTAGTTCCATCATTTCCTTTATTCCTTTCCATGTTCCATCATTCATCCAGGGTTTTCCTCTATCTGTTATTCAGTAATTCATTTATTTGTACACTTTTACAATATATTCCCTTAACCTTCACGTCTCCGTCATTCAGGAAATAAAGAAAACCACAAAAGCCTACAATAAGATAATTTTACTTAAGAGAATTTATATTTAGAATGAATCTGAGTAGACTCATTATTATTCCAGGAATTTCTCCCTAAAAACAGAATTAATCGAGGGGGATAGGAGCGCTATATAAATACAGTGGCAGAGAATTATAAAACTCCAAATTGGCTAATTAATTTTTTCCTTACTAGAGTCATTTCACCCTCAAAAACTATTTTAGGGATCCCAGTGAAATACTGAACAGGAATTCACGTTAATCAAGAGAAATCTTGCTGAAAGCAATGGATGGGAACAGGAATGTATCACGAGGAAATCATGATAGAAATCTTCACCTTCAAAGCAAAAGAAAAAACAAATCTTTTGCTGTAAATTCATTTACTTTCTTCACTATCTCGGGTATATCTGCCCCGTACTAAGAGGATTATATTACCAACAGAGAAACGCTCAAATGAAAGGAAGTTTGAATGTTGAGAATTCAATCTATAAGTTTTCAGATGTTCGTTTATCAAAGTCACCCAATGAAGACCAAAGCTAGAACCAGGCGACTTGACTAATCATGAGAACCAGGAGTTAATTTAGATTATGGATGATGGGGCCTCTGCATTCTTCCTTGCGATGACCAAAACGTTGGCATCTATAACATAGAAGGGGCTCAGGAGTATATTCTTCGATGGGGAAAGTTCCCCAGACTCCTAGATCCAGTTTGGAGGGAGCTGGACCGATGAAGGTGGCAATGAGGCGTCGAACTGGAACGTTGTCTTTGCTCGTGCAGCAAACAGCACAGTCAATGTTGCTGCACGATGTTGCAATGGTGATAGACATCGTCACAGGATACCTGGTGATGACAGCTTTCTTCCTAATAAAAGCAGGATCCAGCAGCGTTAAAGTTGGGTCTTCCTGGAGGAATCTGGCTGTCTCAACGTCCTTGGGGTAGATGATAAGATCACCTTTCCTGTTGGGTCTTGCAGTGAGTTGCATGCCTGGCTTAGCAGCCATGGCAGCAACAGAGGCATAAGAGAGTTCGTTGTCAATATGTGAGAGCCAAAACTTTGGCAGAGGCTTCCTATAACTGTGTAGCTAAGATGTTCTCTGCAATAGCAGTGGCTCCTTGCAGGAGTGTCGTACGGCAATCTATGCAGTTGCAGTCCGAAGGTTAGAACCCCGTGATACCTGACGGTAATTCTCTTATAATATCAATCGCAGAAATATTATAGAGTAGGAAGCTGCCGGAGGGAACTTCCATCAGGACGACATGTTCATCTCACCCAAAAATAGATTTTTCCTAAGTCAAAATCCGTTTTTGAATAGAGAATTGTACATAGTTCAGTGACCAGCAGTGTTCCAAGTTGCAGAGTGGTCTGGTGTCTCGTACTAAATCGACCGATTAATTCAAATAAAAACATTTCCAGTTATATAAAAGAATAGATATTTATTAAAAATTAATTTAACAAAAGAATATAATTAATAATTTAAGTATTTATTGTCTTATTAGCTTTATATGACATAAAAATATCACTTTCAGATTTGAAGTCTGCAGTTCATTGTGATAGGTCGTAAAAAAAACCATTAGGAATCCTTAAATTCTTCAAGCTAGTTAAAGACAAAGTAGACTATCATTGAAAAGGGAAGAGTATTTATTACTCCTCCTAATAAAAATGGATGAGACAGAAGTGCAGTAGATTAACTTTCATTCATTCTTGTACACCTGGGCTGATATCTTATGATTGTCTTTGTGGACTCTGGAATCTATAGTCTACAATGAATCACTGGGTTTAGTAGAAGAGAAACTGTAGCCATCGCTGCCTGTAAAATCAAAGCCATAGAATTTGTAATTATACTTCATTTTCACGCCACTTGCACCAACAGTATAGTTTTTCCATTCGGTTATCATGTGTATATTATGCACAGTCAGTCCTCTTTTTACGCGAGATCTCACTTCGCAATTTCACCTACACGCGGCAGAGATAACTGCAATACCTATTGAATAATAAACCACATTCGTAATTAAAGATTTTTATGGAGCGAAGATTTCAAATCCCTTACACTGTACATACCTCACCCCATTTACCTCTTTCCCCACCCAGCTCATTTCACCTATCGCTGTATACTGTATATCCTTTTACTGTAGTGGAAAATGACAACTGTATTTGAAATAGACCAAATTTTGATTAAATTGGTGTTTCACTTAATTCGCTAAGTCCCACATTGCAAAATCTTGTGTTCATAATGGGGACTTAGGAATTTGGGGAATCTTAATATTGAGAACAAAATATATATGGAATATCCTTCACCCATCATAGGAATTCCCGAAAAATACTGATTTCTCTATATAAAGATGAAAATGACTTTCTGAGTAGGACTCTATGAGTTGCATCTAAATTGCCATAAAAATGAAAGGAATGCATAGGCCTATATACATATACGAGATATTGTGAACTGATAAATTCAACCCATTGAAGCCTAGTTAGACCTATTGATCAGTGACCTTTGAGTGTTGTCCAATATTATTTCACAATTTTAATTTTGAACAATATTAGTAACATCATTTTTCTATATTAGATTATTTCTATGGTAGATTTCAAAACCAAAATATTTTGTGAATTTGAGTTTTCTTTCTTTCTTAAATGTTTCGAAAGAGTTTTTTGTTCTGTTAATTGAATCAATCATTTAGTTAGAATTAATTAAGTGAAATTCTATGATTTAGGGCAATTTCATATGTTTTATATATTGCTGTTTGGTTCCCAGTCACGAGCTTTAGTATATAGTATATATTATAGTTCCCACACTTTGGGAGCCATTCCAATATAATATATTGTGTTAATGCCTAGACCTGGGAACAATATATATATATATATATATATATATATATATATATATATATATATATATATATATATATATATATATATATATATATATATACATATATATATATATATATATATATATATATATATATATATATATATATATATATATATATATATATATATATATATATATATATATATAGAATAAAACACCTACATTGATAGCCTGACATATGAACTTCATTTAAAAAATTAAAAAGTTTTAATTTTGATAAACAAATATGGAAGCATTGGCAAGTATGTACTGAGTGTCACCCTTGGATCTCTCTCTCTCTCTCTCTCTCTCTCTCTCTCTCTCTCTCTCTCTCTCTCTCTCTCAGTAATCGAGTCAAACTTAAAAATGGTCTCTTCTCAAATAATAACCTCCTTCCAAGTTCGTTAGCGGAGGTAATAATAATAATAATAATAATAAGTCTTACATTTTCTGTATAAGATTTGTAATAATGAAAAGTGTTTTTAAGTCAATAAGGATTAATGATATTGTGTGTGTGTGTGTGTGTGTGTGTGTGTGTTTAACTCAAAGTTAGTGACTAGATTCCTTAAGTGTAGTGTTTTAGTACACAGTGTTGGAGGGTGTAGTTAACACCGGAAGTTTAATATTGCAGTTAAATGCATCTTCAATACGTTGGCAGGGTTAAAAGATGGATAAAAAGTGGGTGCAGATACTGCTAGACCCTAAATGCAATATCTACATGTGATAGTGTCTTTGGTTGCTGCAACCTCACCATCCTTGTGAGCTAAGGATGGGGGTTTTGGGGTAGCTTATAGGTCTATCTTCTGAGTCATTAGCAGCCATTGCCTAGCCCTCCTTGGTCCTAACTTGGGTGGAGAGTGGGCCTTGTCCTACTCGATAGGGCAATGATACTGTCCCTTGCCCCCTGCCATTCATGAGCGGCTTTTAAACCTTCAAACATGTCCTGAAGATAAGTCTGGGGTTTGGTCAGTTATCAGCAGATAAAGGAAGGGGATATTCAATTAAATGATATGTCTGTTAATCATTACATTATAATACATAGATTGGTCATTGACAGTCGACCCCTAATCAGGCCTTCTAATCCCTCAGACGATTAGGGATTAGACTTAAAAAGGAATAACTGAAATATTTCGAAACAGAACTAGGCCTAACTTCTTTATTTCCTGCCAATCGTCTTTAATGTTTGAACAATAAATTCTTAATGGTTAATGAGGTTTCTTGAGTTGAGAAGAGCATTATTTATTAGGCAGTTAGTCAACTGTAGTTGGTCACAGCCATTGCCAGAGAAAAAGAAAAAGAAAAAAGAATAAATTCATCCTACATTTGGCAATATAGATTTCTCTTGGGATTAGCTTTCAGTCTTTCTCCAACATTCAATCACCAATGTATGTTGTCTTAACATTATCCCTCCTGCAATATCCTTCCAACATCCTAATAATTTACAACAGGATCTCAACATTATTCAAATAGAGGAAATGACATAGAAAACAATGGCGTAGGCCTAGTTTTATGTATCAAACCCATTCAATTTATCCTGATCGCGAGAAAGACGTATTTGGTGTTCGAATGTCTTTAATTCTAACTTCGACTTCGCATAAATAGTTATCATTGTGTACGTTTTATGATTTTAATAGTAAAATAGCCATTATTCAAATCAAATAAATTAGATATAAACAAAAATAAAGCACAAATTACTTAAAGTTATAATTTACAGAATTAAAACTAAATTTTAAAAACGAAGCCGACGCTAAGTGAAATCGAACGATTGAACTCTGAGACGAGAACTTTTAAGGCCGATTCACACGACCCGTTTTCTTTCCGACAGGCTGGGTGGTGGTGGCTAACCGCCGTCGAAATGTTGTACATTCACACGAGGCGTTCCGTATCCGTTTACCAGCGCGCGGTTTTCATTGTTTACTTAGACTCTGTCACGTGAGGACCGAGTAAATCACGATAATTTTGACACTTTAAGATGTTGGTTGATAACTGTGTTGATAAAATAAGTTATGCAACTTCATAATGCTTTATGCACTATGCCAAGAATATTAAAATTGCGTTAAATTACCTGTTTTATTTAATGCCTCTCCAGTCATTTTTCATATCTTTTATTTAAGTAAATTATTTCTATACATCCTGTTTGCCATGTCAAACATCTCTTCATACCCTTGAAAAAGTTCAATTAACCTCTAATACATGGTGTCAACAACAAACTAACTAATTTCTATGACTCTATACTATGAGGAAAAGTCGGGGTTATAGGACACGAAACGAACGGGTACAATACAGGTCCTCGTTCACACAAAACATCATCCACCCGTTGGTTGGGACGGGTGGCTAACGTCCGTCAAACCGGTCGGGGTTTCTTGGGAAGAAAGCCGAGCCGCCTCGGAAGGGCGACGTCCGAGGGCCAGCGTCTGCCTGACGGGTCGTGTGAACAGTTGCATTTGAATACACGTAAGAAACCTAGACGCCGCTTAACTGACGGCGAGCCTGTCGGAAAGAAAACGGGTCGTGTGAATCGGCCTTTACTCGCTGTGTGCTTCTGTGGTGTCAGATCTCTCTCTCTCTCTCTCTCTCTCTCTCTCTCTCTCTCTCTCTCTCTCTCTCCAGAACTTGAACCTGAATTGTTGTTGCTACTGTTGTTGTGTTGGTGTTTGTTATTCATGTTGTTGATAGTACTGTTGTTGTTCTGTGTTGTTGTTGTTGTTGTTCTGTGTTGTTGTTCTTGATGTATTTGCTGATTGTTTGTATTTAGGATGTTGTTGCTACTGTTGATCTTGATGTTGTTGCTACAGTTGTTCTTGGTACTGTTTTTGTATTAGTGTGTGTTGTTCTTGATGTTGTCCTGTGTCGTTGTTCTTGGTGTTGTTGCTACTGTTGTTGTTTTTGTGTTCGTGTTCTTGGTTTTGTTGTCCTGTGTCGTTGTTCTTGGTGTTGTTGCTACTGTTGTTGGTTTTGTGTTTGTGTTCTTGGTTTTGTTGTTCTTGGTGTTGTTGTTCTTGGTGTTGCTACTATTGTTTTATTAGTATTTCTTGTTCTTGATGATGTTATTCTGTGTTGTTGTTCTTGGTGTTATTTTGGGTATTTATTTTCTTGATGTTGTTGCTACTGTTGTTGTTCTTTATGCTGTTGCTACTGTTGTTGTTCTGTGTTGTTATTATGTGTTGTTGTTCTTTCTGTTGTTGCTACTGTTGTTGTTCTGTGTTATTTTTCTTTATGCTGTTGCTACTGTTGTTGTTCTGTGTTGTTGTTGTTGTTCTGTGTTGTTGTTCTTTATGTTGTTGGCACTGTTGTTGTTCTGTGTTGTAGTTCTTTTGTTGTTGCTACTGTTGTTCTTTATGTTGCTGCTACTGTTGTTGTTCTTTATGTTGTTGCTACTGTTTTTGTTCTGTGTTGTTCTTTATGTTGTCTTTACTGTTGATGTTCTGTGTTTTTCTGTATATTGCTGCTACTGTTGTTGTTCTGTGTTGTTGTTCTTTATGTTGTTGCTACTGTTGTTGTTCTGGGATGCTGTTCTTTATGTTGCTGCTACTGTTGTTGTTCTGTGTTGTTAATCTTCATGTTGTTGCTACTGTTGTTGTTTGATGTTGTTGTTCTTTATGTTGTTGCTACTGTTGTTGTTCTGTGTTGTTGTTCTTTATGGTGCTGCTACTGTTGTTGTTCTGTGTTGTTATTCTTTGTGTTGCTGCTACTGTTGTTGTTCTGTGTTGTTGTTCTTTATGTTGCTGCTACTGTTGTTGTTCTGTGTTGTTGTTCTTTATGTTGTTTTGTGTTGTTCTTGAGGTTGTTGCTTGTGTTGTTGTTCTTTATGTTGTTGCTACTGTTGTTGTTCTTTATGCTGTTGCTAATGTTGTTGTTCTGTGTTGTTGTTCTTTAGGTTGTTGCTACTGTTGTTGTTTTTTATGTTGTTGCTACTGTTGTTGTTCTTGATGTTGTTGCTACTGGTGTTGTTCCTGGAATTATTGCTCTTAATGTTGTCGTTGTTTCCATCGGTGTTGTTTTCTATGTTGTTCCTTCTAATGTTGTTTTTTCCCTGGTGTTATTCAAACCTTCACTGTTGTTTTTCTTGATATCTTAATTCCTGTTGTTTCAGTGTTGTTTGCCTTGGGATGTTGTATTTAATGTTGTTGTTCCTAATGTTATTTTCCTTTGAATTATAAAACTAATGATGATGAAATTAAGATTAAGATTTCTCGTCTGTAATTCAAGGCTGATGGGTTCGAACGTTCAAAGGGATTTGACTTTATCTTAATATATGATATTTATTTATTACAAATACAACACAAATAAAGGCTTGTAATGATTAAATAAAATTATGGAATTCTTTTGATGAATTCAATGATAGTTATACCGCAAATAATATGTGTAGAATCACTTATGTTCAATTCAAGTCAAAATTGAGGACATACGAACGCAAATAGAACAATATTGTTGCTACGCTTGTGTCAAATCTTAACTCGAACGAATGCTCGAAGTGATTTGACTTCGTCTTCATTTGTTAAATTTATATGAAACAATTGGAACATTAAGTGAGTCTAGTAATTCTTAATTATTATAAATAAGGTGTTTTTGTTGAGTTTCAGCATATATGTACCGGGAACAACTGGTATTATAAATACTTGTCCAAATGAAGTCAAACTTGAACACATACGAACGCAAATACTTAAGAAATGGTTGCAACAACGTGTCCCTCCCTCCCCCTCACCCCTTATCTTAAGGCTGAGATCATCTAAAACAAAAGAACGAGATTTTTCAAATAGTAAATTGAGTTCCCAAATGGAGTTTATTATGTTTTATTATAAACTAAATGATAAACTTATAGATCTTAACGTGACTTTAATAATTAATTTCTTTGCTTAGTTGTTTCTTTTGGTGTCTGCAACCTCACCAACCATCCATGTGAGGTAAGGATGGGGTGTCTGGTGGTGGAGCCTGTTGGTTTACCTGCTGACTCATCAGCAACCATTGCCTGGTCTTCCCTGGGCCGTTGGTCATATCCCTAACCTCAGAGCCCCAACACATACCCACCCTGCCCCTAACCACACACTACCCAATTTAACCCTACCCCAACCCCTTCCCACCCTAGCCTAACCCTAACCCTCCCCAGTCCAACCCATTCCCCTGGCCTAACTCCAACCCTCCCCCAGTCCAACCCATTCCCACCCTACCCTAACCCCCAACCCATTCCCACCCTACCCTAACCCCCAACCCTTCCCCACCCTACCCATCCCCAACCCTCCCACCCTGTCCCATCCCTCCCCCAGCCCCCAAAGCCCCAATCCCCTCCTCCCCTTTCCCTTCCCCTTGTTACCCCACCCTTCCCTCCCCCTCTACTGAGTGCCAACTGGTTGGCTCCTCCTATTTATACCTTCCACCCATTTCGAATCAACCAATCACAGAACTCCATTTCAATTCAGCCAATCACAGCTCGTCCTCATCGAAACTTGTTGCCAAATGTATAATAATCTTAGACACAGAACGAGGGATGAGGCTGCCACACCTACATGTCTTATCTGGCCTGGGCTGTGACCAACTACAGTTTACCAACTGCCAGATACATAATTATCTTACAAATTTATTTACATTTTGTTCAAATATTAGAGAAAATTTACGTAAAAACAATGGCGTAGGTCTAGTTTTACGAATTAAAATCTTACTTTACAATATTCGCGAAATATTTCCTTTTTGTGTTCGAATGTCTAATTATATAACTAAGACTTCGCATAAGTAGTTATCAATTTGAGCTTTTCAGGTTTATTATAAGCACTTATAGGCCTACACTAAAAGCCTAAATTCCTTATTTAAAGTTAGGATTTATAACATTTTATAGTATTTTACTTATTGTAACAGCCATTAGATTTATTACAAACGAAGTCGCCGACATCAAGACAAATCGAACATTTCATAGACGAGAATTCTTGTGACAGTTGTTCGTATGTGCTTCTTTGGTGTTCATCTCTCTCTCTCTCTCTCTCTCTCTCTCTCTCTCTCTCTCTCTCTCTCTCTCTCTCTTTCTCACTAAACTTTTGGGCGAAGAAGTTAAAAATTCTATTTATTATTAATAATTTTCATTCGGAGGAAATAAGAAAGGTGAAGAATTTCGCCTCAGATTCGAGAGAGAGAGAGAGAGAGAGAGAGAGAGAGAGAGAGAGAGAGAGAGAGAGAGAGAGAGAGAGAGAGAGAGAGAGTTTATTAAAGACGATCTTAAGATAAAGACAAAAGAAACTAAAAGAAAGATAAAGACTTAAATCTCTTTTGATTATCAGAGGAGCCGTTGCATTGACCCTGATATGCACCAGAAATACGTCGCACAAGGGAACCCTACTTTTAAGGAAATTGTCCCAAAATAGGGAATTTCTAGTGAATCTTGGGAAAAATCTTGTAGTTCAGATTGTTCTAATTATCTGTTGTAATCTAAATTCTAACATTTTTGGTTGAAAAGAATACTATTTATGAAAGAAAATACAAAATATAGTGTATTTTAATGAAGATGCCGATGTATATGTAGCGCTTATTTTAATTCGTGTTAACGAATAAAATGGGGAAATTTTCTCATATTTGGGAAAAATTTTGAGTCTATGGATTTTCGTTGAGCAAGCTGCTTTGGCCAGTTGTAAGCCAAGGCCAGTGTTGCCAGATATGGAGATTTATCCCTAGATGAGTAAATCCTTAGCCTATATATGTTGCATTTAGTTTGCTGGTACTCATATGAAGTGAGTCATTTATATAAAAATAAAGTTACAAGATCAGAAGAAAATATATATATGTGGAAATGGGAATTTTTGGGTTGTTTTGGGGATTTTTCATCATGAGTTTGGGGATTTTTAGACTTGCTCATCTGGCACCACTGTGCCAATGTAAACAAACAATCTATCATAGCGGACTAGTAGAATCTCCTCCAAGTTAATTCTTCGATTTTCGTCAATTCTTCGTCAATTCCTCCTTTACTATATACCAAAGTAAGTTTTTATTACAAATTAATCTTATGATTGTTGTTTTTTATTACGTAATTATGTTTTTTAATGTACGAGTTCAATTTATGACAGGACCACCTGAATCCCATAGGTGACCCTATGCAAGTTTTGTTGTATGGCGTCCATTGGTCCACAACAGCACCTGTGCTTAGTTGTTAATATTGCTTGGTCATTTCATGCAATGTAACTGCATATTTTGTGCCCTATTGGGTTTTATTGTAGTTTAGTACAATATTAATTAGGACATTGGAACTTACACAATCTAATAGATCTCTCAAAATACAGTGTTTTGAACCCCATGGCCTACTGTCGGCAGCCACTGTTGATGGAGATACAGAATTTAAAGTAAAAAGATATTTATTTCACTGATTATAACATTTAGGTTTATATTTTCCATTAACAAAATTTTCCCAAAACTATTTCAGTAATTTCAAGCAAATTTTGATAAATAATTATTACGTTCATTTAAACCGATAACCATGAATCGCTGGGTTATGATTATCGAGGGAATCAAATCTAACTTGTATAATTGATAACCCCGAAATACTAGCCCACAGGCTGACGCCAATAGCAATACGTTCCGCCAGCCAGAACATTTGAGCAATGAGATCATGTTTAATCACTAGCGAAGCGAGCTTGGATCAGAGAAAAAGCGGTAAAATTGGAGTTACGGACGTGACAACATTTTGATCATATAGTTCTTCCTGTAGTAAATACTGTAATGTGCTTTCACTGAAATTGATCTTAATTTCAACAGCAAATAAACTGAAAACCCATTAGACTGTCTTAGATCGCGGCTATTTTATAGATGATATTGATTAAAAATTTTACTCTGAAGATAGATATACATTATGCATATACATAGATCTGGTATGTGTTTAGATGCATTACTATATTTTATACATTGTATGTTATTAATAACTGTACTGTATTATTACGCACTAATATTCCATTTGACAATTTCAGGACCTTTTGCCATGACATCGGAGATGTACGACGCCATATGCAAAGCTCTAGGCACGTCACGTTTTGTCGCCTCAGGTCAGATGGGAGGCGGATGCATCAATGAGGGGACGTCTATGAGGTGGAGGACAGAAAGGTCTGTGTGAAGAGAAGCTTCAAGGAAAAGGTACCTTCAGCCTTCACATAAATCTAATAGTTCATGGAAAAGGTATTTCAACCTTATCACAGTTTTATCGAAAGTCAGTTGTTCTGTCACTGAATACAAACCCTCCGCTATTTATAGGGGAATTCGCCGAAAGACGAGCTATGATAACTTTAGCCAGGGAAAACCACCCCAACCACTAGTTAGTGGTAGGGGTAGCTGGCTAACATGCTCACTCACACACCTTTGCTGAGCAACCATTTTGCTTTCTGGCTCGGTAGCAGATGGACGTTGCCCCGCTCTCTCCCGCCAAGACTAGCCATTTGAATAATACTTTGTTCCGTAACCGAAATACAAACCACGCTATTTACATTGGGTTTACCTTTTAGCGTAGCTGAAATGGCGAGCCATTAGAATTTAACAAGGGAGTATTACCCCCGCACTAGGTAGCAGGGGGTTAGGGGAGTGGTAGCTAGCTACCCCTCCCCCCCTCACACACCGGTGAACTGCTTCACTTCACTTTTGGCTCGGACATGGACAGACGTCTCTGTCTTTGTCCTCGCTTGGCAGCCATTGTTTGTTTTGTCTTTTCTTAATCACTTACTTTTCTTTTACTCAATATATATGTAAACATTTTCTCATGTTTATGTATATATTTGAGTATAGAAATCAGTAAGGTTCCTTTTCAGAGTTTGTGCTTGTGTGTGTAGTGTACGATATCTCCGTGGAGCCCTCGGCAGTTAGGCCACCATGGTGTAATTTCATGGGTCGCGATCGAGTTTGACTTCGGTCTTTCTCTCTCTCTCTCTTTGAGGTCGTTCACCCTTTTACTACATTACTTTTACTACGTCTGAGTAGCTTCCTTCCCGTGTGGGTGGAGTTGCTACGCCGTACGTTTTGTTTCAATTAGTTTATGAATCTAATTGTATTTGCTGATTTTTCAGCTTTGTAGAACGATTCCTTTCGGGGTTTTCGTTCTTTCTTTAGTGTTCATTCATTTTTAAATTACATAATTACATAGTTACATAATTATAATTGTTATAATTCTGTGTTGGTTACAGCTCTCCTTCCGTGAGTGTAAGTGGTTGTGAGGGCACGTGCCTGTTGTGTAATTCTTGTTCCTTTCCCTCGGGATTCCTCTTTGGAGCCTTCCCGGGGGAATGAATGTTAACTAATGATTTTTGTTTTTATTTTTCACAGTTACCGATCTAGTTCGTTTCTGTAATCGGAGTGAGCTGTCTTGTTGAGGCCTGGGGATTCGGCTGTTGCTGCCTCCCCTATAGATCTTCGTCAGGGGCATGTCTCCTTCTCCTGGAAGTACTCCTGTGACGATTGACAGCTCTCCAGTTCATTTTAGAACACTCAGGAGGCTCGCCTCCTTGGGTGGGTAACTTTCCTTCCGAGGGAAGTTTTCCTGTCCAGGCTTGAGTTTTTCTCCTTTGGGGGGTTCTTCTCTTGTCTTTTTTTCATGCGACTATGCTCTTGGTGCTGAGTGGTCGCACCTGCAGTTACGCTCAGGGGCCCGGGCAACTGCAGGAGCCCTTCTTTGGATGATTGCTCTTTTTAGGTCACTGGCTGACCCGTCTCTTCTACGAAGTGTTTCTCTTTCGTTCGCGAGAGAGTACACTCATAGAGACTACTCTTCGGAGGACTCTTCTGCTGTTGTTGCTGTTGGCCGCCTTCGCCGTAAGGCTCTCCGTCCGCTACGTTGTAAGGGCCTCCCATCTCCCTATAAGGGTGCTAAGATGCGCCTTTTTGAATCTCCGTATGCAGCCTACAACTCCTTCTTCTTGATCTTCCGCCCCTGGTGCAGATGGACAGCAGTCTGACCTCGTCTTCCGACGGGCAACGGTCTTGCGACGGACATCAGTCTCCCGACGGACAACGATCCCTTCGGGGCAAAGGGTTGCCTCCCACGGGGGTGCTTCCCTTGCGTGTCAGGGTTGCCCTGCGTGCCCTTCTGCAGTGTTCTCTCCTGCTCAGTGTTAGCGCACAGGCACTCTCCTGCTCATCAGCGTTTTCCTGATCGCTAGCGCTCTTCTGTTCGCCAACGCTCTCCTGTTCGTCAGCGCTCTCCTGATGATCGTCTCTGCTGTTCCTGTTGGTTCCTGTTACGCGCCCTGTGCGCCCACGTTCGCCCTCGCGATCTAGAACCTCGGTTCAGGTCTTGGACAAGGACTCTTCTTCTACGCACAGGATTCCACGCGTTGCATTCTGCTCGCCAGCGACCACAGACGCGTCAATGTTCGCCTGCTCGTCAACGATCACCATCGATCTGCTACGCGTGTCAGTTCCCCTGGACACCGTCAGTAGTGATCTAGCGCTCGCCTGCTGTGGACCACGATCTCCGGTAGCTGAGTCTTGCCGTAGATCTTCCTCCTGCTCGCCAGCGCTCACCTTTACTTCTGTCCTTCTGTGCGCCAGCTTTCTTCAATCGCCAGCGCACATCTGCGCGCCCTTTTCTGCCACGCACCAATGGGCGTCAACGGTTATTTCTGACCGTCCAGGATCGCCTGATTAACAGCTTGCTTCAGCGCTCGCCTTCCTGATGCACCTGCGCGCCTTCTGTTAGCGCGATGCGCGCTAACCATCCCTAGTCTCTTACGCGTTAGCGATCGCCTACGCGCCCGCGCGATTCTTCGCCTGCGCGCCCGCGCGATTCTTCGCCTGCGCGCTAGCGTTTTGTTAACGCACCACCGCTCGCCAACGCGCCGCCGCTTGCCGACGCGCCTTCACTCGCCAAAACGCGCCATCGCTCGTCAACGCACCATCGGTCTCCCGACCGCCTGCGCTAACCCGCCCGCCCACGTGCCCGCGAGACCGCACGCCCACGTGCCTGCGCGCCCGCGCGGCTACGCTCATGCGCGCTCGCGCACATGCGCTTCAATGTTCGCCTGCGCGCGAACCAACGGTATTCCATCGCGCGGACCGACGGTGTTCCGTCGCGCGGACCGACGGTGTTCCGTCGCGCGGACCGACGGTGTTCCGTCGCGCTGACCGACGGTGTTCCCTCGCGCGGACCGACAGTGTTCCGTCGCGCGGACCGACGGTGTTCCATCGTGCGAACGTCGGCTTGTTTCCTGCAGTTTCCATTGCTCGCCTACGGGTCATCGCTCGCCGACCACAAGCTCTCGCCCTTCCTACCACGCTCGCCCTCCTTCTGCGCTCCTTCGCGCACTTTCGTTTGCGCTCCTGTGTGCCCGCACATGGGCGCTTCCACGTTCGGCCATGCACAAACCATTGATTTACCATCGCGCGAGCGCCAGGGCGATTGCGACCGCGATTCCCGTCGGGGTTTCGCAACATGGCCAGCCTGGCGAGTCTTCTGGAGCGTATTTCCAGAACACGGTCCTCACCCCGTAAACGCAGAGCATGGCACATGCAGGAGCAGGAAGAATCTTCAGGGAGGTCTGAGCAACATTCTTCTTTCCAGAACCTGGGTTAGCCCTTCCTCGTCATTCCCTGGAAGGGTTTTGCCAGGGAGCTTTCCGTTCGAGATTTCTCCGTCGGCCAAGGGGTGACTGGTTTACCCCTTCGTCTTCTCCGTATCGTGAAAGGGGCTTACCAGGTCCTTTCCCTCCTCGGTGGCGACCCGAGGTTTTGTACAAGGAAGCTCCAGGAAGATCATGGGTACTTTCCTCCTCTCGGGCTCAAGCACCTTGGCGTTTCGTCGCCAAGTTTAGAACTTGCGGGCAAGCTCGATGTTGGACCATCTAGACGCAATGACCGAGGGCTTCCTCTCGGGTGTCTCATCCGTGGATGTCGACAAGCTCGGACACTTCCATCCTTGGGAAGAGCTTGTTTGTGCCCAAGGACAGAGACATGGACAGGGGTTGTGCGGAGGAAGTCGACTTCCGTTTTCACTCCTCCAAGGCGCTTTCTTCCAGACCCTGCAGGCCTCCAGCGCCTCTTTCTTTCAGCCTCGTCAGCCTAAGTTATCGGACCGGCTACGGCAGCTAAGACGAGGTGTCCAATAGCAGTCCCCTCCTGTCAGGAACAGGTAGCACGGGAGGCTCTCCCGGGGGGGCATAATCCTAGAGGGAGCGGCAGAGTTCACGAACTCTAGGATTGGCAACCCCCCCTTGCAGGTCTCACGCTGGGAGAATGCCTAGGGTTACTCATCCGGATAACAGCTTCCCGATGCCGATTCCTGCACGATCTCCGTGATCAGCCAAGGATATCGCGCCTCGCTCTTACCATCTCTCCGTCTCTGTCAGCGAATTCAGTGTCACTGAACCTCTATGCCATGGGGTCGGCAAGAGTTTTGCCCGTTTGGGTAGAATGATCCATGCCTTAGGAGTAGGTCCTCCATAGGGTCGTCGACGGCTTCACCCCCCGGCTTCTTCAGTCGATCCTTTCTCGTAGGAAAGCATCTGAGACGGGAATTCCGTAGTCGACCTCTCAGCTCTGATCAAGTTTGTCGAACAAACTTCGTCCAGCGTGGAACAGCAGCATCGATCAGACTGGTAACGAGGCGGCAGGACTCCTTAGGCCCTGGATCGGAAGGACGGGTACTTTCAGTTTCCATTCCATCCATCTTCCAGGAAGCTCGTGGAATTCAGCCTAGACTGCAGGTATTCCTGCTTAAGATGCAGTGTGGCGATCCCGCCGTGACATAGCAGTTTTTTTCCCAGAGAACTCTCCCTGCTTTCCTCATGGCCGCTCAAGAGCAGGCTTCCGCCTCCTTCGCCTTTTGGAGGTCTGGTCAACTCCGGTAGGCTCGGGTTCGACCTTCTTCAGCGCCGGGACAAGCTTCCGGATGCTTACCATGAGTGGGGGTTCATGGTATTTTGCTAGGAGCCTTCTCTTCTTCTGCCTCAACATCTGGAGTATCTAGCCATGATATTGAGTTAACGGCCTTACCACGTTGGAAACACCGCTTCTCGTCCGTCCAGCAAGGTTAAGCAACGTCGGGTCTGGTTGGTACTTGGATGGGTGACCGCCTGGGGACGCCAGATCCTGTTGCCTCCTCCTCCGAGCCTTCCCTTCAGTTGACTGTGGCAAGGCTGAGGAGAGTCGCAGTACCTGTTCTCAGTCAAGCAGAGCTTTCAGCCCTACCTTGGAACGTTTCCTAGGTCTCTTTTCCTCATTGACCCGGCTAAAGTCCCGAACGGTCGCCTCAGGATAAGTTCCCTGTGGGGCGGCCCAAGTTCCGGTGGTTTCAAAGCAACGATTAACCGGACTTTCTGGCCCCTATGGGACCAGCGGAACGTTTAGACCTGCAATGGGTGTTGAACTATGGAACCTCTTGATGGGAGTGGATATTCTCGTCCTTTCCCCACATTTTTGATGCTGTTCCCGGACTCGTCAAAGAAAAGGGGGGCGGGGGGACCTTGTTCCGGTTCAGGCCTATGGTGAGGACCTGAAGGATACCTCTCCATCATTCAGGCAGGCTTAGGGGCCGTAGTCTGGCCCCTCTACAGATCCTTCAGCTCCTGCCGAGTCGCTCCGTGCGCGACGACTTCATGGTACTGGCGTATTCCAACCAGCATGGGACGCATTTTCATACCTTCGCATCTTACAGTAGAGATACTGAGATGATTTGAGATCCTCTCAATACCACTATCGGCTCGCTCATTCCGGGCAGAGGAATGTTCTCTCCGACTATCTGAGCAAAGCCTCGCAGATAGAGTCTACCTGGGGGTCTTTGGCCTTTAGTAACCAGCAAGTCCTGGCCCGGGGGACCTGATCGCGACAGCTTGGAACTTCAAGCTTCCGCTGTTCTTCCATCCAGTCTCAGACCCAAGACTCTTTAGCAAGATGCATTCCGGTGATGGTGGGACAACATCGACGCCTGCGTTTTCAATCCTTTGTTGTCTGTTGAGAATGGGTCTCAACAAGACCAGGTTGTCTGTCAACCTTTCGATGGCCCTGAGAGCTCCACTGGGACTATACGCGGAACGGTTTCCGGACCCTCTGCTCCCCCTGACGGAACTCCCGGGAGAGCTTCTCCCACGGCACAGGCTACTCAAACAACCACACTGCAACATCTTTCACAAGCCGGGGCATCGCTTCGGCTTCACGCCTGGAGACACTACGCCTCCTCCTCAAGAAGAGACAACCCGCTACAGTCGCGGGGTGGAGGTCGCGTCATCTGCGATAGTCATCCGCAGGGGTCTACCAGGCGAAGTGGAGAGTCTTCTGTGGTTGGTGTCATGGGAGAGATACCTCTTCCCTTGAGGCCTCTTCTCCAGCAATAACGAACTTATTGCTTTTCGGCGGGAGGAAACTCCTTTCTGCTCTCGGCAGTGAAGCCTGTCGCTCAGCCTTTCCCTGGCGTTCAGGCTGAAAGGAATAAACTTTTTGCTTCCCGCTGGACCTTTACTCGCTCATGTGAAGCTGCGAATGTCCCTGCCCCCAGTCGGAGTGAGACCTCCAACATGGAGCATGGTTCGGACTTTTTAGTCCCTTAAGAGATCTTCTCAAGACCCGTTACGTCAGGCCTCTGATCGTATTCCGTCTTGGGGCTCCTGCTCACTCTGGCCTCAGCCAGTGTGTAAGCTAGACTCAGAATCTTGGGGTCCCGGCCCTTCGGTCCAATTCCTTTAAGATTCCGAGTCACCATTCTGTATCAGATGACCCAAACCTTCTCCTTCTTGCCAGTAAAGGAATCGAGGGGTTATCTTTGGGAACAGCTGCAGTTTGTCCTCACGTGCAGCTGGGTTGGGAGCACAAGAAGGACACAGGGGAGAGTCACCAGCTCGGACTCAAGGACATTCATCTCGACCTGAATCCAGACCCTCCCCCGTCACGTCGCCCTACAGTACGATGTCGGATACATCGCAACGTCCCTCGCCTTCGAGTAATACTACTCTGTGACGCAGGTGCTACAAGCTGGAGTCTGGAAGCGTCTAATGACCTTCGCAGCCTGCTTCCTGCAGGACGTGACCCACAGGAGTATCGATACGTTTCTATCGCTCTGTGGTGGCTACACAGCAGCTGGTCTAACCTCAGGCTCCTTTTTGGACAGGTAGCAGAAGGTTAAGGGCATTGTTATCAGGTTTTAGTCTGCATGAACGAAATAAGTATGTCTGGCCCTTACTTCTTTCTTCATCATTCCCTCTACTGGGAAGCAGCATCCTGGTCTCTGCATAGCTGACCTCAAACCTCTGCAGGTAAACCATGCTTCCTTGTATTCCGAGTATTGAGTCAATACTGTCGCGTCCCCCATACCCTGACGAGGTGGTATTGGGAACGTCCTAACCCAGAGTTCCTTCTGGAACTCCAGGTCAACTGCTTAGGACGGGTCACACTTCTTCCTTCACACACAAGCTTATGTAGGCCACACGTTTCCTTGCGGAGCAAGGAACTTGTGAGGTGCAGGGACTCCTTTTCTCGAGTGCGACTCACTCGGATTTTGAGTCCCCGGGTAAAGCCAAAGCCAGTAAGGCTGGGGACTTTCCACCCTTCCTAAGGGTAAGTCACCCTATGTAAATAGCGTGGTTTGTATTTCAGTTACGGAACAAATGACAAATTCGGAGATAATTAGTATTTTTCCTAACCATACAAACCTTAGCTATTTACACATATTTGCCTGCCAGCCCTGTCCCCCAAAGCAAGTCTTACCTCTAAGTGAAGTGAAGAAGTTCACCGGTGTGTGAGGGGAGGAGGGGTAGCTAGCTACCACTCCCCTACCCACTTGCTAACTAGCGCGGGGGTAATACACCCTCGTTAAATTCTAATGGCTCGTCATTTCAGCTAGGCAGAAAGTAAACCCTATGTAAATAGCTAAGGTTTGTATGGTTAGGAAAAATACAAATTATCTCCGAATTTGTCATATTACTTTGGAAGATTGTCATTTTTATATTATTAATCCCACAAAGCTTTAATTACAGTAATTTCAACTTCAGATCTATAAAATATATTGGTTCTCACTCGAATATAAGCCTATGTCCTTCGATGAAAGTATGCTTTCAGCAAAGCTGGACAAGTGTGCTAGAACTTAACGAGGTGGCGGTAGTTAGCTGGAGGACGGTGGGCGAGCCCCTTTCACCCAACAAGCCACTTTGGTCCCACTTTGTTTACAACTAGTATGGATTGTTGAGATTAAACTTCTCCTAATACTAGCAGTATTAGGATGTAAGCAGAATTTTGTCACTACCACAGCGACTGCTCTCCATGCCTAACGGTTCCACGCACGAAAGTATTCCGCACACAAGGATTCCATGTGCATTTTCTCCGTGTTCCCAGTGTCCATGCACGCACACACAGGCTCTACTCGTATGCAGGGCTCCACCTGTACATGCTCTTAATTTACTGCCGTTCACACACACGTGTGCTCCACTTGCTCTTGTGATACACACATACACCATGATCCACATGCATCTATAATTCATGCGGTCAGTGTCTACAATCGACAAACATGAGCATGATGATGTTGACAAGGAACATGATGACATTGACAGAATGTCATCGTTGACCTTTTCCTCACTGGTCACCTGCTGACCGAACTTCCTGGCACCTGGGTCCCATGCACACCAAGGATACATGTCCTCGATGGTCTACATATGTTTGGTCTCCACTCGATAGGACATCATGCATTAAAACACCACATGCTTGAACTCCTTGAGCATATGTTTCAGTGGTCGTAATGTTCGAGACACAAGGCACCTTTCTCGGGCTTCTCATCGTAGAGATGATGTATCAAGATCTTCTTATGTACCAAGTCCAATTAAATCACAAGTTTCTTCCCACCCCAGCATCAAGACTGAGCAATGAAATTGGACCTCCCTACTTTTCCTTGTGCTTAATTAGAAACAGGTGACTTCACATACCACTCGCAGAGCCCTTACGATCATCGAGATTCCACATTGTACGCATGTTACCATCCCCTACAGGAAGAGGTTTTGGCTCTTCCTTCTCCTTCTGGTACAGAGCAGGATCTCAGGTGGTGGGGACAAAGAGTGAAAGCCTTTTCCACTATCCAACGTGTATTCGCTCAACTTCCCCTATCACCTCATCCTTTCCGATATCATCTACCAGTATTCTACTTTGCCTTTTGCGGAGTCATTGGATGGGATGCCAGCTATAACAAAGAGAAGAAAGACGTAGTCACCATAGCACAAGAAGACCAATCGAACCGAGTTTCATGAAACCCCTCTAAACCGTTTTATATGAGGAGCATTGTTATACCAAAACCCCAACATCCCTAGGAGGGGGTTTTGGTATGAAGTGGAGAGCTAATAGTGTTAGGTCCTATACAAGATTAACCACAAGAACTGCTTGCATCAGGACTGTTCTCTATTTTCCTTCACAAGTGAAGCTCCTCAATCTTCAACGTGAAGGATACAGCTCAACCCTCTTTGGCTGAGAAATTTGTGGTGTGGACCTAGAATCCTGCTGCTCATGACTTCAATTCCTCTTGCATCTCTTCCTTACAAGAAGTGACTCGTGGGGACAGGATAACTTGTCTTCTTATCCTAGGTGAACATCGCAACTCTCTCTACAGCAATAGAAGGTATAAGAAAACGATCCTAAAACTTGGTGGAACATTCAGGTTTGTTTTTCTTGAAGGCGCTGAGACGAAAGGATCCCACTTCACTCAAGCGCATGAGGTCAAACATATTGGATCTCGGCCAGCTCTCAGGAAGAACCTGTCAGGGGCACAATTCTTATACACGAGAATTGGGTAACAATAAACTTAAGCCTCTCTTCCCAATACCTATGGGGCTATACTCGCGGATCCCCACGGACTCTCTTAATTTACAGTATTGGACGCTAGATGAGGTTATATAGTAACTTTTATTAAGAAATAAGTTTTGAATATTAATATCTGCTCCATCTTTCTAGACAAGAGGGTTTTGGATTTCTTTGGCCAAGTGTAAACAAACCTATTTCTCATAAATGAAAAGACATTCAGACAACATATTCCCCAAACAGATTTAGGTTCTTCCTTGACTGTCTACTAGTCCTTGGTAATGCCCAAGCCTAACACCTACCTCCTCTTCATGTCTATGTCATTAGGAGGTTAACAGGAGTCATAACTTTCCATGCTGTAGAGGACTGAAGTGCTTTGATATTTCCCCAGAGAATAACACAGCCTTTTTTCCCTGTTGGAGCCCCTGGGCTTATAGCATCTTGCTTTTCCAACTAGGGTTGTAGCTTGGATAGTAATAATGATAATGATAATACAGGGACTTCCTCTCCTTAATGATGAGTCTCCTGTTAAAGGACGAAGGTTAATGAATTCCTAACGATACAAGCCTTGAGTCCTTTAGTTGCACTTTCTGCCTCAACAACCCTATATGTGCTAGGTTTGAAGTCAAAGTGGGACTCTCGTGTCCTGTCATGTGGGCAGGGCTTACTCACCACCCTCTAACTACCAGCATTTCATTCAGCTTTGCTGAAACCATATTACTTTTTGAATTTTGTGTTGCTGTTTTAATGCTTCAGTGCCTCATGAATTCAAGTTGCTCTTAAATCCAGATTTTTCACTGATATAACATTATGATTTTATGTAGGTTTAACGACTTTGGCATTCGATGATATTCACATTCTGGTTTAACTTACCAGCTGCATTTGCACAAGTTAGTGTACTAAACAATATGAACCTCATTCCATCATCTAATTTATAAATGTTAACCCTTTTACCCCCAAAGTATGTACTGGTACGTTTCACAAAACTCATCCCTTTACCCCCATGGACGTACATCCCTTTACCCCCGGTACGTCCTTGTAAAAAAAGCTATAAATTTTTTTTTTTTTTATAGTTTTGATAATTTTTTGAGAAACTTCAGGCATTTTCCAAGAAAATGAGACCTACCTGACCTCTCTATGACAAAAATTAAGGCTGTTAGAGCAATTTAAGAAAAATATACTGCAAAATGTGCTGGGGAAAAAATAACGCCCTGGGGGTTAAGGGTTGGAAATTTCCAAAGAGCCTGGGGGTAAAAGGGTTAATTCAGTGACTTATCCATGTTACCAAAGAATTTATTTGGAACCAGGTGTGTGTCTCATCCTCATAAAACATTTGCTTTGGTGTTCAATGCTTTCAAAGAGAAGGAAGTTCATTTTGAGTGACAGAACTTATTCTTTTTCAAGCTACTTTGTTCCATTTGGTATTGCAGAACATGTTTTGAGACATTTCAGTTCTTGAAGGGGATCAAGTGTGAGTGATCAAAGTCTGCTCTAGAATATATATAAAGAAATTGATTTTATTGCCTTTGCCAAAATCAATTACAAACTGTTTCAAAGCTATATAATTCAAAGAAGGTAATCTCAGTATATCACACTCTTAAATGGTGTTAAACTAAAACAGCTTCTTGTCTCATTTTGAATTCTATACATGTCTCTATATTAAAAATAGGTTTACAATCTTAGCCAACTTCACACTGGCTCTTTGAGTTAGACAGAAAGCATTGACATGATGCAGGAATAGTCAACTACATTAAATGACCTCCACTTCATTTCAATGTCTCCCTTTTCATTCATAAGATGATTGGATTATGCAACAGATCTCTGCATCGTTGTTGTTTTGTCACTTACAATAATGATGCACTATTAATTGGTTTCTGTCCTTAGAGGGACAAGAGCCTCAGTTTACATCTTGCAGTGTACTAAAAGTATGAATTAAGGATTTTCACAGTTTCCCTGTGGCCACTACCTGAACCTCTTTCTAACCTTCTACCTTGCCTTTGTTCCAACTACCTGTCTTGCAACTTTCTGTGCAACATCTACCAACTTTTACTTCTTAGTTTATTGGAGGCAATTTCTCCTAGTTTCATTGTGGGGGCTAAATTGCCTCCCTGTAGCAATGAGCCATATGACCACTATATATAAATCATACTGGTAAAGTACACACTTTGTGTACCTGTTGCAGATATCAATAAGAAAACGGTCCGACTGGGCATTAAAAGTTTTATACACCTTGTCTACAAAATTCCCATTCTGAGCTGTGCCATGCAACAGTTAGTTGACAACACATCAATAGCGAGGAGAACTAGGCAAGGTCTGGGAGTAGCTGAGAAGACCAGTTCATCTATTACTGGCTTACTTCTATCCTTCAGGAAATTAAAACTTTCTAACTCTGAATTCAAGTTCTAAAACAATGAGTTCGTTGAAATCTTTTCAGATAGCTAAACTATTTAAAGAGATTTATTATATCTTTCATCTTTTATTCTTGCACTAGAGACTTTACAAGAAAAATATAATTATCCTTAATTATCTATACACCTATATAATTGTGAGATTTTAATCTTATTCACTTCTTAATACTTCAAATGCAATATTACTAATGCATTGATGATACTGGTAGATACCCCTTTGTTAAGAAGAAAGCACCAATCTCATATCATGCAGTACATGGCTGCTACTATAGATGCGGATGATTATGCAAGCTGAACTGTGCCTTATTCTTGTTCTTTCACACGAACTCTTGTTCTTAGCACTGTTCTTTCTTGCTGGGCTGTTGAAGAACATTCCAGCATGGTCTTGTTATATTGATCTCTAAAGGTGGAGTTGAGTATGTCATTTAATCTAATGGATAAAACTAGAAATTGATTTTGTGTATCATGTTGATCCTAAAGAGTCAGATTATGCCTTGAACGTGACGGAAATTTGTAGACTGAGCATTTTATCTTTCTTTCAGATGTCTCTATTTACCTGAACATTTGAAATCCAAAAGCCGAAGCCTGTTAACAGAAAGGGAAGCGAAAGGAACGTTGACGGCACAAGATGAAATCAGTCGTATTTAGTCTATATCGAAGCTGATAATCGGGATGGAGACTGTCAAGATTCAACTGACATTAGTTGAAAGAAATTTACTTCTCAGGTTATAGATTAGGTAATGAATATCTATACAGGGTAGTTTATGTACAAAAGACAATGTACAATTGTACTACTGTATTTGAAAAGGTCCAGTATTGCAGATATTGTCTTAAGAGTGAGATTGTTCTCCAATGTTTGTGTGAGATGGTCATAGATTTTGTCTTTAGTTTACATCTTTGTCATTTACAGTAGTACAGGGTGTAAATATTATTTTTATATCTATATACTATCAGGTCGTTCTAAAAATACAAATATTTATCAAAAGGTAAATTCTCAAAAACGTTTTATCAGTGATGCAGGAGCTAAAGTAGGATTAAATAGCATATTTTTCAATATTAAACTTACCCGATAATCATGTAGCTGTCAACTCCGTTGCCCGACAGAATTCTATGGAGGGATACGCCAGCTATCACAATACTAGAAGGGGGTGTACTTACCAGCGCCACCTGTGGCCAGGTACTCAAGTACTTCTTGTTGACACCTCCTCAATTATTCCTCTGTCGTGCTTCCGGCTAGACGTTCTGGGATACGCTTATGATCTTCGAGTTTTTTCACGCTAATTGGTGAAGTATTCTCTCAGATTTCGGCTGTCGCTTTACTGGAATCCTTCTTATATTAGCTAGATAGCTTTTATATAGTCCTGATTAACGGTTAACGATCTTTTGCTTGATTTTGGAACCCCCTTTGGCTAACTCTTTGAATTCAAGATGTCTGACCTTTCGCAAGCCCCCTCCCATAGATGATGTAGGTCTTGCAATAGGCGTATTCCGAAGGCCTCGGTAGATCCTCACACCGCTTGTTCTGACTGTAGGGACAGGCCCTGTCAGTTAGAAAATCGATGTGAGGAATGTGCCGGACTTTCGGAATTGGAATTTGTCCGTCTTTTGAAATATTCAACTAAGTTAGAGAGAGGTAGAGTTAGGAGGAGTTCTTCTCACTCTTCTTTTTTTTCCTCACCTCATGATCCCCCACCTTTTCCTACCCCTGTAGTGGCTACCCCCGAACCTACTGTTTGCCCTCCGCCTGATATGTCTGTTGTTTTGCGTGCTATTCAGGCCTTAGGCGATAAAGTAGAGTCAGTGGTAAGTGATCATAAGTCTCTGATGGCCGAAGTTAAGGAACTGAAGGTCAAGAGTGCAGTGGGTGGGATTAGTGCCAGTGCTGTGACGAGTGCTAGTGTAAGTGCAGTGCCAAGTGCTAGTGTTAGTGCCAGTGTGGTGCGTGAGGATACTTCTGTGCGAGCCAGTCGTCCTCCCAGTCCGGGACCTCTTGCAAGCTCCCAAGCCCAGGGGAGAAGCAATGTCGAAGGGCATAAGGGTTCGGGAGGCCTTGTTAGGCGCACAGAAGTATCCTCGGTGGTTGCGGGCGTGTCTTCCAAAGACCGTCACTCCCACCTGCAGACGATTGAGCCCGTCTTCCGCTCGTCCGCTGATCAACTGTCAGGGAAGAAACGTTGGTCTCAGGTCTCGAGACCGCTTAAACGCAGAGTCCAGTCCGCGAGTGCTCAGCCAGGTTGCAGTCATTGGCTCAGCTCTGACTCGCCGCAGTCATCTGTCGACTGCACTCCGCCCAAGAGGAGTAAGGTTCTGCCACAACAGAGCTCGACTGTTAAGGCTTTACCTCAGCCTACTGTGGTTTCTACCGACCCTAAGTGGACTCTTCTTCAGTCCATGCAAGCACAGCTTTCGGACTTGATGCGTGAGTGTCGGGCTGAGAGTGTTGCGCCTCCGCCTCCGCCTACACTCCCTCAGCCTGCACTCGCTCCGCCTGCGCTCGCTCCGCCTGCGCTCGCTCCGCCTGATCGCAGTACCACCTGCCAGGCGTACGATGTTGAGCCACATTCTGAGTTTGCTGTTCCCAGTGGTGTTCAGCTTCCGCCTTCTTTAAGGCAACCTTCTCTTTGGGATCAGGAGGATTATACTTCTCTTCCTCCGCCTCCACTTGCTGCTCCACCAGTGGTGCAACTCTCGGTTGAGGTACAACAACCTCTCCCGTCCATGAGTCAGTCTCCTCAGCTCTCGCTGCAGCGAGCTCAACCCTCCACAAGGCAAGCACCACTACACCTTGGCCTTGCGCCTCAGGAGCCTCAGCTTGCGAGACATTTACCTTGTTCTGCGCAGCCTCTACCTCATCGCGCTCCGCTCACACCACAGGAACAGGAGCTTGCTACTCCGCTTCCGCCAACCGCTCAGCAAGCGCAACCCTTGGGTTCAACCACTCATGCTAGGAGTCAGCCTCCTCCACCCATGCGCCTTCCTACTGCTTCGTCTTTTATTCAGCCTTTGCAGTCTGAGCCTCAGGTTCTCCCTCAACAGTTACTTGAAGAGGAAACCTCTAATATTGTTCCTGCTCGATCTGACTCTGCTGTTCAGCATTCTTGTCCGATCTCTTCGCTTCACTCTGGTGATGAGGCGGCACACCTGGATCCCTCGTCAGACGTGGATGAATCCAAGCTTTCTCCACAGTCTCTTGACTTTCGTAAGGTCTTGGCTCTGCTTAGGGAGGTTTACCCAGACCACTTTGTCTCTGCTATTCCCCGCTCTCCGCCATCTGAGTTTTCGTTGGGCATTCAGCAAGCTAAGTCCACCTATACGAAGCTAGTCCTAGCAAGGTCCTCTAAGAGAGCGCTTAGGATCTTAGGAGAGTGGCTGCAGACTAAGCAACACCTTGGCAAAACCTCTTTCATGTTCCCTCCGACTAAGCTCACTTCGAAAGCGAGCGTTTGGTATGCCACAGGAGAAGCACCAGGCTTGGGAGTACCTGCCTCTGCCCAGGCTGACTTCTCAAGTCTGGTAGACTCGCCTCGGAGAACTGCAATGAGGCGCTCTAAGGTTTGCTGGACCTTCTCAGACCTGGATCACTTACTGAAGGGAGTATTTAGAGCATTTGAGATGTTCAACTTTCTCGACTGGTGCCTGGGGGCCCTCAGCAAGAAGACCTCTCCTGCGGACAAGGATTCTGCCATGCTATTGATGTCCTGCATGGATAAGGCCATTAGGGATGGATCTGGTGAGCTTGCGTCGATGTTTGTATCAGGGGTTTTGAAGAAAAGGGAACAGCTGTGTACCTTCCTTTCCTCCAGCATTACACCTTGCCAGAGGTCACAACTCCTTTTTGCTCCGCTCTCGAAGTTCCTCTTCCCTGAAGAGCTGGTTAAGGACTTGTCTGCTGCCCTGATACAAAAAGACACACACGATCTTGTAGCCTCATCGGCTCGTAAGTCTAAGGTTGCTACCTCAGTCCCCAAGACTTATCGCTCCCCAGTGGCTGATACCCCTGCTACGAGGTTCATACCGCCCTTTCGTGGTAGAGCCCCCAGCCGAGGAAGCTCCCGTCCAGACTCTTACAGGAGCAAGTCTAGGAAAGGCTCCAAGACATCTAAAGGAAAAAACTGACTCTCCGCATCTCCAGACAGCAGTAGGAGCCAGACTCAAGACCTTCTGGCGAGCCTGGGAGAAGAGAGGTGCAGACGCTCAGTCTGTCAGTTGGCTGAGGGACGGTTACAGGATTCCATTCTGCCTCAAACCACCTCTGACCACATCTCCCATCAACCTCTCTCCCAACTACAAAGAAGAGGACAAGAGGCTAGCATTGCACCAGGAGGTGTCGCTACTTGTGCAGAAGAAGGCAGTGGTTATAGTCCGGGACCATCAATCCCCGGGCTTCTACAACCGTCTCTTTCTTGTGGCCAAGAAGACAGGAGGTTGGAGACCGGTGCTGGACGTCAGCGCGCTCAACGCGTTTGTCACCAAGCAGACGTTTACAATGGAGACGACGAAGTCGGTCCTAGCAGCGGTCAGGCAGGAGGACTGGATGGTCTCGTTGGACTTGAAAGATGCATACTTTCACGTTCCTATTCATCCAGACTCCCAACCTTTCCTGAGATTCGTTTTTGGAAAGGTTGTCTACCAGTTCCAAGCCCTGTGTTTTGGCCTAAGCACAGCTCCTATGGTGTTCACTCATCTGATGAGGAATATAGCAAAATTCCTACACTTATCAGACATCAGAGCCTCCCTCTACTTAGACGACTGGCTGTTGAGAGCCTCCACGAGTCGTCGCTGTCTGGAGAATCTCAACTGGACTTTGGACTTAATCAGAGAGCTAGGTCTGTTAGTCAACATAGAGAAGTCTCAGCTCATTCCCTCCCAATCCATTGTGTACCTGGGAATGGAGATTCGGAGTCAGGATTTTCGGGCTTTTCCATCGGCCCCCAGGATAAGCCAAGCCCTAGAGTGCATCATGAGCATGCTGAAGAGGAGCAGTTGCTCGGTGAGACAGTGGATGAGTCTCACAGGGACCCTTTCATCACTGGCCCTATTCGTCGAGCTAGGGAGACTCCACCTCCGCCCTCTTCAATTCCATCTTGCAGCTCATTGGGACAAGGATTCGACTCTCGAAGCAGTCTCTATCCCAATAACCCAAGAGATGAAGACCACTCTCCTGTGGTGGAAGAACAATCTCCTTCTCAGGGAGGGCCTATCGTTGGCTGTTCAGACCCCCAATCTTCATCTCTTCTCAGATGCATCGGACTCGGGCTGGGGTGCGACCTTGAACGGACGGGAATGCTCGGGAACGTGGAACGAGGAACAAGATTTGCTCCACATATATTGCAAGGAGCTGCTAGCAGTTCATTTAGCCCTGCTGAACTTCAAGTCCCTCCTGCTAGGCAAAGTGGTGGAGGTGAACTCAGACAACACCACAGCCTTGGCTTACATCTCCAAGCAAGGAGGGACCCATTCGAGGAGCCTATTCGAGATCGCAAGGGACCTCCTCATTTGGTCAAGAGGTCTAAACCTCACTCTGGTCACGAGGTTCATTCAGGGCAATATGAACGTCTCAGCAGATCGCCTCAGCAGAAGGAATCAGGTCATTCCCACGGAATGGACCCTCCACAAGAGTGTGTGCAACAGACTTTGGACCTTGTGGGGTCAACCTACCATAGATCTGTTTGCCACCTCCATAACCAAGAGACTTCCGCTGTACTGTTCCCCTGTTCCAGACCCTGCAGCAGTTCATGTGGATGCTTTTCTACTGAACTGGTCCCATCTCGACCTTTATGCATTCCCACCGTTCAAGATAATAAACAAAGTTCTGCAGAAATTCATCTCGCACGAAGGGACACGGCTGACGCTGGTTGCTCCCCTTTGGCCTGCAAGAGAATGGTTCACAGAGGTACTTCAATGGCTAGTCGACATTCCCAGGACTCTACCTCTAAGAGTGGACCTTCTACGTCAACCTCACGTAGACAGGTTGCACCCAAACCTCCACGCTCTTCGGCTGACTGCCTTCAGACTGTCGAAAGATTCGCTAGAGCTAGAGGCTTTTCGAAGGAGGCAGCCAGTGCGATTGCCAGAGCAAGAAGGGTTTCCACTCGTAGAGTCTACCAGTCTAAGTGGGAAGTCTTCCGAAGCTGGTGTAGAGCCAATTCAATATCCTCTACCAATACCTCTGTGACCCAAATAGCTGACTTCCTTCTACATCTTAGGAATGAGAGATCCCTTTCAGCCCCTACGATTAAAGGGTATAGGAGTATGTTGGCCTCAGTTCTCCGCCACAGAGGTTTGGACCTTTCTTCCAACAAGGACCTTCAAGACATTCTTAAGTCTTTTGAAACGTCTAAAGAACGCCGTCTATCCACTCCAGGCTGGAACTTAGACGTAGTCTTAAGGTTCCTTATGTCAGCTAGGTTCGAACCTCTCCAGTCAGCTTCCTTCAAGGACCTTACCCTCAAGACTCTTTTTCTCGTCTGCCTTGCAACAGCTAAGAGAGTCAGTGAGGTTCATGCCTTCAGCAAGAACATTGGTTTCACGACCGAATCTGCAACATGTTCTTTTCAGCTCGGATTCCTAGCAAAGAACGAACTTCCTTCACGTCCTTGGCCTAGATCGTTTGATATACCTAGCCTCTCCAACATGGTAGGTAACGAACTAGAGAGACTTCTTTGCCCTGTCAGAGCTCTCAAATATTATCTTAAGAGGTCTAAACCTATCCGAGGACAGTCAGAAGCCTTATGGTGTGCCATCAAGAAACCTTCGAGGCCCATGTCCAAGAACGGGGTTTCGTATTATATAAGGCTTCTGATTAGAGAAGCCCATTCTCACTTAAAGGAGGAAGACCTTGCATTGCTGAAGGTAAGGACCCACGAAGTAAGAGCCGTAGCTACTTCGATGGCCTTTAATAAAAACCGTTCTCTGCAGAGCATAATGGATGCAACCTATTGGAGGAGCAAGTCAGTGTTTGCATCATTTTATCTGAAAGATGTCCAGTCTCTTTACGAGAACTGCTACACCCTGGGACCATTCGTAGCAGCGAGTGCAGTAGTAGGTGAGGGCTCAGCCACTACATTCCCTTAATCCCATAACCTTTTTTAACCTTTCTCTTGAATGCTTTTATTGTTGTTTTTATGGTTGTTACGGTAGGCTAAGAAGCCTTCCGCATCCTTTTGATTTGGCGGGTGGTCTATTCATTCTTGAGAAGCGCCTGGGTTAGAGGTTTTGTAGAGGTCCTTTAGTAGGGGTTGCAACCCTATATACTTTAGCACCTTTGGGTTGATTCAGCCTCCAAGAGGAACGCTGCGCTCAGTAAGGAAGACGAACTTAAAAAAGAGGCAGAGTAACGGTTCAATTCGACTTCCTTACCAGGTACTTATTATTTCATTGTTATTTGAGATAACTGTTATATGAAATATGGGATACTTAGCTATCCTTTAATCTTGTACACTGGTTTTCACCCACCCCCCTGGGTGTGAATCAGCTACATGATTATCGGGTAAGTTTAATATTGAAAAATTTTATTTTTATTAGTAAAATAAATTTTTGAATATACTTACCCGATAATCATGATTTAATCGACCCTCCCTTCCTCCCCATAGAGAACCAGTGGGACCGAGGAATAATTGAGGAGGTGTCAACAAGAAGTACTTGAGTACCTAGCCACAGGTGGCGCTGGTAAGTACACCCCCTTCTAGTATTGTGATAGCTGGCGTATCCCTCCATAGAATTCTGTCGGGCAACGGAGTTGACAGCTACATGATTATCGGGTAAGTATATTCAAAAATTTATTTTACTAATGAAAATAACTTATTTGAAAAAGGTCCAGTATTGCAGATATTGTCTTAAGAGTGAGATTGTTCTCCGATGTTTTCGTGAGATGGTCATAGATTTTGTCTTTACATCTTTGTCATTTACAGTAGTACAGGGTGTAAATATTATTTGTATGTCTCTATACTATCAGGTCATTCTAAAAATACAAATATTTATCCAAAGGTAAATTCTCAAAAACGTTTTATCAGTGATGCAGGAGCTAAAGTAGGATTAAATAGCATATATTCATGTGTCAAATATTCTGTCGAATAATTAATAATTATGATGAGGTAATGACGCGTTCATAACAATTTAGAAAAAAAAGAATAATATTAGTTAATTGAAAGTCTACTCTTTCACTTCCTATACTCCCAGAAACGTGGGTTATTCTTAGAAAGTACTGTACTGATTTGACCTGGTAGGGGACACCCTGTTTGATGCCTGAGGAAAGTCCATCTTCTGGATAACTATGAAAAGGTCATATTTGATTTATGTCACTATTTTCTTTCCAGCTGTGAAGTATAAAAGTTTCCAGGTTCATTTTAATATAGGAGTTATGGTGGCTGATGTGGTAACGTCCTTGCCTGGTGAACTCCAGACTGGGGTTCGAGTCCCGCTCAAACCCGTTAGTTCCTTTGGTCGCTGCAACCTCACCACCATCCTTGTGAGCTAAGGTTGGGGGTGTTTAGGGGAGCCTATAGGTCTGTGTGCTGAGTCATCAGCACCCAATGCCTGTCCCTCCTAGCTTGGGAGGAGAGGGGCCTTGGGGGACGATATGTATCTATGGTCAGTCTCTAGGGCATTGTCCTGCTTGGTAGGGCAGTGTCACTGTCGCTTGCCATTCATGAGCGACCTTTAAACCTCCAAGATTGACATGGAGCACCATGCAAGATGGGAGAAATATCATTGTAGTAGAAATATTCAGTGAGAAATTTGCGCTGCTTCTATTTCTGTCAAGAATGAAGGTTAGAACTAGTTCTCAATTATCACAAGAAATGTTTTTAGTGATGTCATTTTCTTATAGTCAGGTAGAACACTGTGAACCATGAGTTAATTAGATCTTTATACTAATGTATTGTCTTTCTAAGAGAAGAAGGATATATCAAATAGAAAATGGGAATTGAGTTAATTTGCTACAGTTTCTTCTAAAGTCTTCTCAATGGCAGACATTTAAAAAGAGTACAATACTTTGTCTGCAAAAGACTGGTCCCTATAGTTTAAGTAGAGGGAAAGATGTTTTAAATGAAGTCTGATTGTTAGATTTTGATAAGCGTTTGGTTTAGGTATGTAGCTATCATGTATGCAACATGAATTTGGGAAAGTAAACATTATTTTGCACAGAAAATTGTTCCTATATGGCATACAAACCATCAGCCTCAAATAGGGAGATGGTTTCAGAGCGAGCTGAAAACGGTCGTTAGAATTGTTGAACGAGTGGTTAAACTACCAGTGGAAGGGGGGGGGGATGAGGAGTCCTCCCCCCCCCCACCTATTCAAAAGTGTAACTTTTAATTCAGCAGCTGACGAGTATTGGTGTACTGTCAGCTCATAGTCAAACTTTCAATTCTCTTTTGCAGGAAGAGTTCATTTGAGGTTGTTGGAATGTGAGCTAAGCAAAGATTGTTACTTTCAGGGGGAAGGAGGGATGTTTCAATCGGTTTATGAGTAAATCGGCTGTAGATCCACTCTCCCTCTGAGCTTCTTGTAGGTGCCATGTTTGTTTTTAATCATCTCATTGTGCAGGGTGGAAATCGTGGCCTCCTGTGCAGTGGCAGCAGGCGTTTGCCCTGAATGGAAAGAAGTGAGCTAATCCTTCACCAGTGCATGTTTTGGCAACACCCAACAAGACACTGAAGAAGTCTTTTGCTACTTTGGTCTTCCCCTACGCATCAAAAGAAAGGAGCCCTAGGATCCACAACGATTGGCTTTTCAGGTTTCAGTGGTGTGTGAAGTACCCCAGTCAATCTCTAGGTCATTGTCCTGCTCAGTAGGGCAATGTCACTGTCCCTTGCCTCTGCCATTCATGAGCGACCTTTAAACTCTTAAGACATCAGTATTTGAGGGTCTCTTGTTTACTTCGATATATTTCCTTGATTGAATATCCTGCGTCTCTCAGGATTCCTCTCAAATCCCAAATCCCTCACTCTACTAACATTGTTGATTTATTACGCTAATTGTACTTTTTTCCTCTGCTACACATTATTAAATCTATTATCCCATTAATCTTTCCAATTCACATTCAGGTATTTTCTTTTCTCTGTTGGTCTCTTTGGGAGTAAAATGAATCATACTTAACATCTGTCTCAGCTTGTGACTACATCACGATTTCCTTTTAAATTTAAACTTTCCGAACAATACAAGTAAATTGTCGTGTGTGTGACATTACCTGCTTTTCATTTTGCATAATTCCAATGAAATAAAGATTAATATTATATATTTGGCTTAACTATGTTTAATTGCGGTTTGCATTTACTGAGGTAATCAATATGTTGAAACTTGAAATGATTATTGAAATAGTAAGCAGTATGGTTTGGTCGAATCTGTTAATAGTGTAAAGAGAAAAATGAAACATACAGAAAAAGAAATCTCTCTCTCTCTCTCTCTCTCTCTCTCTCTCTCTCTCTCTCTCTCTCTCTCTCTCTCTCTCTCTCTCTCTCTCTCTCTCTCTCTCTCTCTCTCTCTCTCTCTCTCTCTCTCTCTCTCTCTCTCTTGTTTTCTTTACCATGAAGTGAATACATTTGAGGTTGTTGAATGTGATTCCTACTTTCAGGGGGAAGAAAGGACGTCTCAATCGGTTTATGAGTAAATCGGCTGTAGATCCACACTCACTCTGAGCTTCTTGTAGGTGCCATGATTGTTTTCAATCACATCTATGTGCAGAGTGGAAATTTAGGCCTCCGGTGCAGTGATCCTGAAGGGAAAGAAGCGAGCTAATCCTTCACCTGTGTATGTTTTGGCAACACCCAACAAGACACTGAGGAAGTCTTTTGTAGCTTTGGTCTGTCCCTTTGCATATGTATCTGGTTCGTTCCTCCAGGAGTATGGATCAAAAGAGAGGAGCCCTAGGATCTACAACGATGGGTTTTCAGGTTTCGGTGGTGTCGAGTACCCCTAGTGTTTGCCTCACCCCTATGGAGACTGGAAGCTATTTACTTCTCCATGCAGACTGCTGACGATGAGTTTGACCTAAGGAATTCTTGGGGTTCCTTAGGTCTTTCAGGTAGGTCCTATATTAGTTTCTTGAGGAGCTTGTAACTAAGGTTACTTCTTCTCCAATTCCCTCAATGACAATGTCCCCTGTGTTCTGCTGATGCCAGTGGTGAAAGTCATGGTACTGCCCCAAGAGTCAGGTGCCCCTCCCCCAAAAGGAATGTGAAGGCTCAGAAGGGAACACTTGTGCCGGTGGAAATTGTGCCGCATTGCCGTAGCTTGAGAGGAAGTCGTCTCCAGGCCAAAAGTGCGAGTTGCCCCTACGCCTTGGGGTACTCGGTTCACTGACCTTGTCCCAGTGTTACTTACCCCTTCCCCAGTACCCGCCACCCTGACTCCTGTGCCTGAGGATCTGGGGTCTTTAATTCCTGCTCCCTCTGTGTCAGTGGCTAAGCCTCCAGCCCCACCATGAGTGTGAATGTGCCTTCCCTTGACAGTGTGTCCCAGTGCCACCCTTGTGGTTTCTCCCCCAGGTGGAGCATCGTCATTGCTGGTCACTCAGAGAACCAGGAGGAGAAAGAAGTGTGCACATTGTTACTCCTCCTCTTCGTCCTTTTTGTTCTCTGACTCAGATTCTGACTCTTCCTCTCAGTTGAAGAAGAGGAAGAGGTTGAAGAAGTCCAGGAAGGCCAGCCGTAGCTGTAAGGAAAGGGCTCCTTCCAACCCCACCTCTCTTTTTGGGGGTTGGACAGAACCTGTGTTGCTTTTGGCCCTGTGTGAGCTGTCAAGGCCCCACTATTCCCCTGGGTCCCAGGTACCCCAGCAGTTGGCCAGGACAGGAATATATGTCACAATACATTTTCTGTTCCCAAGTTGATGTAAGAGTTTCAGTGTCCTTCATCTCCCTTCCTTTCAGTTGAGATGGTTGAGGAGATGGCACCACTTGATGCTGTCATTACACACTTAGGTGCAATGGAATACTCCTGCAGTGTGGGCCTTGACTGTCCCCTACCCTGACCTGCAGAGTGACGAGAATGATATTCTGGCCATCTCCTCTGTGATGGGTGCCAAGTATTCTCCCGTCTGCCTTCATGGGCATTTTTCAGCCCCAATTACGTGCCAGGCTCTGTCCGTGCAGTGGAACGGGCATGTATGTTGGGGGTAGTGGAATCTCCCGAGTCTCTTGCTACACTCTACACCCCATCTGGTAGGGTGCTTGAGGTCTGGATGTCCTGAGGTCACAGAACTGTGGTTCCGGTGCCTACAGAGGCAAACAACCCTGTATTTTCGAGCTACTCAAGGCTCGAGGATGTCCTTAGAAGTTACCTTGGTTTGTTCTTGTTGATTTGTCCCTTGATTGAGTTGACAATCAAATCTGTGGATTTGAGAACTCACTTGAGTCCTGTCAGTCAAATAAGATCATGGCCTCTGTACTGTCAAGGTAGCAAAGATTCTCTACACCAGAAAATGTTCGTCACTTCTCTGCAGCATGACCCATCAGTGTGCGCACTGACAGGGAGTCTTTCGTTAGAGAAACTCAAGGTGAAAGGCACAAGCTTCTCGGCCTCTGAGTCATTAGCCAATGAGTAGTCTGCCATGGTCTCCTCCCTTGCTGTTTCCTGGCTCGATCAATGATCAGGAGCAATAACATACTTGCAAAGACAACAATGCTATTGAACGTACAATAGTTGGAAGGTTGTGACCTTCCTGGGTCACCTGTCAAAAAATCACTTGGCTAACTGGGTTTTAAAGGGAAGGGATACTTTAGTTTCTCATTTGTCAAAATAGTTTACTCCAAAGGTTGCGTTGTCACTGAGAAACTCATCAGTGATGGATGCCAAGTCTTTAGTTTTTAAGAGTCGTGTGTAGGCAGCTGTGGAATTTTGAAGGTTTGCTTCACAGGACTTCTTGATCCAGCGCAGTCTCTTTCAAAAGTCCCAGCCCTTTGGAGGGAGCAACAGCCAAACTATAGGGTATGGCCAAGCCTGTGGGATTGGAATTGGAATCAAGGAAGGACCTTTCTCCCACTTCGAGAACCCATTTGGTCCCATCCACAACCTCTTCCAGAAAGGAACCTATACATGCACAGCCCTTTCGAGCACTGCAATCTCATTCTTTCAGGAAAGGACGCTGTGGGAAGAGGGGATGGAGAGGGAAACGCTGGTACTAGCGTTCCTCCTATCCCGCTGCTGAGTTTATGGGGATGTTTGTCTAGCCAGTGGCAACTTGGCAGAGACATGAGGCCAGGCCAAGGTAGTGAGTGTCCTTTGGGACATTACTTACTATCCTCTCAGGATCGTCAGCACCCTCTGTCACCTTTTCCTATAGTTTCTGTTCAATTATCCTACATCGCCGAAAGTCCTTGCCTTGCGATGAGAGGTGGAAGGGATATTCAAGAAGATCGCATAAGAAGTCCTTCAAGACGAGTCCCCAGGCTTGTACAGTTGGCTCTTCCTGGTGGAGAAGTCGACCGGAGGTTTTAGACCTCTCATCAACCTCTCCTCTGCATAAGTTTGTTTGTCAAATGAAGTTCAGGATTAAAACAGTACAGTCAGTACTGTCTTATGTCAAAGAGGGAGTCTTCGTGCTTTCAGTGGACGTTAAGTATGCATACTTTCAAGTGCCTATTCATCATTCCTCTTGAAAGTACCTATGCTTCTCCCTTCACGGTATGGTGTACCAGTTCAAGACTATGTACAACTCTCCAGGTGTTCACACAGGTCCTCGCCATGGTAGCCACTCAAGCCCACTCGCAAGGGATGCGTCGTTTGATGTATCTTAACAATTGACTGAACTTGGCCTTCTTGGAGGGGCAGTTCCTACAGGATTAAGATCAAATTCTAGCATTTTGTCATAATCGGGGGATTGTGATAAACTGGGAGAAGTTTAAACTCATACCCATGTAGAGGTTGAAGTACTTGGGCATGCTGATAGTCATGGCAACAGCAAGAGTCTTTCTATCAGACAATGACATCATCAGGCTTCAGGAGGTTGCACAACCATTCCTGTTCAAGACAGAAGTACCAGTTCCATGCTAGCAGTCTTCTCGGCTACCTTTCCTTGCTAGAGAAGCTCATTGATCACAAGTGCCTCCTCCAAAAATCCCTTCAGTGGTGTCCGAAGGATCACGCGTGCGTGGAGATTGTTCGGGCCTTGTGCCCGGAAGGGGCCTCTTAGACAACCGGTCATAGCCCCCAAGAGTGGCAGACCCAGCCGGTGTGGTCTGGGTCTTGCAAGTTTCTCAGCCCAAAGAGAAGCCCTAGCACTAGGTCTTGCTCAACCCCAAGCAGGCCTTGTTTATTATACTACAGAGATGCTAGTTTAGCATGTGTTCACGAAAATCAGTTTGCAGCAGACATCATGCACTGCAACGGCAGGGAGGAGAGTAGGGAGGTCATCCCGCTGCAACTAGCAGCAGATAACTGGCAAGACAACCAGGCACCATAGAGGAGCCGGAAGGAATGCAGTTGAGGACTGAACTTCTGTGCCCACTGACACCTGCTTGCGGAGGAGGGAGAAAGGGGATAGCAGTGAGACTCAGTTAGTAGAAGGTACTGAGTGAAGAGCAGAACATTTTCAGTAGAAGTTGAAAGCACTGGGATCGAAGCCCCAGTAATTAGACCCAGCCAGTGGCGAGTCCTGAGAGCCAAACCTCCAGGGAGGAATTGGCTCTAGCTCAGCCCTAGAGCTAACAGTGTTCCCAACCAGGGTTGAAAGTAGTCAATTTTTTCTAATTGCAACTGGGACCAAAGCCCCAGTTTTGTGACTGGACGTAGAGGCCAGTCCTCTAAATAGTAGCTTCAAGGTGAGTGCTGTTTGAACTCTGCCAAGGCAGAGTGGGGTTTCCAACATAGTTGGGAACTGTGTCGAGTAAGGTTTTCTCATTTGCCTGCTTGTTTATATATTTATATGTACCAAGTGGCTGACCGGGAAGAGTCCAGTTGGGCCTGTTTGACTGTGCTGAGGAGCTGATTTTGGCAATAATGAATCATTGACTTCCTTAGCTGTTGAAGGGAGGGGTTAAGGGGGAAGCTAATTGTATCCACTGCAAGGGCTCCCCTGGCAAGACTGTCGGCTTCCTCATTACTCTGAATACCGGTGTAACTGGGTATCCATTTGATCATGACGTTCCTGTGGTTTTGGAAATGAGTGAAGGCAAGGTGCCTGATCTTGGAGATTATAAGAGAGTTTTTCTTGATCATGGGGTTCTTAATGGCAGAAATAGTCCCCTTTGAGTCAGAGTGGATGGTGGTGTGGCCTCAGGCAGTGACAGTTTTCCAGGGCCTGGAGTATTACTACAAGTTCAGTTTGCATAGTGGAGGCATCATTGGAAAGCCTCCAGCTGGCACAGTATGATTCAAAATAGACAGCAGCAGCAGGGAGTCCTGTCAACGGAGCCGTTTGTGAAGTAGACGTTAGCAGGTGTGTTTTGAATGGATATAATGCTAGCTCTGAAGGCTGCTTCAGGGGTGCAGAGGGCTTTAGAGACAGGGAGGGAGGTGTAATTGAAATTTAACGGGCAGGGAACCCATGGGGGTTGCTCTATAATTTCTAGGAAAGTGGTGTCTTTTCTGAGGGAAGCTACAGTACTTTGAGAGTGAGTCTGAGTGCCAGAATAAGTTGTCCTTCATAAGAGGGAGTGGATCTAAATCAGTTGAAAGGCTAATTAGCTGTCAAAGTTTGTTACGCAGTGGCCCATTCCTGTCAGTTTTGAAGGTCTTAATAATGGTCATGTAATTGCGTATGTTAATTCTGTCAGCAAGTGGGAGGAGGTGAGCCTCGGTCCTGAGAAGAGAGAGCCTGGTCCACATGGGGCCACCAAGAATGATTCACATAACGTTATTTTGGATGACTTCCAGCGTTTTCATCTGTGAGGGTGATAGAGAAGTTGATACAGGGGCAGCATACTCCACAAGGGAGCAGACTGTCTGGACATAAAATAGCCTGAGGGTTCGATGAGAGGCACCCTGACTCTGGGAGGTGATTTTCCTAAGGGCTGAAATGCAGGGTTTAGTTCTGAGCTTTAACCATTCAATTTGGGGAGCAGCAGAAAGATTACTGTTTTGCCCAGGAAAGGAGGTGACCCCTGACTCCTTTCAGGACTAGGGCCATAAGCATTGCCTCAGGGCTGGCCAATTCATAGGCCTTTTCTAGGTCAAGGAAAACTACGAGGGCACTTTTGTGGTTTTAATTGCCATGATATCTGAGATACATTCTTGCATCCCAATGCCACTGGTGTAGGCATATATTCTGTGGTGCAAGGGAGCGGTCCACCATTGCAGTCTTTTGAGAATCATTCGCTCAGCCACTTTACCAATGCAGCTGAGGAGAGCAATTGGCCTTTAAGAGTTTGGTTCATTTAGTTTGGGGATTGGAGCGGTGTCTTGTTTATTCCTCTGAGGTGGGCGAATTCTCTGAGTGTGAGTCAAGTTGATGATGTGGAGGTATACCAAAGAGGCAGGTGTACCTAGGTGTTTAAGCATCGAGTATGTAATATTGTCTGCTCCAGGTGCAGTGTTTTTGCATTTGGCAAGTGCTGAGTTAAGCTCTTCAGTGGTTTGAGGGGTGTCTTTACGTGCTGGGACATTGCAGGGAGCTTGAATTACCTTGTTCCTGATTGGCCGGAGGATATCCTGCCTTATCTTGGTTTCTCTGCTGAGGTTAGAGGATTTGGTTCTCTCAGCAAAGGTTTCTGCAATCCTATCAGCTTCTGCCTGAGGGGCAGGGTGAGTAGGCGTACTTTTGGGCTTGTTCTTCCCTGAGACTTTGGCAAACCAGGCCCATATGGCCCTTAGGGATGTCTGGTTGGAAATATCTCTGCACCACAGAAGCCACTTTTCCCACTTGACCTCTTTGGCCACCTCAAGTGAGTGGGCAACGACTTCCCGCAGGAGCTGGTAAAACGCATCAGTCCTGTGGCGCCTGAAGAGTTTACGAACGCTGTTGACTCTCCTATTCATTTCCTTGATCCTGGGGCAATAGCACCAGGCGTCTTTGTAGTTTGTATTTGTGTTCTGTCTTCCTTGGCATAGAGGCATCAGCAACAGTGCCAAGTAGGTGCGTGAATTCGTCAAGGACGGGGATAGGGTCTTCTGGGAGGTTTTCCATTTTCCTGAGTCCAGGAGGTCATGCTTCTCTCGAAAACATCCCACATGGTAAAATCAGGGTTACATCTAGGGAGTGGGAGCTTAGAGAGGGAAAGGGTGGTGAGTGTTGCAAAGTGGTCGCTTGTTAATGAGGAGTGAAGTTCCCATGAGGCTGCATTTTGCAGCTCCCTGGGGACAAAAGTGAGATCAAGGGTGCCTCCTCTGATGTGAGTACTGATGGCTGGGTTGTTGAGGATAGAGACACCAGGGAATTCTTGGAGGAGGGTATACAAGTGGCGACCAATCTGGTTGGTGCTGTGGGAGTGCAGAAAAGGATGTCTTGCATTAAAGTCACCAGCTATGATTGTGTGGCTGTTTTCTATGTCTTCGAACATGTGCTCTGCTTCGAGTGTTTTATTAATGTTCTTGTAAATGTTATGAATTGTAAGTGTATTGTGGGAAAGTGTTTCAATGTTACCGCAAGGGGTTGGAGTGAGCCTAAGGGAGGGAATGGTGATGTTAACCAGGGTCATGAGACCACGTGTGTTGTTAGTGTGGGGTGTCCTGTAAACGGCGTAATTTTTTAACAAAAAAAGGGCTATGTCACTAAGTAGAGTTTCCTGTAGAAGCACAACATCTGGCTTTTAGTGTTTCTGTTAGTGAGTGAAGGAGGGCAAATTTATTGCAAATACTGTTGATGTTCCACTGGATAATGTTCAGGTCTCTGCTTTGTTGAAAGGGAAGGAGTTCAAGTTCTGAGTCAGAATCGCTGCATGGGCTATCCGTGTTTGCTGGCTACCAAGGAGAATAACACAGTAACTAAACCCTTGAGTTTTGCTGTTAAATCATTAGCAGGGTTGCTTTGGGCATCAGTGGTGAATTGAACCTGATGCTGGTAAGTTTACACTTCTGAATGCCCTTATTCATCTCTAAAGAATCCTTTCCCTCGTCCTCCTAAACAAGAGGGAGGATGGTGAAATGAATACCAACCCACTGATCATCACACAGGTGTATTATTCCAAACTGATAAATCCCCTTTGGGGGAAAAGGGTCTCTTCATTTGACCGAGTACATGTCTTTATGTACATACAAGGTACTATCAGTCTTCTCATCCACATGAAAGACAATTTTGTTGTTGCCGGAGTCACTACTGTACTTTGCTCCCATAGAGGACCAAGCTGTTGCATACTTCTAAGGAAGAGAATGAACCATTCAATTTGGTTCTCAGGGGGACTTCCAACCTGCCAAGCACTAAGTCTCCCTAATTAAAGGATGAGGTTTTTCCTGCCGTGTAGGAACAAATCACAAATCTCTAAAGCAATTTGTATTTTTTTTTTATTTATACAAATCCTACTTCCCTCCACAACCATTCCTCTCGGTCTTGGATCAAAATGTCAAAAGTGAAGTATTCAGACTATTGAGGGTGGAACTCCTCACCCACACACTCCACCAGTATTTTAACCACTCGTAAAATCATTGTAATGACTCCCTCCAGCAGGTGCTGGAACAATCTCCTTTTTATTGGAATCAAGTTATTTCTTTAAAAATGAGGATTTTTCACAGGCTCTTCCTGTTGAGTATATCAATGACCATAGAATATTTTTTATGTAAAAGAATAAGTTTGGAAGTGATCTTCCTCATTTTCTTGATAGGGACAGTAGTAATTATGGGACCTATTTGTGAGTTTGAGTTTAGTACAGGATTTTCGACAAGAACCTACAAGGCTTGTAACTCTCAAGGTAATGAAATGATAACAACAACATCTGGGAATAAAATAACCACAAAGAGTTTGTTATTATTATTATTATTATTATTATTATTATTATTACTTGCTAAGCTACAACCCTAATTGGAAAAGCAGGATGCTATAAGCCCACGGGCTCCAACAGGGAAAATAGCCCAGTGAGGAAAGGAAACAAGGAAAAATAAAGTGATTAACAGTAACAACATTAGAATAAACATTTCGTATATAAACTATAAAAACTTCAACAAAACAAGAGGAAGAGAAACAAGACAGAACAGCGTGCCCGAGTGTACCCTCATGCAAGAGAACTCTACCCCAAGGCAGTGGAAGACCATGGTACAGAGGCTATGGCACTACCCAAGACTAGAGAACAATGCTTTGATTTTGGAGTGTCCTTTTCCTAGAAGAACTGCTTACCATAGCTAAAGAGTCTCTTCTAGAATCATCCTAAATGATAAAAATTTCTAGACTTCATGATATTAGCTTATTTAGAATATCACTTATAGGTTTACCAGGTGATCTCTGAACATATCTTCTAGCGTGATCAATGACAAATCATGTTTAGGAATAGTTGAGAGTCCGTAATTCAGTAGTAGTCGAAAGAGGAATCATTTAGAGAAATTATAAAACACATACATACATACATACATACATACATACATGCATACATTATATATACAGTATTATACTTTATATGAGTATGCCTTTGTATAGGTATGTGTAAGATAATGGAAAATCTCTTATGAAGGTTATAAAGGTACCGTATTTCAGGTTTTAGTGATTCAGCTAGCCTGTGGGGTAACAGCATCTTGCTTTTAAAACCAGGGTTGTAGCTTAGCTAGTAGTAATAATAATAATAATAATAATAATAATAATAATAATAATAAGTAAAATCTATGCAGATTGTAAAAGAGTTTATTTTAAAATTTTAAAGAGTAGAAGTGGAAAACTGTTCTATAATTTTTCACGGCCTCTAGAAATAGAAATAGGAATGAATGGCGAGCGATTGTGACGTAGTTCCGGTAGGCCCTGCTGTTTCCTCCGGTGCCTTAGATGACCTTGGAGGTAGCAGCAGTAGGGGATTCATCGTTATGAAGCTTCATCTGTGGTGGATAACGGGGGAGGATGGGCTGTGCCACCCTAGCAGTACCAGCCGAACTCGGTTGAGTCCCATGTCAGGCTGAGAGGAACGTAGAGAGTAGAGGTCCCCTTTTTTGTTTCATTTGTTTGATGTCGACTAACCCCCAAATTAGGGGAAGTGCCTTGGTATATGTATGTATGTACAAATGAAGACTGAAAGATTTTAATATGTGCATGAAGGTTACATAAAGAAACCAGTTGAATATTGGCATTTAACATTTGTATAACTTAGATCTTACTTTGAATATATATTAAGGAATAAATTACTTCCATATTGAGGTCTTGAATTTTATAATATTCTAAATGTTATTGCTTCAATTTCTTGAATGTTCCTTATACTTTCTAGACATTTTCCTGCATATAAATTGATACCCTAATATGTTTTTGTTAGTTATTTTCTGATATTAAATGCTTTATTAGCAAATTCAAGAATTAAATCTCTTTTATTTATATAAAATCAAAATCATTTAAGACATTAAAATCATTTTTGTAAATTTGACCTACAATATGCTTGAGTACTTGTTCATATTCATTTTCATGAAAGGAAAGCTATGAAAATCAAATCAATTTCTATGTCATAATCTCTCCTCATAACAGTTTTTATTTGATATTTTGTAATTTATGTGAGTTCAACTATTAAATCATATTTCCCCTAAATTGTAAGAGGAGTAAATAATGAATTTTATATTTTTTTCAGGATAAAGTGATTTTCCAAGAGTGAAGAAAGCTCTGGGTGATAGGAGGATAGATGTGAGAGAGGCAAGAGAGCGTGCTAGAAATAGGAATGAATGGCGAGCAATTGTGACGCAGTTCCGGTAGGCCCTGCTGCTTCCTCCGGTGCCTTGGATGACCGCGAAGGTAGCAGCAGTAGGGGATTCAGCATTATGAAGCTTCATCTGTGGTGGATAACGGGGGAGGGTGGGCTGTGGCACCCTAGCAGTACCAGCTGAACTCGGTTGAGTCCCTTGTCAGGCTGGGAGGAACGTAGAGAGGAGAGGTCCCCTTTTTCGTTTCATTTGTTTGATTTCGGCTACCCCCAAAAATTGTGGGAAGTGCGTTGGTATGTGTGTATTACTTAATCTGTTAAATGTAAATATTCAAATTCCATTGCAAAACAGATAATTTATCAGTAAATCTTGAAATCTTTTGCTTTCTATATCATATAGTTTTCTTTCTATATTATGCTGATTACTTTTACTTAATTATAGTCGACTACCGTCAGTTTTACATTTGAAAATTTCAACAAAGAACAAAGATTGAAATTAAGAAATCCTTTATTCACAACTTGAAAATCTCTGAGTCACCGTTTGAACTACTTTGATCTGAATCTCAGTCTTGTGCTATCTTGTGTCCTACTAAATTTGATAGAAGTCTCAATAATAAATTAACTCTCACTAATATATTGTCATCAATGGAAATTTTTTTTTATATTTTTCTATCTATACGAGTTACAGGAATATTGGCAATGGTTTGTTCTATCAGGACTATAGAAAATTGTTATAGAATTCTCAGATTGGATTCGACCACAGTGCTTGTATGTTTGCCATTTGTGACAGCGGACAATTGGGCAATCTTTCATGTCTGGAAACAAGCCCATAAATTAGCGCATACACTCCTTGGGGAATTGCTTGTTTGATAAAATTCCAGATGGTGACCATTCTTCAAAATGACCCTCATTGAACATACAGGAATATTCAATCCCAGAATCATGAATAGTGTAACAAGTCTCCATATCATAGACAGCACCAGTCTGATATATATAGTCAATACACCTACACTTGTATGCCATGTATTGTCTTGAGTTTCTAAGCCTTTGCACATGCAGCTGCACTGTGCTGTGCAGGGCAGACCAAAGCAGTATCATTTGCATTGACCTTAGCATTTCCACTTGGGAGCCTTTGTAGCGTGACGGCCAGATCCGTTTTCATTCATAGAAAATGGGAATATTATAAAGTGGGGTGGACTGTGGCCATCATTCTAAAATCAAGTTCGTAGAAAACTGGAATATTCTGAACTGTGGCCGTCGTTCTAAAAACGATTTTGGCGGGAGAAGCTAACTTAAAAAACCCACCTAACCTATGCTAAAAGCCGTATCCTTACCCAGGGGGGCTTCGCCCCTCCGGACCCCCGCCTTTACCTACTACGGGAGCGAGAAGATTCGTGGCCGGAGAAAGAACTCGAGCCACAAATTTTCAGGTAATTTAGGGTTTTCGGCAAAAAACAAAAGTGTGCGTTCAAGCACATATTTAAGATCCGTAGACCATTTCCAAACGTTTTTATTCTATATAAGATAACAGTCGGAGCGATAATAAGCAAATTAGGACGCTTGGCCGTAGCGCTACAAACTACGCTCCACTTGCATTCACACTTAATCAGCTGCTGTCAACTTTCTGCAATAGGTGTGAGCTCTGTTTAGATAATCCACTGCAGATATCCTTTAATCATCTAATCTCAATTGGCTAAAGTCTGCATTTCTGGTCAATGCACCGTTGACTGACACCAGATGCAGCCCACCTGGTGGACAGCATGCTTCTCATGCAGCTAAAACGCTTCTCAGACTGGAGAAATGGTTTCTTATAGCCGCTGCTTCCAAGCAAACATTTGTAACCTCATATCATCGATGCTTTCATCTGTGCTGGATCTGTCGTATGTCATAATTTTGAACATCTCCCAAGGTCTTCATCATCTACTATCAATGGGTACTGGCTCAAATGAAGGGTTGAAAGAAGAGCATCCCTTTGCTCTTTTCTGCAAGAGATCAACGCAAATCATGCACAGGAACCCACCTCAGGTTCTTTCCTTGATCAAAGGTAATCCACAACTGGTCATACCTAGATTCTGAAGTGCCTGCAGAACAGTCTGTAATGTTGACATCATCTGTGTCCTTAGCTTTGACCATAATGACTTTGCTGACTTCTGTTACATGCCTTGCATGCACAAAGATGTGCGTGTCAGCTTCTTCATGGTGTAGTTGCTGACAGCACCTTCTTCCTTGGTCACAATAATTACATTTGGTCTGACCTGGGCACCAGCCACCCATTGAAATACTGTTGCTAGAGAGTTAGGGGGGTTCTTTGACTGGCCAGACAGTACTACATTGGATCCTTCTCTCTTATTATGGTTACCTTTCCTTTTGCCTATACATACACCGAATAGTCTGGCCTATTCTTTACAGAATTTTCTCTGTCCTCGTACAACCGACAACACTGAGATTACCAAAGAATTCTTCTTCGCCCAAGGGGTTAACTATTGCCCTGCAATTGTTCAGTGGCCACTTTCCTTTTGGTAAGGGTAGAAGAGAGACTCTAGCTATAGCAAGCAACTCTTTTAGGAGAAGTACACTCCAAAATCAAACCATTGTTCTCTATTCTTGGCTAGTACCATAGCCTCTATACCATGGTCTTCCACTGTCTTGGGTTAGAGTTGTCTTGCTTGAGGATACACTCGGGCATACTATCCTATCTAATTTCACTTCCTCTTGTTTTTTGAAAGTTTTTAAAATTTATATAGGAAATATTTATTTTAATGTTGCAGTTCTTAAAATATTTTATTTTTCAATATTAAACTTACCCGATAATCATGTAGCTGTCAACTCCGTTGCCCGACAGAATTCTATGGAGGGATACGCCAGCTATCACAATACTAGAAGGGGGTGTACTTACCAGCGCCACCTGTGGCCAGGTACTCAAGTACTTCTTGTTGACACCTCCTCAATTATTCCTCTGTCGTGCTTCCGGCAAGACGTTCTGGGATACGCTTATGGTCTTCGAGTTTATTCACGGCTAATTGGTGAAGTATTCTCTCAGATTAACGGCTGTCGCTTTACTGGAAACCTTCTTATATTAGCTAGATAGCTTTTATATAGTCCTGATTAACGGTTAACGATTTTTGCTTGTTTTTGGAACCCCCTTTGGCTAACTCTTTGGATTCAAGATGTCTGACATTTCGCAAGCCCCCTCCCATAGACGATGTAGGTCTTGCAATAGGCGTATTCCGAAGGCCTCGGTAGATCCTCACACCGCTTGTTCTGACTGTAGGGACAGGCCCTGTCAGTTAGAAAATCGATGTGAGGAATGCGCCGGACTTTCGGAATTGGAATTTGTCCGTCTTTTGAAATATTCAACTAAGTTAGAGAGAGGTAGAGTTAGGAGGAGTTCTTCTCACTCTTCACTGTTTTCCTCACCTCATGATCCCCTACCTTTTCCTACCCCTGTAGTGGCTACCCCCGAACCTACTGTGTGCCCTCCGCCTGATATGTCAGTTGTTTTGCGTGCTATTCAGGCTTTAGGCGATAAAGTAGAGTCAGTGGTAAGTGACCATAAGTCTCTGATGGCCGAAGTTAAAGAACTGAAGGTCAAGAGTGCAGTGGGTGGAGTTAGTGCCAGTGCTGTGACGAGTGCTAGTGTCAGTGCAGTGCCAAGTGCTAGTGTTAGTGCCAGTGTGGTGAGTGAGGATTTTTCTGTGCGAGCCAGTCGTCCTCCCAGTCCGGGACCTCTTGCAAGCTCCCAAGCCCAGGGGAGAAGCAATGTCGAAGGGCATAAGGGTTCGGTAGGCCTTGTTAGGCGCACAGAATTATCCTCGGTGGTTGCGGGCGTGTCTTCCAAAGACCGTCACTCCCACCTGCAGACGATTGAGCCCGTCTTTATCTCGTCCGCTGATCAACTGTCAGGGAAGAAACGTTGGTCTCAGGTCTCGAGACCGCTTAAACGTAGAGTCCAGTCCGCGAGTGCTCAGCCAGGTTGCAGTCATTGGCTCAGCTCTGACTAGCCTCAGTCATCTGTCGACTGTACTCCGCCCAAGAGGAGTAAGGTTCTGCCACAACAGAGCTCGACTGTTAAGGCTTTACCTCAGTCTACTGTCGTTTCTGCCGATCCCAAGTGGACTCTGCTTCAGTCCATGCAAGCACAGCTTTCGGACTTGATGCGTGAGTGTCGGGCTGAGAGTGTTGCACCTCCGCCTCCGCCTACACTCCCTCCGCCTGTTCTCGCTCCGCCTGCGCTCGCCCCGCCTGCGCTCGCTCCGCCTGGTCGCAGCACCATCTGCCAGGCGTACGATGTTGAGCCACATTCTGAGTTCGCTGTTCCCAGTGGTGTTCAGCCTCAGCCTTCTTTAAGGCAACCTTTACTTTGGGATCAGGAGGATTATTCCACTCTTCCTCCGCCTCCCCTTGCTGCTCCACCAGTGGTGCAACTCTCGGTTGAGGTACAACAACCTCTCCCGTCCATGAGTCAGTCTCCTCAGCTCTCGCTGCAGCGAGCTCAACCCTCCTCAAGGCAAGCTCCTCTACACCCTGGACTTGTGCCTCAGGAGCCTCAGCTTGCGAGAACTTTACCTTGTTCTGCGCAGCCTCAACCTCATCATGCTCCGCTCATATCACAGGAACAGGATCTTGCTACCCCGCCTCCGTCCTCCGCTCAGCAAGCGCAATCCTTGGGTTCAACCTCTCTTGCTAGGAGTCAACCTCCTCCACCCATGCGCCTTCCTTCTGCTTCGTCTGTTGTTCAGCCTTTGCAGTCTGAGCCTCAGGTTTTTCCTCAACAGTTACTTGAAGAGGAAAACACTGTTATTGTTCCTACCCGTTCTGACTCTGCGGTTCAGCATTCTTGTCCGATCTTTTCGCTACACTCTGGTGATGAGGTGTCGGATGATGAGGAGGCACACCTTGATCCCTCATCAGACGTGGACGAATCCAAGCTTTCTCCACAGTCTATTGATTTTCGTAAGGTCTTGGCTCTACTCAGGGAGATTTACCCAGACCACTTTGTCTCTGCTATTCCCCGCTCTCCGCCATTTGAGTTTTCGCTGGGCGTACAACAAGCTAAGTCCACCTATACTAAGCTTGTCCTAGCTAGATCCTCTAAGAGGGCTTTAAGGATCTTAGGGGAGTGGCTGCAGTCTAAACAACACCTTGGCAAGACTTCCTTCATGTTCCCTCCAACGAAGCTCACTTCGAAAGCGAGCGTTTGGTATGCCACAGGGGAAGCACCAGGCTTGGGAGTTCCTGCCTCTGCCCAGGCTGACTTCTCAAGTGTGGTAGACTCGCCTCGGAGAACTGCTATGAGGCGCTCGAAGGTTTGTTGGACCTTCTCAGACCTGGATCACTTACTGAAAGGGATGTTTAGAGCATTTGAAATGTTCAACTTTCTCGACTGGTGCCTGGGGGCCCTCAGCAAGAAAACCTCTCCTGCGGACAAAGATTCTGCCATGCTATTAATGTCCTGCATGGATAAGGCCATCAGAGATGGATCGGGTGAGCTAGCGTCGATGTTTGTATCAGGGGTGTTGAAGAAAAGGGAACAACTGTGTACCTTCCTTTCCGCCAGCATTACACCTTGCCAACGGTCACAACTCCTTTTTGCTCCGCTCTCGAAGTTCCTCTTTCCCGAAGAGCTAGTTAAGGACTTGTCTGCTGCCCTGATACAAAAGGATACGCACGATCTTGTAGCCTCATCGGCTCGTAAGTCTAAGGTTGCTACCTCAGTCCCCAAGACTTATCGCTCCCCAGTGGCTGATACCCCTGCTACGAGGTTCATACCGCCCTTTCGTGGTAGAGCCCCCAGCCGAGGAAGCTCCCGTCCAGACTCTCACAGGAGCAAGTCTAGGAAAGGATCCAGGACATCTAAAGGAAAAAACTGACTCTCCGCTTCTCCAGACAACAGTAGGAGCCAGACTCAAGATCTTCTGGCGAGCCTGGGAGAAGAGAGGTGCAGACGCACAGTCTGTCAGTTGGCTGAGGAACGGTTACAGGATTCCATTCTGCCTCAAACCACCTCTGACCACATCGCCCATCAACCTCTCTCCCAACTACAAAGAAGAGGACAAGAGGCTAGCATTGCAACAGGAGGTGTCGCTACTTGTGCAGAAGAAGGCAGTGGTTATAGTCCGGGACCATCAATCCCCGGGCTTCTACAACCGTCTCTTTCTTGTGGCCAAGAAGACAGGAGGTTGGAGACCGGTGCTGGACGTCAGCGCTCTAAACGAGTATGTCACCAAGCAGACGTTCACGATGGAGACGACCAAGTCGGTCTTAGCAGCGGTCGGACAGGAGGACTGGATGGTCTCGTTGGACTTGAAAGATGCATACTTTCACGTTCCTATTCATCCAGACTCCCAACCTTTCCTGAGATTCGTTTTCGGAAAGGTTGTCTATCAATTCCAAGCCCTGTGTTTTGGCCTAAGCACAGCTCCTATGGTCTTTACTCATCTGATGAGGAATGTAGCAAAATTCCTACACTTGTCGAACATCAGAGCCTCCCTCTACCTAGATGACTGGCTGTTGAGAGCCTCCACGAGTCGTCGTTGTCTGGAGAATCTCAATTGGACTTTAGACTTAATCAGAGACCTAGGTCTATTAGTCAATATAGAGAAGTCTCAACTCATTCCCTCCCAATCCATTGTGTACCTGGGAATGGAGATTCGGAGTCAGGATTTTCGGGCTTTTCCATCGGCCCCCAGGATAAGCCAAGCCCTAGAGTGCATCATGAGCATGCTGAAGAGGAGCAGTTGCTCAGTGAGACAGTGGATGAGTCTCACAGGGACCCTCTCATCACTGGCCCTGTTTGTCGAGCTAGGGAGACTCCACCTCCGCCCTCTTCAATTCCATCTGGCAGCTCATTGGGACAAGGGTTCGACTCTAGAAGCAGTCTCTATCCCTATCAACCAAGAGATGAAGACCACTCTCCTGTGGTGGAAGCACTACCTCCTTCTCAAGGAGGGTCTATCATTGGCCATTCAGACCCCCAATCTTCATCTCTTCTCAGATGCATCGGACTCGGGCTGGGGTGCAACCTTGGACGGACGGGAATGCTCGGGAATGTGGAACGAGGAACAAGGATTACTCCACATCAACTGCAAGGAGCTGCTAGCAGTTCATCTAGCCCTGTTGAACTTCAAGTCCCTCCTGCTAGGCAAAGTGGTGGAGGTGAACTCAGACAATACCACAGCCTTGGCTTACATCTCCAAGCAAGGAGGGACCCATTCGAGGAGCCTATACGAGATCGCAAGGGACCTCCTCATTTGGTCAAGAGGTCTAAACCTCACTCTGGTCACGAGGTTCATTCAGGGCGATATGAACGTTTCAGCAGATCGCCTAAGCAGAATGAATCAGGTCATTCCCACGGAATGGACCCTCCACAAGAGTGTGTGCAACAGACTTTGGACCTTGTGGGGTCAACCTACCATAGATCTGTTTGCCACCTCCATAACCAAGAGACTTCCGCTGTATTGTTCCCCTGTTCCAGACCCTGCAGCAGTTCATGTGGATGCTTTTCTACTGAACTGGTCCCATCTCGACCTGTACGCATTCCCTCCGTTCAAGATAATAAACAAAGTTCTGCAGAAATTCGTCTCGCACGAAGGGACACGGCTGACGCTGGTTGCTCCCCTTTGGCCTGCAAGAGAATGGTTCACAGAGGTACTTCAATGGCTAGTCGACTTCCCCAGGACTCTACCTCTAAGAGTGGACCTTCTACATCAACCTCACGTAGACAGGTTGCACCCAAACCTCCACGCTCTTCGGCTGACTGCCTTCAGACTGTCGAAAGATTCGCTAGAGCTAGAGGCTTTTCGAAGGAGGCAGCCAGTGCGATTGCCAGAGCAAGAAGGGTTTCCACTCGTAGAGTCTACCAGTCTAAGTGGGAGGTCTTCCGAAGCTGGTGTAGAGCCAATTCAATATCCTCTACCAATACCTCTGTGATCCAAATAGCTGACTTCCTTCTACATCTTAGGAATGAGAGATCCCTTTCAGCACCTACGATTAAAGGATATAGGAGTATGTTGGCTTCAGTTCTCCGCCACAGAGGTTTGGACCTGTCTTCCAACAAGGACCTTCAAGACATTCTTAAGTCTTTTGAGACGTCTAAAGAACGTCGTCTTTCCACTCCAGGCTGGAATCTAGACGTAGTCTTAAGGTTCCTTATGACATCTAGGTTCGAACCTCTCCAGTCAGCTTCCTTCAAGGACCTTACCCTCAAGACTCTTTTTCTCGTTTGCCTTGCAACAGCTAAGAGAGTCAGTGAGGTTCATGCCTTCAGCAAGAACATTGGTTTCACAACCGAATCTGCAACATGTTCTTTTCAGCTTGGATTCCTAGCAAAGAACGAGCTTCCTTCACGTCCTTGGCCTAGATCGTTCGAAATACCTAGCCTCTCCAACATGGTAGGTAACGAACTAGAGAGAGTTCTTTGCCCTGTCAGAGCTCTCAAATATTATCTTAAGAGGTCTAAACCTATTCGAGGACAGTCAGAAGCCTTATGGTGTGCCATCAAGAAACCCTCGAGACCCATGTCCAAGAATGGGCTTTCGTATTATATAAGGCTTCTGATCAGAGAAGCACATTCTCACTTAAAGGAGGAAGACCTTGCATTGCTGAAGGTAAGGACCCACGAAGTAAGAGCCGTAGCTACTTCGATGGCCTTTAATAAAAACCGTTCTCTGCAGAGCATAATAGATGCAACCTATTGGAGGAGCAAGTCAGTGTTTGCATCATTTTATCTGAAAGATGTCCAGTCTCTTTACGAGAACTGCTACACCCTGGGACCATTCGTAGCAGCGAGTGCAGTAGTAGGTGAGGGCTCAGCCACTACATTCCCTTAATCCCATAACCTTTTTTAACCTTTCTCTTGAATACTTTTATTGTTGTTTTTATGGTTGTTACGGTAGGCTAAGAAGCCTTCCGCATCCTTGGATTTGGCGGGTGGTCTATTCATTCTTGAGAAGCGCCTGGGTTAAAGGTTTGGTAGAGGTCCTTTAGTAGGGGTTGCAACCCCGTGTACTTTGGCACCTTTGGGTTGATTCAGCCTCCAAGAGGAACGCTGCGCTCAGTAAGGAAGACGAACTTTAAATAAAGAGGCAGAGTAACGGTTCTATTCGACTTCCTTACCAGGTACTTATTATTTCATTGTTATTTGAGATAACTGTTATATGAAATATGGGATACTTAGCTATCCTTTAATCTTGTACACTGGTTTTCACCCACCTCCCTGGGTGTGAATCAGCTACATGATTATCGGGTAAGTTTAATATTGAAAAATGTTATTTTTATTAATAAAATAAATTTTTTAATATACTTACCCGATAATCATGATTTAATCGACCCTCCCTTCCTCCCCAGAGAGAACCAGTGGACCGAGGAATAATTGAGGAGGTGTCAACAAGAAGTACTTGAGTACCTGGCCACAGGTGGCGCTGGTAAGTACACCCCCTTCTAGTATTGTGATAGCTGGCGTATCCCTCCATAGAATTCTGTCGGGCAACGGAGTTGACAGCTAAATGATTATCGGGTAAGTATATTCAAAAATTTATTTTATTAATAAAAATAACATTTTTCATTGTTTCCATTCCTCACTGGGCTATTTTCCCTGTTGGGGCCCCTGTGCTTATAGCCTCTGGCTTTTTCAACTAAGGTTGTAGCTTAGCAAGTAATAATGATAATAATGTGCAATTTTGTCATTTTCTCTTGGGTAGCTTCATCAGTTTGAGGAAATTTTGCCACCCTTGTCACCCTGCACCTCTCTTTGTCCTTGCTTAGATCTAGTTTCAGCTTTCAGACTAGATGGCCTGTAGACATCAAACACAATGTGTGTCTTCTTGTGGTCAGTAGAGTATGCTTGCACTGTAGGAAAGACATCTAGCATTGGGTACGCCTACCCTTTGAATGCCTTTGAACTCCTAGAGTGCTGATGCTTCACCAACACTGCACCATCAATTATGATGGTGTCGGCATCTGGCTCTGCCTCAGGGGGTTGGAACTTGGCTCTCAAGATTGGTACTGAGGTGATATTCTAAGCTCTGCAGGTATCTCTAGCACCCTTCTGTATGATACGCTGTTACCATGCTCGATAAGCATTTCCACCAACGTTCTCTATCTGACCTTTGTGTAGCTGGAGAGTGTTATTTAAACTGGGTCTCTCTGTCTTTGGAGTGTCTGTAAATTGCTGCTCCTTCTGACTACCTTGCTTAGCAGGTGTACGGAAGAAGCTCAACAATTGTCAGATCAGACTTTGAGATGCCAAACCTCAGTTGAAATGTGATGTAAAGCATGGCCACAAACTGATGGAAGGACCTGCTCAGTGTACTCCTAATGGAATGATCTATTCATTTTGAAGTGGTCCAGCATATATTTTTGCAAGATATCAGCTGTTTTACTAAGGATAACTACCATGAATGGGAGATATATCAGTTGTTGTTTGCGGATGATACTGTACTGGTTGCAGACACAGAAGAGAAGCTTGGCCGATTAGTGACAGAATTTGGAAGAGTGTGTGAGAGAAGGAAGTTGAGAGTTAATGTGGGTAAGAGTAAGGTTATGAGATGTACGAGAAGGGAAGGTGGTGCAAGGTTAAATGTCATGTTGAATTGAGAGTTACTTGAGGAGGTGGATCAATTTAAGTACTTGGGGTCTGTTGTTGCAGCAAATGGTGGAGTGGAAGCAGATGTACGTCAGAGAGTGAATGAAGGTTGCAAAGTGTTGGGGGCAGTAAAAAATAGAGGGTTGGGCATGAATGTAAAGAGAGTTCTATATGAGAAAGTGATTGTACCAACTGTGATGTATGGATCGGAGTTGTGGGGAATGAAAGTGACGGAGAGACAGAAATTGAATGTGTTTGAGATGAAGTGTCTAAGGAGTATGGCTGGTGTATCTCGAGTAGATAGGGTTAGGAACGAAGTGGTGAGGGTGAGAACGGGTGTAAGAAATGAGTTAGCAGCTAGAGTGGATATGAATGTGTTGAGGTGGTTTAGCCATGTTGAGAGAATGGAAAATGCCTGTCTGCTAAAGAAGGTGATGAATGCAAGAGTTGATGGGAGAAGTACAAGAGGAAGGCCAAGGTTTGGGTGGATGGATGGAGTGAAGGAAGCTCTGGGTGATAGGAGGATAGATGTGAGAGAGGCAAGAGAGCGTGCTAGAAATAGGAATGAATGGCGAGCGATTGTGACGCAGTTCCTGTAGGCCCTGCTGCTTCCTCCGGTGCCTTGGAAGACCACGGAGGTAGCAGCAGTAGGGGATTCAGCGTTATGAAGCTTCATCTGTGGTGGATAACGGGGGAAGGTGGGCTGTGGTACCCCTAGCAGCACCAGCCGAACTCGGTTGAGTCCCTTGTCAAGCTGGGAGGAACGTAGAGAGGAGAGGTTTGGGGGAAGGGCCTTGGTATATGTATGTATGTATTATTGTTTTGTTTTACCAAACCACAAACTTTTAAACATAGCTACCAATCATTAATTTTAATCAAAGGTCATATTTTATTGATTTGAATTTTATTCAAAGATGTTCACTGAATAAAAGGTTGATTACAAAATCCAAAATCTTGAGTTCAAAATCTATTCGAGTCCAAAGTAATGCTTCTTTCGTGTACTGTATCTTTTTCTTATTTCCAGATCGTACTGTTAAGATGTGGGACTTGGTTAGGGGCCAGGAAATTCAGTCGCTCAGAGGTCACCCCAACAACGTAAATTGCGTTAGGTACTGTGAGTCGCAGCGACTCTGTTTTTCAGTGTCCTCCTCGTTTATCAAGGTACAGAATTTTTTCCTAGTTGATATGACTGTCAGTGGTATGATTGCATCTTTGTACAGAAGACAATAATTGCATGTTTTAATTTTGCCATAAAATTCATTGTAGAACCTAAAATTGAACCTTGAATTGTCTGAAATTGTCTGAAATGTCATCTGTTTTCACATTCAGGTCTGGGATATCTGTGAAAATCCCGCCAAGTGTAACAAGATGCTTACTTCATCGGGCCTGGCTTCTAGCGGCCTCACACAAATCAACACCCAGTCGAGAATGTTGCAGATACCTCCGGGAGAAACCTTAATTACAGATATAGCTATATCGACATCCACTAGTATCTTGTATTCAGCTGCTGGAAATATTGTTAGAATATGACACTTGAGAAAGTAAGTTTATTCGAACCATTTCAAAATAAGTAAACAGTTGAAATAATCTGTGAAATGTTTGATCTGATTGAGACTGCCATATCCAGATTTTCTTTTTTTCAAGGCCTTATTTTTTTGCATAGCTTATTATGGTGATGAATTATTTTAATTTCAAAAAGAAAATTCCTGGTACTGTAGGTATGAACTAGTGTTACAATATTACATCCTTAGGATATGTAGCTCTGCCATTTAAATTTTAAAATTTTCAATATTAAACTTACCCGATAATCATGTAGCTGTCAACTCCGTTGCCCGACAGAATTCTATGGAGGGATACGCCAGCTATCACAATACTAGAAGGGGGTGTATTTACCAGCGCCACCTGTGGCCAGGTACTCAAGTACTTCTTGTTGACACCTCCTCAATTATTCCTCTGTCGTGCTTCCGGCAAGACGTTCTGGGATACGCTTATGTTCTTGGAGTATTTTCACGACTTTGGTGAAGTATTTCTCTTTGATTTCGGCTGTCGCTTTACTGGAAACTTCTATATTAGCTTAGTTAGCTTTTGGAATTAATTTGATTAATTATGGTGACGAGAGAGTATGAACTCTCGTTCACCTTTCAATGGCCGACCCTTCCCTTAGACGGAAGTGTTGGTGTCTAAGAGAGTATAGACTCTCTTTCTTAATTTTGCTTAACAAAAGTTATAGATTTATTTTATATCTCTCCGCCTCTTATAGGCCTCTTCGATTAACTTCCTTTTATTATAAACTCATTAAAATTAATTTTTATATTTGTTTATATTCGACCTTCCTAATAGTAGGCGGTCTTTTACCGAAGTTAATAAACTTTGAGCCCGTCATTTCGGTTTTACCTGTTAACATATTATGCTATTTTAATGTTTTTGAAAGAATTTCTTTGATAGTCTCGTACTGTTTTCAAAGTTGAACTAACGTTTTGTTTTGTCTCTGCAGTTGTTGACGTTCAGAACGTTCAACTTGCACTCTATCGTTACGATAGAGAAAGAATGTTCACGGTTTCACGTTGCAGTAAGAGTAACCGTGTCTAGCGTTTTGTTCATTCTTTCTTAACTTAATGGTTTTGATCCTAATAAAGGAACTTTTCAGTTTTTTCCTTTAACAATAATATGTTTTAATGATATATATGATTGGGCTCTTCTCTCAGGTTCTAAGTCAAGAGAGAGAGAGAGAGAGAGAGAGATAGAGACGGAGGGAGAAAGAGGATAAACGTTTCATTCAAGCCTGCCAGGCGTACGAGTAACGTCGTTATCGTTTTTGCTCTTCTCCCTAGTCTCTTTAGGGGAAGAAACTAAACGTTTCTAGAGTGATCTAGTGTTTAGTCTCTTTCCAGCCACTGAATTATCTTTCATTAGATTTTTCTGTTACATTGTAATTCTGTTTTCGCAATTACTAACTTTGAGAAAGGATAGAATTGCGTATTTCAGGTACAAACCACTTAAAGTTTCGAGTTCAGTGAAATAAGTGCAAACAGAAATCAAAGTGATAAGTGATTAGTGCGTGAGGGTACTTTTGTGCGCGCCAGTCGTTCTCCCAGTCCGGGACCTCTTGCAAGCTCCCAAGCCCAGGGGAGAAGCAATGTCGAAGGGCATAAGGGTTCAGCAGGCCTTGATCGGCGCACAGAAGTATCCTCGGTGGTTGTGGGCGTGTCTTACCGAGACCGTCACTCCCACCCGCAGACGATTGAGCCCTTATTTTGCTCGTCTGCAGAAGAGATTAGGGGAGAAAATAAAGGCAGAGTAACGCTGGTCTCAGGTCTCAAGACCTCTTAAACGTTAAGTCCAGACCTATGCCAGACGTACGAAGTTAAAGTTCACAACCCGAATGCAGTCATTGGGTTAGCTCTGACTCTCCTCAGTCATCAGTTGATTACACTCCGCCTAAGAGGAGTAAGGTTCTGCCGCAACAGATCTCTGCTGTTAAGGCTTTACCTCAGCAGACCTTAGTGTCTGCCGACCCCAAGTTGACTCTACTGCAGTCCATACAGTCACAACTTTCGGTCTTGATGCGTGAGTGTCGGGCTGAGAGTGTTGCGCCTCCGCCTCCGCCTACACTCCCCCCCGCCTATGATCGCTCCGCCTGATCGCAGTACCACCTGCCAGGCGTACGATGTTGTGAACTCTACTACAGTCCATGCAAGCACAGCTTTCGGACTTGATGCGTGAGTGTCGGGCTGAGAGTGTTGCTCCTCCGCCTCCGCCTACACTCCCTCCACCTACACTCGCTCCGCCTGATCGCAGTACCATCTGCCAGGCGTACGATGTTGTGGACTCTACTACAGTCCATGCAAGCACAGCTTTCGGACTTGATGCGTGAGTGTCGGACTGAGAGTGTTGCTCCTCCGCCTCCGCCTACACTCCCTCCACCTACACTCGCTCCGCCTGATCGCAGTACCACCTGCCAGGCGTACGATGTTGTGGACTCTACTACAGTCCATGCAAGCACAGCTTTCGGACTTAATGCGTGAGTGTCGGGCTGAGAGTGTTACTCCTCCGCCTCTGCCTACACTCCCTCCGCCTACGCTCGCTCCGCCTGATCGCAGTACCACCTGCCAGGCGTACGATGTTGAGCCACGTGCTGAGTTTGCTGTTCCCTGTGGTGTTCAGCCTCCGCCTTCCTTAAGGCAACCTTTACAATGGGATCAGGAGGATTATACCTCTCTTCCTCCGCCTCCACTTGCTGCTCCACCAGTGATGCAACACTCGGTTGAGGTACAACAACCTCTCCCGTCCATGAGTCAGTCTCCTCAGCTCTCGCTGCAGCGAGCTCAACCCTCCACAAGGCAAGCACCACAACACCTTAGCCTTGCGCCTCAGGAGCCTCAGCTTGCGAGACATTTACCTTGTTCTGCGCAGCCTCTTCCTCATCGCGCTCCGCTCACACCACAGGAACTGGAACTTGCTACTCCGCTTCCGCCAACCGCTCAGCAAGCGCAACCCTTGGGTTCAACCACTCATGCTAGGAGTCAGCCTCCTCCACCCATGCGCCTTCCTTCTGCTTGTCTTTTATTCAGCCTTTGCAGACTGAGCCTCAGGTGTTCCCTCAACGGAGTCTTGAAGAGGAAACCACAACTATTGTTGTTCCAGCTCGTTCTGACTCTGCTGTTCAGCATACCTTACCTCCATTTTCATACCATGGTTTAAACCCCATGCAAGCATGCATAAAGCACTCTAGCACTGGTCATGGAATTTCTGAGAAATGTTAAACGCCATGCACACGCTCTGCTTTCCTTACAGCAGGCTCTGCTTACAGCGGGCTCTGCTTACTACATGCTCAGCATACAGCATGCTCTGCATTCAGCATGCTCTGCATACAACATGCTCTGCATACAGCATGCTCTGCATTCAGCATGCTCTGCATACAACATGCTCTACATACAGCATGCTCTGCATACAGCATACTCTGCATACATCATGCTCTGCATACCTTACCGCATGCTTCTCAACACATCTTGGGTTGTTGCCAACTCACTAGACTGTCAAGCAGTTTCATAACGTTGCCTTCTAGTCTGCTGCTTTTGCACCAGTGAACCCTCACTCAGAGAACTTAGCTTTTCTAGGATAAGGTCCCTGTAGATGAGAAAGTTCTTTTCTCCCTCCTTCTGATATTCCCTTGAGGACTCTGTCATTTGGAGGGAGCCTTTAGCTGCATAACCTCTTATGGACTTTTATTTAAGCATAACATGCTTACAGGGAAGGTAATGGTTCCACTTCAGTCGCTAATCCCGTCTGTTACCACACCTGCTCCCATAGACCTTGAGCTGTGTTGCATGACATGCAGTCCAAGCTTAGTCCTTGTTAGAGGATTTTTTGTTTACGGAGTCAATGTGTCACGGGGAAGACGTTCAACAACCAACAGAAGTGACTTGTTGTGACGCAGTGCGGCAACCTCAGCAACCCGTTAAGGAGTTGTCTGTACGACCCAGACAGTCTAGACAGATTCGGGTTGTCACTGTACTTCCTCGCTTGCCCATGATTGACAGTTTACAGACTGTGCAGCAGTATCATGATCTTGTGTCCGGCTCCGTCAGACGACTGGCTTTTAAGAGCTCCCACAAGTCGTCGCTGTCTGGAGATTTTCAAATGGACTATGGATCTGACCAAGGAACTGGGCCTCCTGGTCAATTTTGAGGAGTCTCAGCTCGTTCCATCCCAGACCATTGTCTCCTTGGGTATGGATCTTCAGAGTCGAGCTTTTCGGACTTGTCCGTCGGCCCCAAGGATCTTCCAAGCCCTAGAATGCATCCAGAGCATGCTGAGAAGGAACCGATGCTTAGTCAGGCAGTGGATGAGTCTAACAGGGACACTTTCATCGCTGGCCCTGTTCATCGAGTTAGGGAGACTCCACCTCCGCCCCCTTCAGTATCATCTAGCTGCTCACTGGATAAAGGACATGACGCTAGAGACGGTCTCAGTTCCTGTTTCCGAAGAGATGAGGTCTACTCTAACGTGGTGGAAGAACAGCATTCTTCTCAAGGAAGGTCTACCATTGGCTGTTCAGACCCCCGACCACCGTCTCTTCTCGGACGCATCGGACACGGGCTGGGGTGCGACACTGGACGGACAGGAATGCTCGGGAACATGGAATCAGGAGCAAAGGACACTTCACATCTATTGCAAGGAGTTGTTGGCAGTTCATCTGGCCTTGATAAACTTCAAGTCCCTCCAGCTAAACAAGGTGGTGGAGGTGAACTCCGACAACACCACAGCCTTGGCTTACATCTCCAAGCAGGGAGGGACTCATTCGAGGAAGTTGTTCGAGATCGCAAGGGACCTCCTCATTTGGTCAAAAGATCGAAAGCTCACGCTGGTAACGAGGCTCATTCAGGGCGATATGAATGTCATGGCAGATCGCCTCAGCCGGAAGGGTCAGGTCTTCCCCACAGAGTGGACCCTTCACAAGAATGTTTGCAGCAGACTTTGGGCCCTGTGGGGTCAGCCAACCATAGATCTATTCGCTACCTCGATGACCAAGAGGCTCCTCTTGTATTGTTCTCCGATTCCAGACCCAGCAGCAGTTCGCGTGGATGCCTTTCTGCTGGATTGGTCCCATCTCGACCTGTATGCATTCCCGCCGTTCAAGATTGTCAACAGGGTACTTCAGAAGTTCGCCTCTCACAAAGGGACACGGCTGACGTTGGTTGCTCCCCTCTGGCCCGCGAGAGAATGGTTCACCGAGGTACTGCAATGGCTGGTCGACGTTCCCAGGACTCTTCCTCTAAGAGTGGACCTTCTGCGTCAACCTCACGTAAAGAAGGTACACCCAAACCTCCACGCTCTTCGTCTGACTGCCTTCAGACTATCGAAAGACTCTCAAGAGCTAGAGGCTTTTCGAAGGAGGCAGCCAGAGCGATTGCCAGAGCAAGGACGACATCCACTCTCAGAGTCTATCAGTCTAAATGGGAAGTCTTCCGAAGCTGGTGCAAGGCCAATGCAGTTTCCTCAACCAGTACCACTGTAACCCAGATTGCTGACTTCCTGTTACATCTAAGGAACGTAAGATCCCTATCAGCTCCTACGATCAAGGGTTACAGAAGTATGTTGGCAGCGGTTTTCCGCCACAGAGGCTTGGATCTTTCCTCCAACAAAGATCTACAGGACCTCCTTAGGTCTTTTGAGACCTCAAAGGAACGTCGGTTGTCCACTCCAGGCTGGAATCTAGACGTGGTCCTAAGGTTCCTAATGTCATCAGGATTTGAACAGCTCCAATCAGCCTCTTTTAAGGACCTCACATTAAAAACTCTTTTCCTCGTGTGCTTAGCAACAGGTAAAAGAGTAAGTGAGATCCACGCCTTCAGCAGGAACATAGGTTTCACATCTGAAACGGCTACATGTTCCTTGCAGCTCGGTTTTTTGGCTAAAAACGAGCTTCCTTCCCGTCCTTGGCCTAAGTCGTTCGAGATCCCAAGCCTGTCCAACATGGTGGGGAACGAACTGGAGAGAGTACTTTGCCCAGTTAGAGCTCTTAAGTACTATCTAAGAAGGTCAAAACCATTACGAGGACAATCAGAAGCCTTATGGTGTGCTATCAAGAAGCCTTCTCTACCAATGTCTAAGAACTCAGTTTCTTACTACATCAGGCTTCTGATTAGAGAAGCAAATTCTCATCTGAAGGAAGAAGACCTTGCTTTGCTGAAGGTAAGGACACATGAAGTGAGAGCTGTGGCTACTTCAGTGGCCTTCAAACAGAACCGTTCTCTGCAGAGTGTTATGGATGCAACCTATTGGAGAAGCAAGTCAGTGTTCGCATCATTCTATCTCAAAGATGTCCAGTCTCTTTACGAGTACTGCTACACCCTGGGACCATTCGTAGCAACGAATGCAGTAGTAGGCGAGGGCTCAGCCACTACATTCCCATAATCCCATAACTTTTTAACCTTTCTCTTGAATACTTTTTATGGGTTGTACGGTCGGCTAAGAAGCCTTCCACATCCTTGTTGATTTGGCGGGTGGTCAATTCTTTCTTGAGAAGCGCCGAGGTTAAAGGTTGTGATGAGGTCCTTTAGTATGGGTTGCAGCCCTGTATACTTTAGCACCTTTGAGTTGATTCAGCCTCCCAAGAGGAACGCTGCGCTCAGTAAGGAAGTCGATCTTATTAAAGGCAGAGTAACGGTTCAAGTCGACTTCCTTACCAGGTACTTATTATTTCATTGTTATTGTGGATAACTGATTATATGAAATACGGGATACTTAGCTATCCTTTAGTCTTGTACACTGGTTTTTCACCCACCCCCCTGGGTGTGAATCAGCTACATGATTATCGGGTGAGTTTAATATTGAAAAATGTTATTTTTATTAATAAAATAAATTTTTGAATATACTTACCCGATAATCATGATTTAATCGACCCTCCCTTCCTCCCCATAGAGAACCAGTGGACCGAGGAATAATTGAGGAGGTGTCAACAAGAAGTACTTGAGTACCTGGCCACAGGTGGCGCTGGTAAATACACCCCCTTCTAGTATTGTGATAGCTGGCGTATCCCTCCATAGAATTCTGTCGGGCAACGGAGTTGACAGCTACATGATTATCGGGTAAGTATATTCAAAAATTTATTTTATTAATAAAAATAACATGTTAATTGCATGATTCACACCAAGTCAATCTTAAATTAGAATTATCGGTATTCCAATGGCCAGTAATCGTGGTTGTCTTTTGTTTTCTAGCTTTACTGGATGTATAAATGATCATGGTTGTCTCCTAACTTTACTGGACGTACATTTTTTACATCTGTTTTTTCATTCCACTTAGGCACACTGCTGTAGGGAAGCTTGCCGGTGGCCACCAAGCAGCTGTCATGTGCCTTGCCGTTTACTCTACGATACCAGGGCAAGACGTCGTCGCCACTGGTTCTAAGGATCATTACATTAAGGTACAGCAAAGCTTAGCTTTAAGAGATGCCGACATATCGTAGAGAACTGATGGAAGGGGAAGTTTTTAATTAGTACTGCAATTTCCTTTGTGCTTATTACGGCCTATCTGTCTAAATTAGAGTTGTGTTGTCTTGAGACTGAGACTGGAATTTAGTCATTTTTTTATGGGTTATTTATTAAGGAATATATTCTTTTCGAGATTTTGGAATGCTGAAAAATGGTGTCCTTTTCAATTGGTTATTCATCCTTTGTTTTTTTCAAAGTAATAAATGTTTAAGTCCTCTGGTATTTAGAATAAGGCAATTCATGCACTCTCCCAAAATTAAATGACTGATATGCATTAGTTCGCCCAGATCATGTAGATCCCTGTAGGGAAAGTACCGTTCAAAGCGGGCTTCGCTGGAGCCGTGTAAGATGGCTTTCGATCTTCTTCTTCTTCTTTGTCTGCATCTTTTCCCACTTTTATGTGGGGTCGATGTTTCTGGCCAGCGTTCTCCATCTACCTCTGTCCCACACTTCATCACCGGTTAATCCCTTTGATCGAAGGTCATCCTTTATACAGTCCATCCACCTTCACTTTGGTCTCCCTCTCCTTCTCGTTACCTGTACCTCCATTTCCATCACTCTCCTCCCAATATACTGTTCATCTCTTCTCATGAAATTACCATACCACCTCAGTCTACTTTCTTGGATCTTATCTGACAGTTCTCTAACTCCTGTGGTACCCCTTTAATTCTTAGATGCATCACTTCTGCCTCTTACTGTTAACTAGATTTCCCACTCAAAACAGATGAACCCTGAGAGAGTAAGACTTTAATAAAAGATCCTTTTAAATTAATTTTAAATATTAAACTTAGCCGGTGAATATATAATAGCTGACGTCTCCGACGGCTCGACAGAATCCAAAAACTCGCGAGCGATCGCCATGACGGTAGCGGGTGTGCCCACCAGCGCCGACTATCAGCCAGATACCGCATATACATGTAAACAGCTTCAGTTCTTCTCTGTCGGTTTCATCGACAAGTTGATTCCACTCGCTTTATGACCTCGAGTTTTCTACCGAATTGGTGAAGTACTTGGTTTTGGTTTTATTGCTTTCGCCGTGTTGGATTATTCAATACTATCCTCAAAAGAAATGCTTTTGAAAGGAGAGTAAAAGTGTTTTGCCCTTGCTCTTTTATCTCTGGTTTTTTCCATAGAGTAAAGATGGCCGACCCTTCCCTTAGTGTACAGAAGTGTGTTTTAGGCTTTTAGCAATTATCTTATCACGTTATAAATTGTTGTTGTTAATTATAGATTTTCCTCTATATATTTTATATCTCACCCGCCTTTATTAGGCCTCTTCGATTAGCTTTCCATTTATACTAAACATCAAGATAAATTTTATGTTTTGTTTATATGCGGCCTTACCTATTCCTCCCCTAGTCCGAGAGTAGGCGGTCCTAACTTGGAAACCGAAGTTAAACAACGTTGAGCCCATTCAACTTTTATTTTCGTTAAGTTTAAATCATTTGCTCTGTAAGAGTTATGAAATGAATATTTTTTAGTAGATATTTTATGAAAGATTTTCTTTGAATAGTCTTCGTGCTGTTTCAAAGATGAACTAACGTTTGGTTTATTTATGCTACGCAGTTTGCGCTCTATCGTGACGATAGAGAAAGAGAGAATCACGGTTTCACTTTGCAGAAAGAGTAAATCGATTTTGACGTTTTGTTCATTCTTCTTTCAAACTGAAGTGTTTTGTATACTAATTTAAAGGAGCTTGTTAATTTTCAATTTCTTAGTCCTTTCATTTTTTTCCTTTGGTCAAATAACCTGTTTATTGACGAAGGGTGAGTGGGCTTTTCTCTTCTGTGTGAAATCAAGAGAGAGAGAGAGAGAGAGAGGAAAAGAGAACGATCCGATCTTTATTTTCGTCCCAAGTAAGGAGTTTGGGAGCGAGTAACGTTGTTCTCGATTCAGTTTTTTACTCTCGTCCCAAGTCTCTGTACGGGGAGAGAGGATAAAACGTTTTTAGTTTTTATTCTCGTCCCAAGGCACTGTACGGTGAGAGATTGAAAACGTAGTCTTTAGTGATCTAGTGTTTAGTCTCCTCCCCAGTCACTGATCCTTTTTAACTTTATATATTTCAGTTTTATTCGATATACTGTATATGTTTACTGATTTTTGCATGTGTGTTTCTTTTTGTACTAATGTGCTTACATTATACGACTCATTTCGCAATTATAACCTTTTGATGTAAGGGAAAATTGCGTGCTTCAGGTAGAAATCAGTTTTATTCATGCCTAATGTGAAATTATTGAAAAATACGATATCAGTGAAGTAAGTGCAAAAAACAGAAAATCGTAGTGATAAAGTGTTAAGTGCGCAAAGTGTATTTAGTGTTGCGACCGAGGGTTCGTCTGTTCGTGCTTGTCGCTCCCCTAGTCCGAAACCTCTTTCAGGCTCCCATGCACCAGGGAGAAGTAATGTCGTAGGACTTAAGGGGACGAGAGGCTTTAACCAACGTACAGACGTTCCCTCTTTGGTATCGGACGTTTCTCGTCAAGATCGCCCTTACCATAAGACGGGTGAGACTGTGTTCTCCTCGTCATCCGAAGACTTTTCGCAAAAGAAACCTTGGCGACAAGGTTTCTAGACCCTTGAAGCGAAAGTCAGTCCCTTCAGGACAGGTCCAGCGTCCTGGCTGTGGCCATTGGGACAGCTCTGACCCTTTGCAGTCGTCGGAAGACTGTTTCGCCGATTAAACGTAAGCGTAACACGGGCTCCGAGAGTCTCAGTAAAGGCAATGTTTTGCCAACACAGATGTTACCATCGTCTCGGCCCGTCCCAACTCCCGTTGATCCTAAATGGGTTGTCCTGCAGGATATGCAGACTAAGCTTGCCTCCCTTGTGGAGGAGTATACCGTTGAGCAGGTTCACGATGATCGAGACTCTGGCCGTCAGCCGCCCAAACGAGCTTTTACTCGTCCTTTTGACGTTATGAAACGTGATGTCGGTAGTTTGTCACGTCAGTCACGTGACTTGGATCCTCACTCGCTGCAGTCCCTTGTTGACTTTCAGCCGCTGCCGCAGCCTCGTGTTGACGTTCAGCCGCTGCCGCAGTCTCGTGTTGACGTTCAGGACGTTCGCCAACCAGCTCAGTTGCCTTGTTTTGACGTTGAGCGTCAAGCACCGCAGTCAAGGGAATGGAGATACAGTGTCTGATTTTTCGGGCCTTTTCGTCTCCCGCAAGAATGGAACAAGCTCTGTTAAAAGTCCTTCACTTGCAAGAGAAAAACAGTTGCTCTGTAAGAGTTTGAACTAGCCTCGTGGGAACTCTTTCATCGCTGGAGTAGTTCACTCTCTGGGGAGACTCAACCTATGCCCTTTCCTATTTCACCTAAACATTGGAACAAGGAGAAGGGCTTAGTGAGTATCTCTTTCCCAATCTCCAACTCAGTCTAGACATGTCTGACTTGGTGGGACAGCAACATCAGACTTCGAGAAGTTCTTTCTCTTGCGATCAAGAACCCAAACCATGTGTTGTTTTCAGATGCAGCGGATTTGGGTTAGGGAGCTCCACTGGACAGTCTGGAAGGCTCGGTTCTTTGATCCACGGATCAAAAGGAACTCCTTTTAAGGCAGTAACATCTCTCCTTTGGCGAGATTTGTGCAGAAATGAATGTCTTGGCGGACGGCCTCAGCAGAAGAGGACAAGTCTTCTCCATGGAGTGGACGTTGCATAAGAATGTGTGCGAGAAGCTATGGATGACATGGGGTCTACCCACCATAGATCTTTTTGCTACTCTCTCTGACAAAGAGGCTCTCGACTTACTGCTTTCCAGTTCCAGATCCAGAGGCAGCTCACATAGACGCTTTCCTGCTGGACTGGTCTCACCTGGACGTTTATGCCTTTCCACCTTTCAAGGTCCTAGACAAGGTGCTGCAGAAGTTCACCTCTTACGAAGGGACCAGGTTGACATTGGTTGCTCCACTCTGGCCCGCGAGAGAGTGAGTAACAGAGGTACTTCAATGGCTGGTAGACGTTCCAAGGAGACTACCTTTAAGGATGGATCTCTTACGGCAGCCACGTAAGGAGTCTTCAGCAAAGCCTCCCCGCGCTTCGTCTGACTGCCTTCAGACTATCGAAAGACTCTCAAGAGCTAGAGGATTTTCGAAGGAGGCAGCCAGAACGATTGCGAGAGCTAAGAGAGCTTCTACCATCAAGGTCTATCAGTCGAAGTGGGAAGTCTTTAGAGACTGGTGCAAGTCATCATCCATTTCCTCTTCCAGTACCTCTGTAGCCCAAATTGCAGACTTTCTCCTTCATCTGAGAAATGTTCGCTCCCTCTCAGCGCCCACTATTAAGGGCTACAGGAGCATGTTGGCGTCTGTGTTCAGACATAGAGGCTTAGATCTGTCCAATAATCAAGATCTCCAAGATCTCCTTAAGTCCTTCGAGACCTCTAAGGAGCGTCGTATGGCAACTCCTGGATGGAACTTAGACGTGGTCCTAAGGTTCCTAATGTCCGACAGGTTTGAGCCATTACATTCAGCTTCCCTGAAGGATCTCACCCTCAAGACGCTTTTCTTAGTGTGCTTGGCTTCGGCTAAAAGGGTCAGTGAGATCCATGCCTTCAGTAGGAACATCGGCTTTTCTACAGATAAAGCCACATGTTCACTTCAGCTTGGTTTTCTTGGCCAAAAATGAACTGCCTTCTCGTCCTTGGCCTAAGTCATTTGATATACCTTGCCTGTCAGAGATCGTAGGCAACGAGCTTGAAAGAGTGCTGTGTCCAGTTAGAGCTCTGAAGTTTTATTTAGCTCGGACTAAATCCTTACGAGGTGGATCTAAGGCTTTGTGGTGCTCAGTTAAAAATCCTTCATTGCCTATGTCAAAGAATGCTTTGTCATATTTTATTAGATTTTTAATCCGAGAGGCTCATTCTCACTTGAGTGAAAAAGAGCGTTGCTTGCTTAAGGTTAAGACGCACGAAGTAAGAGCTATAGCAACTTCCGTGGCCTTTAAGCAAAACAGATCTCTGCGAAGTATTATGGACGCGACCGTTTGGAGAAGCAAGTCGGTATTCGCGTCATTTTACTTAAAAGATGTCCAGACTCTTTATGAGGAGTGCTACACACTGGGTCCATTCGTTACAGCGAGTGCAGTAGTGGGTAAGGGTTCTACCACTACATTCCCTTAATTCCAATACTGTATCCTTTTAATCTGTCTCTTGAAATGTTTTTAATCTTGTTTTTGGGTTGTACGGAAGGCTAAGAAGCCTTACGCATCCTGGTTGATTTGGCGGGTGGTCAAATGTCATTTCTTGAGAGCGCCCAGATCAGGGGTTTGATGAGGTCCTGTTGTATGGGTTGCAGCCCTTGATACTTCAGCTCCTGGGAGTCTTTCAGCATCCTAAGAGGATTGCTGGGCTTCGTGAGGAAGACAGACTAACAAGGCAGAGTAATCGTCTAAGTCAACTTCCTTACCAGGTACCTATATATATTTGGGTTTTGTTATGATATAACTGTCAAAAACTCTAAGCATGTACGCTGTAAACTTTATTAATTCTGGTCTCTACCCACCACCATGGGTGTGAATCAGCTATTATATATTCACCGGCTAAGTTAAATATTTAAAAATGATATTTTAATTATAAAATAAATTTTTGAATATACTTACCCGGTGAATATATAAATTAAAGGCCCCCCCCTTCCTCCCCGATAGAGACCCAGCGGGATGAGAAGAATTGGAGCTGTTTACATGTATATGCGGTATCTGGCCGATAGTTGGCGCTAGTGGGCACACCCGCAACCTTCATAGCGATCACTCGCGAGTTTTTGTGTTTTTCTGTGGAGCCGCCGGAGACGTCAGCTATTATATATTCACCGGGTAAGTATATTAAAAAATTTTATAATTAAAATATCATTTTTCTTATACTTGATATATATGTAAACATTCTTATGTTTATGTATATATTTGAGTTTAGAAATACAGTAAGTTTCCTTTTCAGTGTTTGTGCTGTGTGTGTGTGTAGTGTACGACAACTTCTCCGTGTGGTTCTAGGCCCCCACGGTGACATTTCATGGGTCGCGATCTCTCCCTTGGTCCTTCGGTCCTTCCTTCGGCTTTCGTTTCTCGGGCGCCGTGGGGAATCGTCATCGCTGGAATTTGTTTATTATTCTGTTTTCCCCGCTGTTCCTCCTTCCCTACGGGGAAGTTGGACTATCAGCGTAGGGAACATGGGAGTTTAGTTTGACTACGGTCTCTCTCTCTCTCTCTCTCTCTCTCTCTCTCTCTCTCTCTCTCTCTCTCTCTCGAGGTCGTTCGCCCTTTTATTACTACTACGTATTGCGGTAGCTTCCTTCCCGTTGCGGGTTGAATTGCTTCTCCGTTTATTTGGTCTCAATTATTTTTACAAAATCTAATTGTATTTGTTAACTTTTCAGCCTCTGTGTAGAACGCTTCCCTTCGGGATTCATTCGTTATTACTATTAGTGAACATTCTTAGATGAATTACATAATTATAATTGTTGTAATTGTTATAATTCTGTTTTTATTACAGTTCCCCGCCTACCCCCCTTCCCGTGAGTGTCAGTGGGGGAGGAGGGTGCATTCCTGTGCGTAATTCTTATGTTCTTTTCCCGCAGGGGTTTCCTCTTCGGAGTTCCCCCGGGGGATTTAATGTTAACTAATTGTTTTATTTTCACAGTTAACTATCTAGTTTTTCGTTTGCCTAATGTGCCAACGAAGCAGAGCTATCCTGTTGGGGCCTGGGGAGTCATGGGCGTGTTCCCTTCTCCTAGAAGTTCTCCTGTGACAACTGTCAGCTCCTAGTTCATTTAGAACGCTCAGGAGGTTCGCCTCCATGGGTGGGTACTTCCCTTCCGAGGTAGGTTCCCTTCCCAGGTATGAGTTTTTTCCCCTTCAGGGGGTGGGGGGGCATCTTCTCTTACCTTATTTTTATCTGGTCCTCGGGCGGTTATGCTCTTGGTGTTGAGCGACCGCTTTTGTAACCATGCTCAAGGGGCTGAGCGGTTGCAAGACCGGACCATGGAGTTCGTGCGATTATGCTCTTGGTGCTGAGCGGTCGCACTTGCAGCTACGCTCAAGGGGCTGAGCAGCTGCAGGAGCTCCTCTTCGGAGGGTTGCTCTTTATGGTCAGCTTGCTGATCCAACAGCCCTAAGGGGCGCCTTCATCAGTTCTTCCTGTCTCTTCTACGAAGTGTTCACCTCTCTCGTTCGCGAGAGAGGACACTCATAGAGACTCCTCTTCGGAGGACTCCCCTGCTGTTGTTGCTGAAGGCTCAGTTCCCCCCTCCGAACATCTTTGAGAGGGGCAGCTGAGTCCAACAGTCTCTCCTGCGAGTGTCTCTCCGCCTCGGGGGAGTTCACTACAGAGACTCCTCTTCGGAGGACTGATGATGGTGCTCCTGTCCGTGGTCGTCTTCATCTTCAGCCGCAGAGGATCCTCCTCGACGAGAACAGACAATTGCAGCTGCTTCGCTAGACCTGTCGGCAGTTCGTTCGCGATCTCCAACACCTGCCAAATCTTCTGGTCTTCCTTCTCCGTTCCTGGACGCAGAAGCACTGTGGGCGCCTCTCCACCCCGTTTTCCAAACGGGCACCGGTCCCTTCGGGGCCAAGGGCATACCTCACAATGTGGACCAGACTTCTGCTGAATCAACTCCTGATCGGCAACTCTTCTGAGACCTTCTGTGCGGCTACGCGCCATGTGTGCCTACGGTCTCCTGAACGCCCACGATCGCCTACTCGCCGGCGTACATCTGTTCGCGCTTTTCTGATGTGCGCAATGCACGCCAACGTTCGCCCTCGCTCCCATGATCTCCAGATCTGGGCGCAAGCAGGGAGATTATTCCTTCACTGAACTCCACGTGCACCTGCTCGCCAGCGCGCATCTGCGCCCCATTCCCTGATGTGTGCATACGCGCTAACATTCGCCCACTCGCCCACGATCTTCGGATCTGGGCGCAGGCAAGGAATTTATTGCTTCGGCTTCTCGCTGACAATCTCTCTGGTTCTGCACCCTCGCTGATATCGTCTGGCCGCGCATATCTTCTGGCCACGCAACATCGCTCACCTAGACGCGCCATCGCTCGCTTACGCGCCATCAGTCCGAAACCACGGAGGGAACGTCTGTTCGCTGATTAAAGCCTCTCGAACCCTTTGGTCGTACGACATTGCTTCTCCCCTGGGCTTGGGAGCTTGCAAGAGGTCCCGGACTGGGAGGACGACAGGCACGAACAGACGAACCCTCAAGCGCAACACTATCCACAACACTATCACTCACTTTATCACCCACTGCACTCTTACACTTCAGCTCCTTGACGTCTGCCATGAGCTGGTTGCGGTCACTAGCCAAGGACTCGACTCTCTCACCCAGAGCTTGGATGGCACGCATCATATCTGCCATCGAAGGTTCTTGAGTGCTAGAAGGGGGATCAGGAGCAACCACTACAGGGGAAGGAATAGGTTGTGGGGCGTGAGGAGAGGAAAATTCAACGGAGCGAGACGAACTTCTCCTGACTCTATCTCTCTCTAGCCTACGTGTATATTTAAGGAATTCGATAAAATCGAATTCCGAAAGCCCAACGCATTCCTCACATCGATCTTCCAATTGGCAGGTTTTATCCCGACAATTGGAACAAACGGTGTGAGGATCGATAGAGGCCTTCGGAAGACGCCTTGAACAGTCCCTAGCATTACACTTCCTGAATTTAGGGACTTGAGAAGGGTCAGCCATTTTGAATTAGTCAAGTGGGGAATTCAAAAACTATCCAAAGTCATCAACAAATAATCCGATATCAACAAAAGAATGCAAGGATGTATTGAAGATAAAGCCTGCAAAGCGAAAGCTCAAAACCAGAAATGTGTACAGTGAACCCTCGCTACTTCGCGGTTCGACCATCGCGGATTCACCACTTCGCGGATTTTTTCCATAACCCATATATATATATACAGTAATATATATATATATATATATATATATATATATATATATATATATATATATATATGTATGCATATATTTATGTATATATGTAGGTATGTATATGTGTATACATATAAATATATATATATATATATATATACACACACACACACACACACACATATATATATATATATATATATATATATATATATATATATATATATATATATATATATATATATATATATATATATATATATATCTAAAGTAGGAAGATGTGATGTAGTTCTAAGGGAAAAGTATGGGAAATATGTCTGGGTAATAAACAAAGCTCTACCTCCAGTTTGTTTCTTCATTATGATCAGAGATAAATGTAAATAAAACATTGGTTGCCATTTTTTATAGTGCTTTTTAGTGTGTTTAGGAAATGCATGATATAAAATCACCTTTAATATTTGTGCCTGTTTTAGTTTAGGGTACTGTAGTACATGCATTAAGTGTTCTGTACATTAAAGGGTAGTTTTTTAACAGTACTACGTACAAGGGAAGGTTTTAAAAGTCTGAATATACATGTTGAATAAATAGGTAAATATGGTGTCACTACTTCGCGGATTTTCACCTATCGCGGCCGCGACTGGAACCTATCTACCGCGATAAACGAGGGTTCACTGTACTTCACCAAAAAGATGTGAAAACCAATCCAGTTAGCAACAGCGAATTAGTAGGTCTTGCCGGTAGCACGACAGAGAGAAAATTGAGTTCTGTGTTTACATTGAGTACTGAGTACCTGCCCGACAGATGGCGCTGTTGATGTACACCCCCTTCCTGCATGGCGATCGCTGGCGGATTTTGAGCATAGAGTTTTCTGTCGAGCAGCAGAGCTGCAGCTTATATAATCACCGGCTAAGTTTAATATTGAAAAATAAATAACTCGTAACTTATCATCCACCCAGAGGGGGAGAGGTGAGGGAGGGAGAACCCGTTGAACGCGCAAAACGGAAAACGGGAAATCCGCTCAACCACTGGAGCTAAGAAAGAAAACGAGAGAAAGGGGTAACTCGTGACTGCGAGCAGAAAACGGGGACCCCAAGCTCTCGCTCTCTTGGACACAAAAACAGGACTAAAAATCACACAACACTATTATAAACGTATAAAATAAAAATGTACATCCATATAACACTACGATCGAAGAATAGCATCTGCTAAAACTTAAAATAAATAGCACAGTCGAGTGACGAACGCCTCGGAGGGGCGGGTACTAAACAAATACAAAGCTAGATCGCTATCTCGTTTGTAGGCTGGACTTGCTAGCAAAAAGTACCATGAGCATAAATACCAAAAAAAAAAAATAACGGTTCTAAAGGCATAAGGCCAGGGACTCAACCAAGAACCTAAGTGACAGAGTACTAAACGGGCAGACAAAGATGAATTCCCAAACAAGTGAACAAACAATGGCCGCCATGAAAGGCCAGACGGGAATAATAAAACAGACTATACTGGATATAAAACAAAAGCCCGGTACAATAAAAAACTGTCAAAACAAACTATGGTACTTAACATTGGAATGTGTGAAGATGGAGCTTCGGACATGACAAAATAAATCCACGATTGATAAAAAAGACCGAGAGCACCACAAAACAATTCAACACTTTAGATTCCAAAAAGAAGGATGATGTTCAGATGGCGCTCGCGTCGTGGCGTGGGTGGTGTGGCGCTGGGGGTTGGCTAGGGCCTTTGTATCGGCCCATCCCTTTGACGAAGGAATTAACTAAATGGAAGACAACCTGTGAATAGTGGATTTTACGCGCCTTTGCTTTATACACGACACCCAAAAGGTGCTCGCGCGAGGGTTGTAACCTCAGCGTTCCATGCTTTTATCTTTCTCTGGTATAATTGGAAGGTTTTATCAGAAAAGATATACAAGAAGGACTCTTTTCACCGGGCGCCACAGGTCGACCCAGAAAATGGTTTTGCTGATACAGACTGCTTTATGAATCGGTTCTATTATGGCACATTTTAATGTCGAATGATAATTAGTTGTAGTACCATAAAGTTTGCCTTGTAATAGGGATCAATGAATGTCAAATATAGCAGAAAAATGAAAAATTCGGAGATAATTTGTATTTTTCCCTACCTAATACAAACCTGGCGTTATTTATTTAGGTTATCTTTCAGCAGAGCTGGAAGGTAGCCATTAGACTTTAATTGCGAGGTGGCTAGGGGTACCCAGCCACCTCTATATACACTCACACAGCTGTGAGAGGCGTCACTTTTTATTGCAGGACTTCTGAGGGACAGGTGATGGCGGGCCATTTTATATAACTCCAGGTTTACATTAGTTCGGGAAAAATACAAATTATCTCCGAATTTGTCATTTCTTCCCATACCAACAAACCTTCCATTATTTATTCGGATGACTCACTCTTAGGTGGGTGGAAGTCATAAGTCTGGCTTGGACACTGACCAGGTTTTACCTAGTACAGTATATGACTGTGGTCTAGGGAAAATTTTCAACACCTTGTTAAAAAATATACAAAGTGAGTATAATAGCGGCCTGTGCAATAGTGTAATAGAGTTTTCTGAAATTTCCGATTGACAACATACCCTCCGAGAAGGGGGCATGCAATGCCAACCTCCAAGGGTTATTCTTATTGAAAGGAGGAAGCTTGGAGGCATCGGAGATGGGGTATTGCTGCTGTGGCGGTGGCAGCCCCGAGCGCATGAGTCCCTTAACTAGGCTCTCCATAGAAGCTATTCTCTCTTGTGATTGTCGCGTATGAGACGATAGTATCGACTCAAAACGAGCAAACATCTTCTCGGAAAAATCCACCGGGCCAGATGATTCCGCCGGGGGGGGGGGGGGGGGGGGGGGAAACAGGTGCCGGAACGGAGACTACTCCGTGAGAGGTTGAAGGCACAGCAATTGGGTCTTGAGAGACTCTGGTGGAGGAAGATTTAGCCTTTGAAGCTGATGATTTCGAAGACCTGTGGTCCTTGGAAGACTTGTGGGTCGTATATAAATTCTTACGATGAGCCTTCACCTTGAGGATAACAGGCCGGGATTGAGACCAGTCCCGGTTGTCCCCGGAAAACCTCAAAAAGAAGAGTGTTCTGAAGGAGAAGAGAAAGCCGGGCTAGGGATAAGAATCTTAGCCCGGGAACCACCTGACTCGCCTACGTCCCTACCTGCATCGGGATCGTCAAGAGCCATGGATTCTACATCGAGGTTGAGGGTAGAGACGTCTTCAGTTAGGGTGCCGCCCGTCTCTTCTTGGTCCGGGGCTGGAAGAAGGGATTCGAACCTCTCGATGAAAGGATCCGCCAATTCTTTGGGGACCGCAGGTGAAGTTTTAGCATGGGGGTAGAGATGGGAAAACCATTCCTCAGAGAGGATATAAGGCTGTGTGGCCTTCACGTTGCGGGCGAACCCGTCAATCCAGATCTTGAGGGTAGCCCGAGCTGTATCTCTCTCAAGTTGGGAGCACTGAAAGAGAACAGACTATTAGCGAGGGATATTTGTGCCAAAGAAAAGTGAAGAAGTCCAAGGACTTCGTAGACACTAAGTGAAAGGCATGCGGGAAGTCCAGAGGACTAGTGGCCTTAAAATTAATATTTAGAATTAATGGTAACTCCCTACAAGTCTGTATCAATGAAAATGTACTCACCGAGTCAGATGTTAGAGTGGAGGTCATTGTGTAGCAGACTACACAAGCGTCTGGATGCCATACAGCTAAGTCATCCACTCAGACAGAACAGTGGGCGTGTGAATGACACATGTCATGGCCGCAGGGTTGATAGATGACAGCGGCACATGCCGTCAATGCACAGCATACAGTCTGTAAAATAAAAGATACATGAGTATCTTAAAGGAGAGCAAATTAGGGCCTGGAGGCCCCGGTGCTATATATATATATATATATATATATATATATATATATATATATATATATATATATATATATATATATATATATATATATATATATATATATATATATATATATATCATGATAAAAATGTTTTATATATATTCATCAGGAATCCTGAATGAAAGCAAATAGGGGCTCGGGGGCCCGGGATTCTTAAATTATAGCAATATCATGCTAAAAAATTTACATATCAATATCATGATAAAAATGTTTTATATATATATAAATCAGGACTCCTGAATGAAAGGGAAAAATGTTTTATATATATTCATCAGGAATCCTGATGATAAAAATGTTTTATATATATATAAATCAGGAGTCCTGAATGAAAGCAAATAGGGGCTCAGGGGCCCCGGGTGCTTGAATGATATCAAGATCATGATAAAAGATTTGTCTATCAATATCATGATAACAATGTTTTCTATATATACATTAGGAATCCTGAAGGAAAGCAAATAGGGGCTCGGGGGCCCGGGTGCTTAAGTGATATCAATATCATGATAGAAGATTTATATATAAATATCATGATAACAATGTTTAATATACGTACAGTCTGTAAGACAAAAGATACACGAGTATCTTAAATGAAAGCCAATTAGGGGCCCGGAGGGCCTGGAGTTTAAATATCTACGTATATATATGGCAATATCATGATATAAATCTTTTATATATAGCCATAAAGTATATGAATGTAAGAAAATCGGGACCGTGGGGTCCGGATTACTTAGATATCAATACCAAAATAACTATTTTGATTGTAAAAGGAATTGAAATCAAGCCAGACCGTAACCGTGATCATATCAAAAGAGGGAAGGGAAGGTCGAGAACAAGGATCGTATATATAAAATATATATGTGACTAATATAAAGTTAATCCAAGTAAGAAAGAGTAACGTTGGCTTCGGAGGCGCAACTAAACAACTCGACCGGATGGTAATGTATAAAAGCTACTTCTGGGGATCCCGTAATGAAATCTTAATATATATATATATATATCTATATAAGGTCCGTGAGGTGCGTGACACTAGAGGGGGAAAGGGATCTTTAACGGGTCCGTGACGTGCGGGACCGGGGGAGTAGCGCGTACAAAACTTAATAAATAATATAACATAACAGGGTACCAAGGAACGAGCCGAAAACTTCCAGCCGATCGTTGGCCAAACGAGCGACGGAAAGAAAACGACTACGACCGGGTAGAGTAGTAGAAAGAGTAAGTAATGTACGTGAATGTATAATAATAGTATGCCTCACAGAACAACGGGAACCGCCAGTGCAAAGCGGATGCCCCCGGGAGGGGTACATCGCGCTATAAAGTGACTCCAACTCGATGGGAGAGAGAGAGGGAGGGAACCCTGGGGTGGGGTAACGGCGGGAGGAGGCTAGGAGTGGGGCGATAGCAGGTATACCAACCTGCCAGACCCACGATTGATATGATCACTCGGAAGGACTAATAATACTATAATAAACATAACGTAGGGTAAAATAAGATAGGAAGGCATGCTTGATGATAATAATAATAACATAGTTATACATCAATCGTAAAACAAACGAGGGAGCGAACACGAGACAGGAGAAATCAAGCCTGACGGCGCTGGGAGTAGGCAGGGCTACCAACATAACATAGGGCCGCTGGGAGTAGGCAGGGCTACCAACATAACATAGGGTCAGTGAAGTGCTAACAAAATGAAAACTAATACAGTATGTAATATCTGACTCATGAAAGCCCCTCGAGCTAATGCAAGCAAATGAATGACGTTAAAATGATAAGCAAGTCCGTGGCGTGCGAACGTAAATAATCCAAGTAATAAGATGTGAAATAGAACGCCGAAGGCGATCAGGCATGCCAACCTACCGAAAATACGCACACGTATATGTAATAACTGTTATCATAAAAACCAGGCAATAAGAATTAAAACGGTGTGTGAACCGTGGATATCCGTAAGGTTCATAACGAGAAACAATCAGTATGGAGGACTTATTGAAAATCGTTAAGAACGAACGAGAGAGAGAGAGAGAAGGGAGCCGAGCCCACGAGAGACCTACGAAAGGTCGTGAATAATAAAGCTGAATAATATAAACAAAAAGGGGCAAGGCCCCCTCCAAAATCTCAAAACTCATAGATCTGGTACTTAACTTAGATGGAGGGACAGTGGAGTCCGACATCTTGAGGTAAATCCAGAAAAAACCCGCAAAATACACACACAAGGTAAAAAACGGCTATCAAATTGCGTGCTAAAAAAGGAGTGACGTCACTGGCGTGGGATTGTTAGTAGTAGTGGGATGTTGAACGGCACCTCGCTGTTCGGGGATTTTGACAGGAGATATCTAAATAGTGCGAGGCCTCTGGTTGTGATTTATCACGCCCCAGTATTATATCGACACCTTTTATAGGTGGGCGAGCTGGGTTCAACGTGGCATCCCTATGCATTTTTTTCTCTGGTAATATATAGCAGTTATATACCTTAGAAATGGTGCTAAAAGAGCATTTCACTGGGCGACACGGGTCTCTCGCCCAGAAATAGATTTTTCCTTCGTCAAAATCCCTTTGTTGTCTTGTATGAACACCCGAGTTTATATAGGAAAAAAAAAATGGGGTTACCTCGCAGAAAGCAATGGGGTTAGTGACAGTTTATAAATTTATGACAAATACCAGGCTACACAAGGGAAGTGATAATTACCTGCAGAGGTTGAAGCCAGCTTGCAGAGGGACCCACGGGGCTGTACTCAAAGGGAGAGGAAGATGAAGAAAGGAAAGCCAGACATACTCTCATTCACCCCAGTCCTAATCCAGTTAACCAATACCCTCAACCAATTGGAACTTCTCCATCAATGAGCCTGAGGTATTCTCAAGCCACTTATTGAGCAGCCACCACAGGACGGATAGTGAATGTATCGAGTCTCCTGTGGGTCATGTCTTTTAAGTAATGGGCTGTGGAAGTAGTTTGCCTCTTCCACACACCTGCTTGTAGTACTTGCAACATGGAGAAGTTGCGTTTAAATGCCAAGGATGTACTAATTCCCGACATCATGTGCTCTAGGTCAGCGAGCCGGAGGAAGATTAGGAGCCAAAGCTCTTTCGATCACTTGGCGAATCCCCCATCCCCTTCAATGAGCGATGTAATACGACAGGCCATGAAGTTCACTAACTCTCTTTGCCGAAGCTTTAGCAGAAATGCCATCTTCACAGTGAGGTTTCGGTCAGTTGCATGGCGTAATAGTTGGTAGGGAGATCCTTTCAATGATTACAGGAACGAACCATGTTCCAAGGAGGAGGCCTAATCCCTGACTAAGGGCAAGTGATCTTATAACTTTGTAAGAGTAAAGAAAGCTCCAACGAAGAGGAAATGTCAACTCCTTTCAGCTTAAAGGCGAGGCTTAAGGCTGAGCGGTAGCCTTTCACCGCCGAGGCAGAAAGAAGCTTTTCCTCCGGAAGGTATACAAGGAACTCAGCTATTACTGGAATAGTGGCATCGAGTTGAGAGATATTCCTTCCATGGCACTAACCACAAAAGTGTCTCCATTTAGCCTGGTAGACTGAGGCTGAGGACTTACGTAACCTCCTGGAAAGCACCCTTTTGCAGCACGGTCTGGAATTCGGCCCTGAGGCCAGCTCCTTTGCGGATTATTTCGCATAGAAGCTTGGGTGCACTGGATCCCGAGTCAGAGGAGTAAGAGACTGAATGAACGGGACGCGATACCCTAGAGCGATGACTTCGACCGCCAAGGGTTCTGCCCTGTGAAGCTGCCACCTATGCCAGAGGCACTGTAGGCATCCTCCCACAGGTGGTAGATGAAAAGGAATGCCATTCGCCTCGTGGGAGTGACTACCTCGGCCACTTCCCTTTCCTCTCTTCTTTCCTCTAAAGGACTTGGTCCCTTTTCTGGCCTTTGGATGGAAAGGGTCGCTCAGATACCTTTGTAGGTCCTGAGAACCTAGTCTACAATAGGGCCTTGATTGATTGATTGATTGACTGACTGATTTGAGGTTTTCTGTCATTTATTATAAATAAAAAAAATAAAAGAATATTCAATTAAAACCCTAAAAAGCAACGATGTCATTTCAAAAGTTAAATATCTTTCAGAAGACCTGCTTCTGAAATAAAAGCTAAAAATACCACCAGCATGGTAGGATAATTCATGTCCAAGAATCTTGGCAAGGATGAACCTGCCGTCCTCACCTCAAGCCTCAAACAGATATCTATTTCTTTCACTACTATATGTGAGGCATTCGGTCAACAAATGCCTCACTGTCAATGGTACCAAACAGTCGTTGCAATATGGTTGATGTTGGCCAGCCAGCAAAAACTCACGCGTCATCCGAGTGTGACCAATGCGGAGACGACGAAGAGTAGTCTCCCACTTTCGAAGTATCCTGTTATTCTTATTTCTCTCATCTTATTTTCAAGTAAACTATTCCTATGCTGCTGCTAATTATCATAAATAAAATTCTTAATTGTAAGTAAAAAATCATTACTTAGAATGGGATACCTTCTTGGTAACGACTCAGCTGCAACATTCTAAGCCAGTGAATGTGCCTTCTCATTTCCAGACACAACTACATGTGTCAATGTGGAGGATAAATCTTTATTTTATTTGCTTTAGTTTTGCCAAATTGAGAGAGAGAGAGAGAGAGAGAGAGAGAGAGAGAGAGAGAGAGAGAGAGAGAGAGAGAGAGAGAGAGAGAGAGAGAGAGAGAGAGCAGGTGCGGGTACGTATATGCATTTATGTATGTGTGTGCATGTCCGCAGTGCGTGCCGAAAAAACGAGGGGTAATCAGCGCAATGGTTGTTTGTAGTGGGAAAGACTGTTGGTATAATTGCGGATGTTTGTTCACATTTTTCAGCTAGGTTAAGGCGGTGATGAATGTCTTGGGCGAAAGCATTTTCTATTTCACTGTAGCAGGAGTCAATTGTATGTTTTGTGTTCATCGGCCAGCCGGCTTGGAAGTGTTTTTTTTTTGTATCGGAGTAAGTACTGTTTTCATCTATATTTGTTAGGCGCAATCATGAATGATAGAAAGTTTATTATTTATCTTTGATTATAGTGCGATACTGTAGTTTAGTTAGCTAGGAGTGTTCGTAAGCGTTTTTCTTTTTTATTGCAGGCCGTAATTCCTCCTTTGGAGAACTTATTTTTTTGAATGCCGATCTATTGTTGCTGACCTGGACTATGATTATGATTTTATTGATAATGATGCCATAATGACCCAGCCCGTTTGAAGGAGTTTCCGTTTGGATTGCTGATGATGACTATGATTAACTAGTCCCGATATAGGAAGCGAGTGTGGTAGTTTGACTCGGGGTACTACCGTTTGCCAATAAGTTGTGGCAGTGGGCTGTGAAGGTCTCTTGGGCCTTGTATGGACGACGGACGGTGTCCACACAGGCATACATACAGTATATATATATCGCAAACTTGGCTGTAATTATTATTTTAGTTTAAGTGGTTTTTGGTACTGTTTGTGAACTGTGTCGGTGTCGGGTTTTGTGAGGGTTTTTTTTTTTTGAGTATTGACGACAGTGTCTGTTCTCACACGTGTATTTACTGTATATTTTCTTATTGACGATTTAGGTTATGGTGATTTGCTTGTCTGTCTTTAGTATTAAGGTTTTGTGATTGACATTTTTTTTTATTATTTGAATGTTTTGTTTTACTGTTCCCTTCGTGCAATAGTCCAGTTAGCGTAAAAGTAAGGGGGAAAGTTTGTGTTGTGGGATAATTGATCTGTCAGAGTGATCAAGGGTGTGGGGGTTTGTTTTTGTTTACATCCCGACACCATCAAAACCCAGCAAAATCGAACTGTTATACCTTTCCGACCAATAGTTAAAAACCACTCTAAAATCTTTTAAACTAAAAGATCTTTGGAGTTAAAAACCACTCTAAAATCTTTAAAACTAAAAGACTATTGGAATTAAAAACTTGTAGGACACATCTTGCATCACTAAAAATGGTAAAATTGCCCTCGTCTTGCAACGCTATCTTCTCAATAGCGGTTAGTATGCCATATAGTTTGGCAGTAAATATAGAGGATGCTAGAGGAAGTGCACCTCTACAATTAAAAGCACTACTATATACTCCAAATCCAGAGCCAGCTTCAAATTTGGAGCCATCAGTATATATAAAAGGCGATTCCCTGTGTTCTTCAACATGCTCCATAAAGAGCAACCTGGCTTCGTAGTCAGTCTTCTTTATACAAATAAAATATTCACAAAAAGATTTATCCGGTAATTTCTATGGAGGGGTTAATGGTATCCTACATAAGAGCACTTTATTTCTACCTACATCTAAACTGTCCGATAATGTTTTTACCCGGAAACCATAAGGTTGAGGGGATTTTGGGTGCTACTCAAAATATCTACAATGCTTTATAAGGTTTGCAGTCTGACAGGCTAAAGAATTAGGGAGTCTTTGCAACCTAAGCCAATACCAAATAATAGAAGACTTCCAGTAAAGGTCTTAAGGCAATTCTCCAGCATCAACAAGGAGGCTTGAGATAGGGCGAAGTTCTAAAGGCTCCTGTGGACAATCTGATACCAGCATGGTGTATAGAATCTAAAACTTTTAATCGGCTTGGGGTGGCTGAGGAGTACATTTCACACCCATAACTAATTTTTGAAAAAATCAAGGCCTTGTATAATTTCAAAATTTTTGCAGAACTTTTAAAAGATTCAAAGCCTCAAGGCATTTTACTTTTAAGGCTTTCAAATGGCGAGCACATGTAAGCCTACAATCAAATATCAACCCTGGAAATCTAGCTTCCCTTACACATGGGATCCGTTGACCTATGATGTACATATCCAGGTCTGGACCCGAATACGACAGAAATGGACAACAACAGTTTTCCTTGTTGAAAACTTAAATCCATTCATATCAGCCCACTGAATAATTTTGTCAATTGAGAGCTGTAGTTTTCTCTCAACCATTGCCATTCTAGCTCCAGTAAATGATATGGAGAGATCATCCACCAACAGTGTTGAGAGAATATCCTGGGGAATGACTGACGATATCCCATTAATTGCTAGTGCAAATAGGGTTTCACTCAGCACACTACCCTGAGGAACTTCCTCTTCCTGACATTTACTCTCTGATAAAGTTTCACCTACTCTAACTTGAAAAAATCTATGTGAAACAAATGCTTGAATGAACAGTGGTAGCTCTTCTCTTAATTCCAATTCATTAATGGTTTTAAGTATACCATATCTCCATGTAGTATCATATGCCTAGTCAAGGTAAAAAAAAAAATACACAGTTACATGATGCTGTTTGGAAGCAAAGGCTTCACAAATAGAGGACTCAAGTCGTATCAACACATCAGTAGTTGAATGCATTTTTCTAAATCCACACTGGATAGGTGATAAAATACCTTTCTTTTCCAGGTACCAAATTAGTCATTCATTGACATTTCTTCTCCATGATTTTACATAAACAAGATGTCAATGCAATTGGCTGACAGTTTGCTGCTAAAAATTTATCCTTACCCAGATTTGAAAAGGCTAAAATAATGGCTAGTTCCCAAACACTTGGATAACTATGATCATGCCATATTCTATTAATAATGTTTAAAATAAATGACTTGGTATTAATAGGTACATGCTTAATCATTGCATATGGAATTCCATTGGATCCAAGGGCTGTATCATTACAAGTACAAAGTGCATAATCAAATTCTCTTTCAGTGAAAGGAGAATTCTATGACTCATCCTTTCCTGTTGCAAAATTTAAAACTTTCTTTTCTTCAATGATAACCAGGGGCTGCTTGACATTTTCATGATACATTTGAGAAATGATTGGCCATGGCATTGCTAACCTCAGTTGGTCCAGTCACATAATCACCATTCACCTTCAACACTGGTGGGGTTGGAGGTGAATTTGCCTGATATCTTTTTTACTTCCCTCCACACAGATGATGGTGGTGTTCTACTCTTAGTGGAAGAAACAAAAGACACCCATGACTGGTGCCTAGCTTCTTTCATGGCATGACAGAACTATGCTCTGCATTTTTTGTATATAACTAAATTCTCCTCAGTACGCCGTCTGCGCAATTGTGTTAAGAGATCTTCTTGTGGCTCTGTGTAGGGTAGTTAGTCCTGAAGACCACCAGTGGACTGGTTGTCATTTTAATAAAGGGATTTTGACGTAGGAAAAATCTATTTCTGGGCGAGGGACCTGTGCCGCCCAGTGAATAAGCTCCTATTAGCACTTATTCTTAGGTAATTTACTGCTAAATATACCAGAGAAAAAATGTAAAGGAGTGCTAGGTTAACTAGCTCGCTCACCTATTGGTGTCGTTATAGAATTGGGCGTATAATCCAGAGGTCCCGCACTATTTAGATTCATCCACGACAAAGACCCCAATAGAGGAGAGCCGTTCAACCTCACTCGGCACCACCAACTCTGCATCCGCTCAGAACCCAACTCCTTAGCACCCAAAGTTTGGGAACTCCAAGGGAGAGGAGCTGGGAGGGTTCACTGGGCGGCACAGGTCCCTCGCCCAGAAATAGATTTTTCCTACGTCAAAATCCCTTTTCTGGGCTTGAACCTGTGCCGGCCAGTGAATATATACAAGAGAAATGTCACCAAACTTGCAAAATAAAGGAAAAAACATAAACATAAGGGAAATACAAGTTGCTTTAATCAGAGATGAGTGCCAAAAACAGCTATAAGGGTATCTTAAAAAGAACATAAATCCACTTGGTAGAACAATTGACAAAAAAGGTAAGGTATAATAATGCCGTGAGTGATGATATATACAGATACTCAGGAGTCAAAAATTTACAAATATAGTAATAGTAATCAGGTGCGAAACCAACGAATACAAATAGGGTATAAATGAGGCAGGTAAGGGGGAGAGATAAAATGACAAGGAATTAACATGTGAGTTACCTGGGGGTAACTACGCTCCCTGCAGCTACTGTAGAAAATTTAAGGGCTTCCAAATGTTTAAGGTAGTGTTTCTTGAACACTGACGGTGATTTCCACCCTGTATACCTGGAAAGGTCCGTAAAATTCATGTGGTGAAAAAAGTTCACCGAAGTAGCAACCGCTCTGATATCATGTGCAAGAGGAAAAGAGTCAGGGCTAGCTTGTTTAATAAAATACAAAATTTGTTGCCTGATCCCTTTAATGGTAATGGTACCGCCTTGTTCTCTAACGAATAGAGGCCCCGAGGAGTTAGAGGAGGTCCGGGATAAATAAGACCTAAGAGTAGTAACAGGGCACAGAGACGGATCTTGCGTGAGGGGAACAATTTTCCAGGAGGACCATCTGTTCTGAGGGTCTTCGTTCTTAGCTAAAAAGAATTTGTTAGGTGAAAGAAGGACCTCTCCCGAAGGAAGGAACTCAATATGACCCGGGTCTCTTGACAAAGCTGCCAGTTCAGAAATTCTTGCCCCGGAAGCCAAACTCACCAAGAAAAGTGTTTTCCTGAGAAGGGGAATGTAATCACAAGAACTGTTAATGGTATCAGAAGCCAATTTGAGTACATCATTAAGGAACCAGGTAACCGGGGTAGGACGAGTAACCGGTTTCAGTCTGGCACAGGCTTTCGGAATTGAAGCTAACAAAGAGTCGGTTAAGTCTATGTTAAAACCCACTAGGAAGATCTTTTTCAAGGCAGATTTAATAGTGGTGATAGTATTGGCTGCCAGACCTGATTCTAATAAAGTTCTAAAGAAAGTGACTGTAAGGTTCAAGTTCATACAGTGTACGTCTGAGTCTATCAAAAATTTAGCCAACTTTTTAACCGCAGAATCATATTGGCGGATGGTGGAATCCCGTTTATCTGATTCTAGGAACAGGGTGTTTTGAGGATCGATATTGGCACCATGCATGGCCGCAAACTTCATGAAGTCCATAAAGTTAGGGCGCTCTGAATGTTTGAGAAAGCGTACACAACGCGTGTTTGTACTATCTGAGACAGAACCGGATTGGGTATCGGGTGAGGATGTAGTCTCAACTCTCGCAGGAGAGGGTACCAATTGCTCTAGGGCCAGTTGGGTGCGACCAAGGCTACTCGTCCCTTGAAGGATCTCAGTTTGTCTAGGACTTTCAGTAAAAGATTCACCGGGGGAAAGAGATAAATCCTTTCCCAGATGTCCCAATTCTGTGACATGGCGTCTGTGGCGTAAGCCTGAGGGTCTAGATTGGGAGCCACATATACTCTCAATTTGTGGTTGGACTCCGTGGCGAAGAGGTCCACTTGGAGACCCGGAACCCGAGAGAGAATCCACCGGAATGACTTTAGATCGAGTGACCATTCCGATTCTAGAGGGGAGGTCCGGGACAAGGCGTCTGCAACTACGTTCCGGACTCCCGCCAGGTGGACAGCTGAAAGATGCCAACGGTTCGAGGCTGCTAGGGAGAATATGGCTACTAGAACATGGTTCAGAGGCCCTGATTTTGATCCGCCTCTGTTGAGGCAGCGGACCACCACTTCGCTGTCGAGAACCAGACGAAGGTGTTGTCTCTTGGATGGAGCGAGACGTTTCAGGGTTAGAAGAACTGCCATGGCCTCCAGCACATTGATGTGGAATTGGCGGAATAAGGGAGACCAAAGACCTTGAACTTTCCTGAGCTGAGAATAGCCTCCCCAACCTGATAGGGATGCGTCCGTGTGAATGATTAACTTCGGAGGCGGAAATCGAAGGGGAACTGACTTTGACAGATTGTTGGCCCTTGTCCAAGGTAGAAGTCTTTCCCGGAGAATGGGAGGAAGGCGGACTTTCCTGTCCCGGAGCTTCCGGTTCGCCCTCGAACGCCAGACACGATTGATATCTTTCAATTTTGCTTTCAGAAGTAGATCCGTCACTGAAGCAAATTGAAGGGACCCTAGGATCCTCTCTTGGAGTCGTCTGGAACTTACTTTGTCTTTGAGAAAACGTTTGGTGTTCATTGCAATCTCTAACCTCTTGGGTTTGGGAAGACACAGAGTGTGAGATATAAGATCCCATTGCAGGCCGAGCCATTGGAACTTTGATTTCGGAAGAAGACGGGACTTCTTGAAGTTGATCTGGAAGCCTAGAGATTGAAGGTATTGGATGACTCTGTGAGTGGCTTTTAGGCAATTTTGGGAGGTGTCTGACCAAATGAGCCAGTCGTCCAGATAGGCTACTACTTGAATCCCTTGATTTCTGAGTTCCTGAACAGCAACTTCTGCTAACTTTGTGAAGATCCTTGGGGCGATGTTGAGCCCGAAAGGCATCACCTTGAAGGAGTAATTTATGTTTCCAAGGCGGAAGCCTAGATACGGACGGAAGTGTCTCGCTATCGGGACGTGATAATAGGCGTCTGTAAGATCGATAGAGGTGGTGACGGCCCCACGGGGAAGTAAGGTCCGCACCTGCGAGACGGTAAGCATTCGAAACTTGTCGCATTGAATGGACAAGTTGAGAAGGGATAGGTCTAGAATCACTCTTCTCTTGTCCGAATCCTTCTTCGGGACACTGAACAGCCGACCCTGAAACTTCAGGTGTTTCGTTTCTTGTATGGCGTTCTTTTGTAACAGGTCCTGGACAAATTCGACTAGGTCCGGAGTGGAATGCTGATGAAATCTGTTCGGTGGAGGAGGTCCTTGAATCCAACTCCACCCCAGTCCCTTGGAGATGATACTGAAAGCCCAGGGACTGAACCTCCATTTGTTGCGGAAGGCATAAAGCCTCCCCCCTACCCGCTGCACCTCAGTATTGGCTTGAGGAGTTGCCTCCACGTCCGCCTCGGAAGTTCTTTCCCTTGCGAAAGAATCTACCTCTACCTCTGTTCTGGTATGAACCACGGTGGTAGCCTCTACCTCTGTTATAACCCTGGGAAGAGCCTTGAGCCTCATAAGCTTGGTTAAAGGCTGGAGAGGTGGTGGAGGCACCGGGAAGCTGGCTCTTAGGGAGCAGAACGGTGACATAGTCGTCCGAGGAAGGAGCCTGAGAGGTGGAAGGCTGTGCAGGAACAGCAGGAGATGGAGGAAGAGGCTGCCGGAAAACGGACGAGCTACTCTGCTGTTGCCGGAACTGAGTGGAGGTATACGGGCGGAGCTTCTTCCTACCCCGGGCTTGGTAACTTGCGGGATCATATTTCCGCTTAGGAGTCAAACCCCAACGGGCTTTAAGGCTCTGATTAACTCTAGTAGCCTCTGCCAAGACTTCCTCCACAAGATCCTCAGGGAAAAGATTTGGACCCCAACAAGAGGACCGGATAAGTTTATTCGGCTCGTGCCTAATAGTCGCCTCAGCCAGGACGTGTTTGCGGCACCTACGTTTAGCAAGAGCAAAGTCATATAAGTCAAAATATAATGACTGTAAAGTAGCCTTATTGAGAGACTTAAAGATACTCTCAGTATCATAAGTTAAGGCTATCGACTCCGTAGACGTGGCCAAGTTCAAAGTTCGACCAACACGTAGGCGGGAATCATACTCCTGTTTAATAAGGGATTCCGGGAGACGGGGAAGCCGTTCACTAAACATTACTGACGCACAGTCCGCTGTTAGTTTGCCAGAAGTAAAGGTGGTATGGACATTGTCCCAACACTCATTACCTGAAGGAAGAAGGAGGGAGATCGGATCTACCTCTCGGATGGGAGGCAAGGGCTTCTCCTCCAGAGCATATTGAAAAGCAAGCTCTGCAATCTTATTGACGCATGGAGTCACGGTGTTCTTGTCCATTAAGAACATTGTGAAAGAACTTTTATGAGGCGTCAACATGGTATTGGTACAACCTATATCATTCAGAAACCTAGCCCAAACAGATTGGGCTTGTTCCTTTGGAAAAATGACGGTCTCTTTGGGGACCTTATCCAGCCGAACCAGAGCTTCCTCAGTAAGCCTGGCATAACCATGAAATGGAAATGCGAGACCAGGAGGAAAGAATTCAAAATCCTCTAGTGGACGAGTACCAAGACCTTCCAACGTTAACATCCCGTCTGAGAATGGGGAATGAAGAGCCATGCGCCAAGGGTTATTCTTGGTAAACGGCGGAAGCTTAGAGGCATCCGGGATGAGAGAGCTTTGAACTCGCTCCGGAGCACCATGCTCTAATGCCCCAAGTCTCTGACCAATGTTAGAGAACATCGTGTCCATCTTGGCCTGCATTTCCGACACAATCTTAGACTGCATCTCCGACACAATGCGAAGCATGGCTGATTCGGAAAGGCCCGGGTTAGGAGCAGAAGTGGCGGATTGTACTCCCGGGTCGTGAGACTTAGAGGAGGAGCCGGAAGCCTTAGATGACGGGTTTGTATTCGATTTGGAACTATGGGAAGCCTTGTGGGGCTTACGAGCTTTTGGCAAAGTTCTAGATATAGACTTATCTTTGGGGGGAACCGGGTGTGATCGGTGAGACGAATCGCGGTCCCCAGAAAAACCATGGAAAGAAGAGAGATCAGATGAAGAAGAAAGAGCGGGGCTGAGGATAGGAATCTCAGCGCCGGTAACACCTGCCTCACTTACCACCCTACCTGCATCCGGATCATCCAACAACATAGGTTCCACATCCAAGTTCAAGGAGGCAACATTGTCTTCCAGATCTCCGGGGGCATCCAACGGATCTTGTTCCGGGTCGATGAATCCCGCAATAGTGGCATCAATGTCGGCAATGATGGGTGCCGCAACATGCCTAGCCACAGCGGCTGAAGACTTGGCATTAGGGTAGATCATCGCACAGTAGTCTTCAGATAGGACGTAAGGCTGTTTCGATTTCACGTTTCGGGCAAATCCCCCAACCCACACTTTCAGTGTGGCCCGAGCCGCAGTCTTCTGCTCCGGGGATGCCTGAAATAATAGTGGGAATCACAGAAAGGAAGATTCCCGGCGGTCCTTCAAGACCATAGAAATCTTACTAAATAGTGTATGTATACCAAATAAAGGTAAAATAATTAGAAAGACAACATAGCCAACGGGACTCACCGAATCAGATCCGAGGGTGGTGATGAGGTCAAAACAGACCATACAATTATCAGGGTGCCAGACTACTATGTCTTCCAGCTGAACTCCGCAGAGGGCGTGAGACCTACACACAGTATGGCCACAAGGCTGGTGAAGAACAGCCGCACAGGCCGTCGTCTGACAATGCACCATCTATAAAAAGAATAGTATATGAGAAACTGTAATTCTCTTAAGTAGGGGCGGGTCCGGAGGACCCGGGACTAAACATAAGTCTAACTTAAGACTAGAGCTTAACTGTAATACTCTTAAGTAGGGGCGGGTCCGGAGGACCCGGGCCTAAACATAAGTCTAACTTAAGACTAGAGTATAGCTATCCATTCCGGTCGAGCCGGGATCATAAAGAAGGATGCAACAAAGAATTAAGACACATGGTGTCTGATTTCCCGGCGCGAGGTTAAGCCCCGGACCGGGAAATAAAAGTACATCCATAAACCAATACATATAGGAACTCCGGAATAGTGATCTGTCATATATAATCATAGGAACTGTTATAAATTATGAGTGGGGCGGAACCGTAGATAAGAACCACCAACAGAACCCGGAGGGTTTCGTATAACATAATAAAAGTGTGATAGGTGAATATAAAATAGGGTGCACCGGGATCCTACTCTGTTGACCGGTGGCCAACCCGTCTAGACAGAGACGAAACCGCCGGGACACCCGGAGGACAAAGTCCATAAACACTGAACTACCCCCTCTAAAAGGAGGGAAGGCAACGGTCCCCTAGGGGAGGGGGGAGAGAAGCCTAGCCACCAACCTAGCGAGAGGGGGAGCTTGGGGGAGGATCACGTGATACGGAGTAGCAGGGCTACCAACTGACGATCCCCAAACACTATTAAAACAGATCATACGGAGTAATAAGCACAAATATTCATTATAAAAGTAATAGCGTTGAAAAATATATAAATATACACATAAAAATTTTGGGCAAGGCATGCAAAATAATAAATAAATCCCGAAGGACAACATCCTGATGGCTTAAATAATAAAATTCTGCCGCCCAGTAACGAAGGTCGGCAAGCCATCTACGATACGTAATATGATATCGGCCCTAAATATGAACCACAAGGGTTCTAAACGCTAAATAATGAATATCCACAATAAAACATATAAAAATTTAAACTAATAATAAAAATAATACACTTAGTAACACCGCGAGTGAAACTAAAAGCTCTCAAAACAGGAGTACCAACCGTAAGCGGAATCGAGCAAGACCGAGATGATCGAAGAGAATAAACTCCTATAATTTAAATATTAAACGATCTAGATTACTCAAAACACAGCAAAACATAGCTTGGTACTTAACTTAGACGGTGTCTCCTGGGAAACCGATGTAGAAGCCATAATCCAGTGAAAAATAAGGCAAAACACGAGAGCACAAACAAGCGGGTTACCACACAGGCGTGCTAAAAAGGAGTTGGGTTCTGAGCGGATGCAGAGTTGGTGGTGCCGAGTGAGGTTGAACGGCTCTCCTCTATTGGGGTCTTTGTCGTGGATGAATCTAAATAGTGCGGGACCTCTGGATTATACGCCCAATTCTATACCGACACCAATAGGTGAGCGAGCTAGTTAACCTAGCACTCCTTTACATTTTTTCTCTGGTATATTTAGCAGTAAATTACCTAAGAATAAGTGCTAATAGGAGCTTATTCACTGGCCGGCACAGGTTCAAGCCCAGAAACCCTGTTGTTCTGGGAATGGAATTGACTCCTGCTGTGTGAAGAGTTCCATTCAGTAAGTCTATTGCATCATCAACCCTTTCAAACTGTTCTGCACTTCCCTCGATCTCCCTTAGAAAATGAAATATAACTCAGTTCACCTTGTTAAGATTCCATTGTGGGGATCTTTGTAAAGGGGGACGACTATTGGTGTTTATAATGATAGGTGCATGATCACTAGTATGCTAATACTCTAATGTCCTCCTGTCGCAATCAAGAAGGCAGTTATAGCTTGCAATTTAAAGGTCAATGCATGACAGAGTACCTGTCTGAAAATGAAAGCATGTCGGCTCTCCTGTGTTAAGGAGTCTGACATCCTCATTTCCTACAATTGATGATATAATATTACCCCTGGTGTTTGCTAAAACATCACCCCATAAAGGATGTCTACCATTTAAATCTCTAAGTAAAAGAAAATGTCTAGGGAGTCGTTGAATCACGTCTACTAAATTATCGTATGAGATGATGTCATTTGGAGGCAAGTACAAAAAGCAGATTGTATATTTTCTCCCTATATCAATCTGTACAATCACTGCCTGCAGAGGTGTACGGATAGACAAAGATATTTGAGGAACATCTCGACGAACGTATATAAGACTTCCGCCAAGGCTCCCTACTCGATCATATGGTGTCCTATAGCTAATATATTCGCGAGGACAAGGGGTATAAGCATCAAGCTTACTCTCCTGTAGACATAGAATTATGGAGGAATGCTCGTGAATTAAGAGCTTAAGTTCTTCATATTTGGCCCTTAAACCCTGACAATTCCATTGCAAAATGGAGTGAAAAACTATGGTTTATTTTTTGGAGGAACTTTTGAATGAAGTCTTTCTGATTTATTCAAATTGGCTTGTGAATGATCAGAAACATCAACAGACAAAACATCTTATTTATTTAATGTCAAAACATTAATATTTCTTATGGAAGGGGCGAGAGATAGAGGTATCTCTGTCTCTCTTCCAAATAATGGGTGGTGAGCTACCAGGTGTTTGTGCCTTCCCCAATACTTGGTTTCTGGTGGAATCTTCATCAAATCAGGCAAGGACCTGGCCTGAGAGAGGTTATTCCTATTGTTGGTAATGGGGGATGAAGGCTGTACAGAAATGGGCAATGCCTGTTTTATTATACAGTACCGTGGCAGAGCCTCAGAAGGCAATTGCTTACCTCATCATACAGCACTTTCTTATTAGATGATTTATTTCTTTTCTTAGAATTACTGGCAGTGCTAGGTGGGTTTGATGTCTCCTGTGGTAAATTTACCTTTGATTTTAAGGCCTTTGCATAGCTAGCTGATTTATTCAGCCGTCTTTATGCATGTCCCACACTTATGTGTTCTATACTGGATTTATTGAGGGCAGCTTCCTCCAACTTATACAGTTTGCATCTCCTATCAGTTGATTTATGATTCAAGTTGCAGTTTAAACACCTGGTCTCAAGCATACAGTCTCCATGATAGGATTCTGGGCAAATACCACACATTTTTTCATTTTCGCAAACTTTACATGGGTGTCCAAATTTAAAACAATTAAAGCATTGCAGAGGCTTCTGCTTGAAAGGATGAACTTTAATCCTTTCATTTTCAAAAACAATATGGAAAGGTACATCGGCATGCTGGAAAGTAAGAACTGTATAATCATTGATGTTCCAGGAACCTTATGCACTTTCCATACATTTAGTGGACACATGGAAAGTATCTCTTCCTCTGTCAATTTGTACAGGTCTTAAATGAACACTACTCCCCTTCCATAACTAAAATTTAGAAGAGGTTTGATTTGTAATGTAATTTCATCAG
>NC_090727.1:44854202-44876702 GCF_036898095.1 Palaemon carinicauda
TGTTCGTTTTCAGCCATTTATTCATACCATTCTCCTGAATATATCTTGGTACCTCCTTCCATTTCCGCAACTGATTGTGGTGTGCCCTAACCTTTTCCACACTACCATCCACACTTACTTTACCTAAAACATAACTCAACCCACTAGAACCAACATCTAACACCTCATATGGACCTTCAAACTTATCACATACCCTTATTGACATTCATTCTTCCCTTTTCAATTACTTCTTTTAACACTTTCTCTCCCACTTTGTAGCTTTCAAACCTCTCATTTGCTTTCTTCCAAACATCTCTATCATTCTCGGACACACTCAATCTCGGTCTTACTATCTTTTCAAAATTCAACACAAACTTACACGGAGACATACCAGTACTCTTGTGCACAGTCGCATTATACGCCCACAACGCACGCCCAACATATAAATCCCAATCATTATCACATGTACTCATCATCCGCAAAATTTCTGTTAAGGTTCTTACAGTCCTTTCAGCCAAACCATTCGCACTTGGCATATACGGAGTCGAATACACATGTTCAATGCCCCATTCTCTCAACATCTGCTCAAACTCCCATCCAACAAACTCCGGACCATTGTCACTTAACATTTTTGCAGGCTTACACACACTCATCGGCAACATCACTTGACTTACCATTCTCGCTACAGTCTCACTTCTTTTATTCTTGATGGGTACGGCATACGCAAACTTACTCATATGATCGACCATGACAATCATTCCCACATGTCTTCTCGCAGTCACAGGCAACGAAACACAATCAATCACAAACATCTCAAATGGCTCTTTCATACGTAATCTCAGAACAGGCGGACTTGCATGCATGCTCTGATACTTCCCCTTCTGACAATCCTCACAAGTAGTCGCTACATCCCTACAAATTTGACTCAACCCAGGCGTAAACAACCTCTCTCGCATGCATTCCCACAATTTATTCTTCCCCATATGCCCATACCTGTCATGCACTACCATACACATACTTACAGCTGCATGCATTGGAAATACAGGAACATATATATCTTCATCCATTCCCCTATGCAAAAAATACACAATATTCTTACAAACAATAAATCTTTTAACAACTTTCTTATACGCTTCCAAATCACACGGCCATTCTTCCACCCTAAATACCATTTAAAATACATTCACGTAACCGATTTATTTCGAAACATTCACCTTGCATTTCTTCCACCTCTTCTTTGCTTAACAAATCATCTTCACTCTTTACAATATCAATCATGCCAACAAAATTCGCCATGAATACACTATTATCCTCGATTACTATTACCTTACAGCCATTCTTTGAAAGCAAACCCTTACCAACATCAACTGACACATGGTGCAACCTCAAAAAATCTATTCCCATCAAAAAACAACTAGGCATTTCATTCTCTCCCATTACAATAAAATTATGTTCAACTTCCATACTCCCTAGTTTCACTTTCAACCTCACTTCTTCCCAAACAAGTAAACTTCCCTGACCTATTCCATGAATTCTCACACTCGTACACTGTCTTTTCACTTCCCAATTGTACCTCTCAATTTCCCTGATAACCGACTCATTTACTAATGACACTTGAGCACCCGTATCAATTAAACTACAATATTCATTCTCATTTATATTCACATACGTCATCATCCTTCCTTTTACACCATGCATACATACATTTACTCTCCTTTCAATTCTGTCACTCACTTCACCAATATGTTCATCATCATGTTCACTGTCCTCTATACCCCCATATCTTAGATTAAGGTCACTTGCACCATTATCCCTTCTCACTCAACAATTTGCAACATTCCTCCTTACATTGAATCCTCAAAATATATTCCCTATCATTCTCCTTACATGCCCTATATTCCATCGGTCGATTCCATCCAAAATACAAATACACAGTTACACCATACAACATACTTACCACCATTAATATCCTTGATAATACTTCCCCTTCTAGTACACTACTCTCCTCCTCATATACCATTTCTTTTGACACTTCATTCATCACCCTTCTTTTAAGCTCAGTTACACTACCTGGTATTTCCGTATTTAACCCCTCTTGTACCAACTTACTTAAACCCATTAGGATACACTTGTACACCATATCTTCCCCTTCACAACTCTGCTCCACAACTAAACCTTCAGGCAACCTTTCAGAATTCTGATTACTCTCTTTATCTTCCATCCTCCCATGCATCCTCGACATCGCATCCGCTATCACATTCTTATTTCCCGGTACATATTCTAACCTAAAATCAAATTCATTCAAATCCTCTATGGTCCTAGCAACCCTTGCATTCACACACTCTTTCCTTATCATATACACTAGGGGCTGATGGTCAGTACGCACAATGAATTTTACACCATACAAAAATACTTTCAATGCTTTCACACAAAATCGTATTGCAGCCAATTCCCTGTCAATCGTCGAATACTTCCGCTCAGCTTTATTAAACGCTTTACTAACATACGCTATTACTCTCAATTGCTCTTCTCCATTTACTCTCTGCATTTGAACCAAACAACCACCCATACTAACCCCACTCGCATCCGTATACAACTCTAGCATACTCGCATTTTCACTGTAGTCTGGAAATGCTAAAGTGACGTCTTTCGCGGCCTCTTCCTTCAACCTTTCAAACGCTTCTATCATCCGATCATCCCATTTTAATTTCGTACTATTCCTTTTACCCGTCCATTCATTCAAAGGCTTCCCTATACCTGAACAATCTCTAACAAACTTGCGCCCAAACTCAACCAAACCAAGAAAACCTCGCAACTCACGCACAGTCCGGGGACGTGGAAATTCTCGCACCTTATTCACAAACTTGTCACTCTTCCTTATACCAGATTCACCCACTACATGCCCAAGAAATTCCACCTCCCTGGACAACCATGTACACTTCTCAAGCTTAATTTTCACACCAACTTCAATTAACCGCCTCAACACTGCCTCAAGCAACCGCATATGTTCCTCAACAGTCTCGCTCGCAATCAGAATATCATCTATAAAAACAGTCACTTTCTGTCGATCAAAACCAGCCAATACAACATTCATCGCTCTTTGGAAGGCAGCAGGCGCATTAGCAAGACCAAAACTCAACCTTTTAAATTGAAAGTGACAATTCGTACTTGAAAATGCGGTAATGGGCCTGCTCCCCTCTGCCAGAGGCATCTGGTAATAGCCCCTCACCAAATCTAATTTAGTAAAAACTTTCATTCCATGCATCTTATAAACACAATCAGACACCACATTCATTGGAAAACGTTCTTTAACAGTCACCTCATTCACCTTCCTATAATCAATACACATGCGTAAACTTCCATCAGGCTTTCGTACAGGGACAATAGGGCTATTCCAGGCACTCTCACTCCTTTCTATTACACCCATACGCTCTAATTCCTGACACTGCTCCTCTATCTCCTTGGCAATAGGCGGAGAAAAATGCCTGGGACGCTGATATATGGGGGTATCTTCACTGAGAACTATTTTAAATTCTGGCAGGTCTGACCCCCCACAATCATCGTCACCGAGACTCATAACTCTCCGCTTATCCCATAACATCTTAAGCAATCGTTCCCTTTCGACCTCACTTATACTCTCATCTAACTTAATTCTTCCTTTCAACGTATCGTAATCCCAATCGTCATCGTTCTTTACCTTACCAGCCATTACCTGTCTCGCCTTAACATATCTTCCATCCTCTACATTGATCAGTGTATACATACATCCCATGCAATCGCCCTCACGTATACCACGTACTCTCTTCCTCCTAACACTCGGCAACAACCTTACATACACCTGGGGTTCCTGCATATTCATAACACCATCATATATATATGCACTTGTTTTCACCAAATTACCTGCTTCCATACCTTCCACTACATATTCATCCTCGTCACTATTTGAAATTCCCAGACTGCTCGGCCATGCAACTTTTACACTAATAACCTCACCTTTCTTACCCGATAACTTTACACTTTCCTTTGCTACCAACGGCACTCCCTTCCACACCTTCGTACTCACTCTGCCGTCTTCCTTTAAATAAAATTCCCCACAAATATTACCTTTAACCTTTATTTCAATCATATTCACACTTGGATGTACAATCATACCACATTTTTTCAGAAATTTATACCCAAGCAGTACGTCATATTTCTCATTCGCTCCCTCGACCACGTAAAAATCATTATCCTCCATCATCAGCCCCCCAATCATAACATTTTCCCGCAACTTTCCTTGCACAGGCATACGCAAATTACCAATACCTTTTACTTCACCCTTACATCCCTTAAATTCACAAACCTCTTTTACCTTATCATATGCATTCCTAAACATTAAATTGACACCACAACCAGTATCAATCAAACCAACCAACTCTACACCATTAAAAATCAATTTCACACTCATGCAATCATGTGCTCTTTCTCCCATCACATCTTCGTGCAATAAACCCTCACGAACATGCATCACATTCACTCCCCACACACACGAGGACTCACCCAGCTGAACCCTCTGATTAATTAGTTTCCCGAACATCCTGGCTGACTTGATCCCTTCTTTCTACAAACCCTAGCTACATGCCCATCTGCACCACATTCAGTACACTTACCCCGCGGCTCCTTGCACATTCTAGCATAATGACCATCCTTACCACAATTACCACAAATTACATTCATACGATTATTACGGCATCCACTCGCTATGTGTCCAGTCATACCACACCGATAACACTTAACCACTTTCTCTTTCTTACAGTCGCTAATACGATGCCCTGTCTCTCCACACCCGAAACATGCTCCTAATGCCCATCTACACTCGTTCTTTTTATGTCCTACCTTCCCACACCTATAACACCTCTCTTCACGGATACCACTACCTAACCTAACTTGCTGCGTACTAGCACTTCTATCTCTCCAAACTTGATTTCCCTGTCTAAACCCATCATTTCTCGGCATGGGTATTCCTACATTACTCACCCTAACACTTCTATCTATTACACTATCAGCTGCCCTCATTGGCCCTCTCATAACAGCATCTCTAAAACTACCAAATTCTGGCACACATTCCTCCATTACAGTTCTTACACTCACAGATTTACTTTCTTTCATACACCTATCCAACTCGTAATCCTCAACTATCTCTAAAATATCATCCCAAGTCAATCTCTCTCTAGTCCACCTCATTTTCTCCTTCCGTTTCAAATTAATAAACTCACACACACTCTCTGGTACTGTACCCAAAAACTTCTTCATTAGTTCCTTATTTTCATTTATTCCTTCGTCCCCATACTTCTTTCTAGCCAATGTTTCTAATCGACATACATACATCGAGATTGCTTCACCCACCTTCATTCGTGCTTCATCAAAATCATTTTTTCGCTTATACCTAACACTACCTTTCATACGTTTTACCTGTTCAATTATCCTATTCTTTACACTTTCATACTCAACCTCTCCTACACTCATTATCACCCCATACATCGTCAACAAATATCCTGACAAAAATTCTCCCAACTCCCTAGCCCAAACTCTCTTACTATCCCCATACTTAGCCCGACAAAACTTTTCATATTCCCTAAAGAAGTCATATACATCCCTACTGCTATGTTCATTAAACCTTTCACACCTAGGTACCTCTTTCATAAACACTGTCTTACAAACTTCCTCTACTTCATTCTCACTACTATCTTCACTGTCTACTCCCTTCTTGTTGCCTTCTTCTTCATTTGAATACAATGAATCTAATTCTACACTCAAAGTCCTATCTTTAACTATTCCCTTCTTAACCTTTTTCTTACTTACCACCTTCACCCAATCATGATCATCCTCACTCACACCCTGACCTTTCTTCTTTTCTTTCTTCACATTATCTTTACCTTTCTTCTCCTTCTTCCTATCACCCTTCGTTCCAATCTTACTATGTCTAGGCCCTTTACTTTCAATATCACTATCACTACCTTCCCCATTATCACTTACCCTATCCTCTTCCACAATCAACCCGTTACCAGAAGCAGAAGCCACTCCTCCGACTGCACCTTCACCTATAACAGTTTTCATCATCCCCATTACTTGCCCTATCATAGCTTCCATTCGTTTCTCATTTTCTCGCATCCTCATCTCAACACCCTCTTCCACTCTCTCTACAGTTCCCTGAAGTTCCCTAAGTTTCCTTTGCATCTCCTCATTCTCACTACTTAACCTCGCATTCTCCAACAACAACCTCTCCTCTCGCTCATTAGACAACCGCAATTCCTCCTGTGAAGAATTTTCTTCACTCTTCTTCTTTTAATCGTATTTTTAGCTCTCTTCTACTAATACTATAGCTACCCCTTAAACATTCTCTCCTACATCTAGTTTTCTTTAACGAAACATAGGGAGGACTAATCTAAACTTGTTGACAGTGGCGCACGCCATGCTCGTGACGTCACAGCGTAGATACGCACAACAGATGGCCTTAGTGGTAACCCCGGCGTATGTTGGTTCTTTCCTTAAACTACATGGGTCGAGATTAAATTCCTAAACTGCACATTTTATATAAATTCCAATACTGCTGAATTAATGCATCTTATATTTCTCAATACCAATTAAGGTTTGTTAATTTTAAGATGTATGCCCATCGCACCAGTCCATTGCTAATTAATCATTTTAAATATTAATTTTTAGCAAGCCAGAATAGGTAGGATTATTGTATATATAACCTCCCTCAGAGCAGCAAGATTTATCTGAGTATTTAGTACAAAATCCTGCCTCCTCTGCACTCCTTTCAACAATATATTGCCCTGTCCTTAAGTCCCGATATGGCAACCCCAATGGATTACCGTGCGCATCATGACCGTCACTTGTTTGGCAAGGTGAAGCCAGGTGATCTCTTCGACCGTAGTGTCGACCCCATTCTACGAGAAGCTGCCCTGGCTTGCTGACCTGCCTGGTCATTGAACCCATGTACTTCTGGCTCACCCCCATCCCATCCCACTCGCCCAAACGCGACTCACAAAGGGTTGCTGCCGGTCGGAGAGATTGAGAAGAAGAGGACCCTGATGTACCTAGTTACAGCTACAGTGAGAATTCTTGGGGTGAGCCAGGCAAGAAATTAGTGCGACAACCAGGTCAACAGCCACCACGGGCATAGGACTATCTTTAAAGGAGTGCAGGTACTACATCAATGGCCATTTAGTTTTCCCCCATTTTTTATTAGCTTAGACTAATTTTAACTTTATAGGGAACCTGGCTAATTACAATATTCGGACTGTGTGCGGTGGGATTGTGTGTAAATATTTTTCCATTATTATTTCTTGCTTGGAGACTAGCATAGTCTCTGGGTCACGTGGGCCACGTGCCAGACCCCATTTTGATTTTGATTGTTGCAGACCACGTGTCTAACTAACTAATTTTCATCATTTTGAATTGCATTTTTATGATTCCATTTTGTCTTTGTTAAGATGTCCGTTTTGTTTCAATGTAAATTTGTGAATAAATCAATATTAGGTTAATCAAACCTCCTTAGTATTTTTGCTCCCTCATTTATTTTAATGTGTGAAATGAATAGTTGATTCCGGGACAAAATACCCAATATTTAAAGAGTAAGTCTATAGGTGGTAACAGCGAGGTACTTTGCATTAATATATTTGCTTCGAAGGTAAAGATCCTTATCTTTAAACTTTTAAACTACTTTACATCACTGCTCCCATTTTGGATTTTGTCTACCTTACATTAACGTAAAATAACTGTCCAGCATTTCATTGGGGTAGCTGGGACGGAGCCGGAACAGAGCCTGAGAATGAGATGACTATAGACCTGACAAAGCTAGAGTAGGCCATAAAATTACATATATATTCTACGTGTGGAGTACTCCGGCCTCTGGACAGTAAATTCCCCCTTTTGTATTTGAGTGATGGTTAGTGAATTGTGACAGTAAAGTATTAGCAGGGTGTTTGTGCCCCGAGAGTAAGTGCTCCTATCCTCCCCTGTTGAACTTTATGTAACTGTTATAAGGAGACTTTCCCGGACTAAGTTCCCACTCAGAACACAACCATCAAAAAATTCTCCACACGAGTGGTTGTGAGTCGAGTTTTGGGAGAGAGAGTGGGGGGGGGGGGGGGGTGAGCCAGAAGTGCTCGGGTTCAATGACCAGGCAGGTCAGCAAGCTAGGGCAGCTTGTAGTAGAATGGGGTCGACACTACGGTCGAAGAGATCACCTGGCTTCACCTTGCCAAACAAGTGACGGTCATGATGCGCACGGTAATCCATTGGGGTTGCCATATCGGGACTTAAGGACAGGGCAATATATTGTTGAAAGGAGTGCAGAGGAGGCAGGATTTTGTACTAAATACTCAGATAAATCTTGCTGCTCTGAGGGAGGTTATATATACAATAATCCTACCTATTCTGGCTTGCTAAAAATTAATATTTAAAATGATTAATTAGCAATGGACTGGTGCGATGGGCATACATCTTAAAATTAACAAACCTTAATTGGTATTGAGAAATATAAGATGCATTAATTCAGCAGTATTGGAATTTATATAAAATGTGCAGTTTAGGAATTTAATCTCGACCCATGTAGTTTAAGGAAAGAACCAACATACGCCGGGGTTACCACTAAGGCCATCTGTTGTGCGTATCTACGCTGTGACGTCACGAGCATGGCGTGCGCCACTGTCAACAAGTTTAGATTAGTCCTCCCTATGTTTCGTTAAAGAAAACTAGATGTAGGAGAGAATGTTTAAGGGGTAGCTATAGTATTAGTAGAAGAGAGCTAAAAATACGATTAAAAGAAGAAGAGTGAAGAATTTAAAATATACAACTGTTCTTCCAGTTCTTCCATTTCGATACCATTAATATCTTGAATCTAATTCCTATTTACCCTTGTCCAACAGTCCAGTTTCAATCCCACCTTCAACAGTCGTCCCTGTTCGGGCGCCAAATTTATGTAGCGGGATGTCAACAAAAACAAACCCCCACACCTTTGATCACTCTTCTTTCAAAATATCCCACAACACAAACTTTCCCCTTACTTTACTTTAAACTGGACTATTGCACGAAGGGAAAAACAAACAAAACATAACCTTAAAACTATATTCACCGCAACCAAAACAAAAATCATACATTAAACAAAATTAACACAAAAACAGACAAAATAACACTTTTATATTTATATTATAGCGGTGTGTGTGGGGACACAGAACTCACCAATCACAAAACCTTTACGAATCCAACACCAACCGTCCCCACACAGTAACAAAAAACACTTAAACACTAAAATAAATCAGTTAATACTAAACCCAATCATATACCACAACCCAGCAAAAATATTCAAAGCTTCAAACTAAACATAAGAGAAACCTCTTAATATTTCATATATGTGTGTGGCCACCGTCGTCCACAAACTCCCCACACTGGCAACTCAGTCCTTATCGCCAATTGCCACAAATCCCTGGCAAACAATCACTGCAGTCAATTTGACTGTCCAATAACATTAAAGGTGGTCATCATCATCATTATAATCATCATCATCATCATCATCATCAATCGGAATCTCAAATAACAGGCCAGGTCATCAACGGTTGTGCAGTCAAATGAGCAGTCCAAACAATATTAAGTACAGGCCAGGTCATCAACAACAAATCCACTTTCTAAATTCGGTCTCTCCAAAGGAGGAATCGCGGCCTGCCAAAATAAAAAAAACACTTATGAACACTCCTAACTAACTTAACTATCGCACCATAATCAAAGATAAACAATAAACTTTCTATCACTCATGAACGCGCCTAACAAAAATAAATAAAAACAGTACTTACTCAGAATATAAAAAAAAAGCTTCACAGCCGGTTTTCGAAGAGCAAAAAAATTCAGAACCGACTCCTTCTATCGTTCGAGATCCAATGCTTTCGCCCAAGACATTCATCACCACCCTATCCTAGCTAAAAAGGTAAACAAACAACCTCAAATATACCAACAATCTTTCCAACTTCAAACAATCATTCGCTAATTACCCTTTTTCTTCAGCGCGCACCGCGGACACACAAAACACGCACACACAAACGCACATACACACACATTCTCTCGCGCACGCGCGATCTAACAAAACTAAGCAAATGAAATTCTCTCTCTCTCTCTCTCTCTCTCTCTCTCTCTCTCTCTCTCTCTCTCTCTCTCTGACAAAACTAAAGCAAAGCAAATAAACACTCTTTCTTTCTTTCTTTCTCTCTCTCTCTCTCTCTCTCTCTCTCTCTCTCTCTCTCTCTCTCTCTCTCTCTCTCTCACAAAACTATGCAAATAAACACTTACTCTCTCTTGCGGTTTGACAAACTTAAGTAAATAAACACTCACTCACTCACACACACTCTCTCTCTCTCTCTCTCTCTCTCTAATGACAAAGCTAAAGCAAATAAAATGTCTCTATTTAACAATACTAAAACAACTCTCTCTCTCTCTCTCTCTCTCTCTCTCTCTCTCTCTCTCTCTCTCTCTTTCTCTCTGTGACAAAACTAAAGCCAATACTGTAAACACTTTCTCTCTCTCTCTCTCTCTCTCTCTCTCTCTGACAAAACTTAAATAAACACTCTCTCTCTCTCTCTCTCTCTCTCTCTCTCTCTCTCTCTCTCTCTCTCTCTCTCTCTCTCTCTCTCTGATTTGGCAAACAAAAAATAAATTAAAATAAAATTAATCCTCCACAATGTCATCTGCATAGATGAACATTTCTATGCCCCTAGGAAGGTCTAGGTTAAGTAGGTTTTCAATGAGGATATTGAACAGGAAGGGGCTGAGGATTCCCCCTTGGGGTGTACCGTTTTCCAAGGGAAGGAAGGGAGATATAGCTCCTTGGAAAGACACTCTGGCCTCCCTGTTTTGGAGGTATTGTTTAACCCACGATAGGAGATAACCACAGACTCTTTTTCCTATCAGGGCGAAAAGAATGGCGCGGGCATTGGCTAGCTCGTAGGCCTTTTCTAAATCGATGAAAGCAATTAAGGCTCTCCCATTGTTGACGGCAGCCATGACATCGACGATACATTCATGTGAGCCTATGCCCTCGGTGAAGCTGTACAGTCTGAGATGCAGCTCACCGACCTTCCATTTAAGCCGGTTGAGGGCCATCCTCTCTGCAACCTTCTCTGTACAGCTAATAAGGGCAATAGGTCTATATGCATTTTCTTCCTGTGGTTTAGGGATTGGCTGGATATTTTGTTGGTTCCAGGTAAGGGGTCTGCACCTTTCTACATACGTCTTTTTTATGAGACGTAGGTAGACCCACTTTGCTGGAACCCCCATGTTTCGTAGCAAGCTGTATGTAATACCGTCGATGCCAGGTGCCGTGTTTTTTGTTTTGGCCAACGCCCCCTCCAGTTCTTCTTTTGTGAAACGGGTGTCTGTGTCGTCCGCCATGTCGCACGCCACATTGATCATCGTGGTTCTGATCGGGAGGAGTTCCTCTTGCCTTCGCCTGGTAGGGAATGGGAGGTTGAGTGATTTGGCACGGTCTGCAAACCCTTGCGCTATCCTGCTGGCCACCGCAGGAGGATCTGGATGGGCCGTTTTGTTGGTCTGGTTTTTCCCTACGACCTTGTTGAAGAAGCTCCAGATCCTCCGGAGGGAGGGGAAGCTGTTTACCTCTGAACACCATTCCAGCCACTTCTGTTGCTTGACCTCGGTGGACACTGCAATTGCATGGTCTGTGATATGGAGGAGGTTCCGGTACAGTTCGTCTGTTCTGTGGCGCCTAAAGAGTTTGCGGACCCTGTTTACTCTCTTATTCATCTCCTTTACTCCTGGGTTATAATGCCATGCGTCTTTGTGGTGTATCGTAGGGGCCTTCTTGAGAGGCAAAAAGCCATTTGCCGCCTTGTGGAGTTCACTTATGAATATCTCCGGTAGCTAGTCTGTCTTCTGTGGGGTCTGCTTCGTTTCCATTGGCCCAGTTGGTCATGCGACTTTCAAACGGCTCCCACTTGGCTAGGTCCGGGTTCCACCTGCACGGGGGCAGAGGGGGAGCCGGGAGGTTCTCCAATTGGACTGATAATTGAACGCCGAAGTGGTTGCTGGTGAGGACGGGGTGGAGGCCCCAAGAAGAGCCATGGACCAGGTTATCAGAGACAAAAGTGAGGTCAAGACGGCCTCCAGCCCTGTGGGTGGCATAGTTCGTATTATTCAGTAACCTAACTCTGTCGAAATCTTCTAAGAGGCTCGCCAGGTGGTTGCCTGTGGGATTCGTCCGCTGTGTGGATTGTAGGAACGTGTGGTGTGCATTGAAGTCTCCGGCTATTACTGTGTTATCTGTGTCTGCTGCTGCGAAGAGTAGGGTGGCATCGATGTTTTTGTGAGGCGCCTTGTAAATGTTGTTAATGTCGAGTGTCGTGTCTACTAATGTTATTTGTATGCTCAGTGTCTCTGCTTCGTGGCAGTCGATGTTGTCAATGGCTCTGGAAGGTATTGTGTTTTTTACTAACGTCATTAATCCGCGTGTACTTTCTGTGTGATGTGTTCTGTATGCTTTGTACCCGCTGTTGTTCAGCGAGTACTGTTTCTTGTAAGAGGATGATGTCTGGCTTCTGTGTGCATGTCTGCGTCTGTAGGAAGGCATATTTTTGTTTGATACTAAGAATGTTCCATGTTAAAAAGGTTAGTGTGTGCTGTGTCGAGTGTGGTGATTGTGTGTTTGTTATGTCCGCGAAAACTGATTGTTTGAATTTCCGCACAGGGTCTTAAGGTAGTCTCTAACGCGCCCCCAGCTTGTTTGGATCAGAAGTTAAAGTCCTGCGTTGTAGAATTGCGGGAAAGCGCCTCGTACAATGCTGCAGATTTCCTCTGTAGTCTTGTTTATTAATGCATTTACAAGCATTCTCACTCCTATCTCCCAGAGGCCATTTGCTAAATTAACCTCCGGTGGATTGAGTGTGTCTGTGCCGCCCGCCATCGGTTGGTTAAGGGGTGGGACAGCCATTGAGACCGCAGGTGTGTCCGTGTGGATAGGTACGGGCACCCATTGGGAGGCGGGGGAATTTGCAAGGGTATTTCCTGAGGGGAGGGGTGGAGATATCTCTCACTCTGTGTTGTTCAATATCTGGGGGGGGGGGGGGGGGTTGCTGAAGCTGAAGGCTCCTGGGGGGGGGGGGGGGGGTTTTGCCGGAGCTGAAAGTTCCATGGGGTGGGGGAGGGTTTGCTGGAGCTGAAGGCTCCCTAGGGGGGGAATTTGAAGATGCTTGAGGTACCTTGGGGGTGGGATTGGATGGAGCTGAGGTTTCCTTAGGGAGGGGGGGGGTTCGTTGGAGATGAAGGCTCCATAGGGGGGGAGTTGGACGGTGTTGGAGGTACCTTGGGGGTGGGTTTACTACCGACTGTCGATTTTCCTTGTGTCTGTATGTTCATGGCCCCCGTATGGGAGGTTTTTACCGCTGCCACAGCTGCGTAAGAGGCCTGAGAGGCTTCATTAGTTGTGGCTGTGTCGGGTGTCTGTGGGGCCCTTCCTCTGTGGGGCTGATTCTCTTGAGGGGAGGCCCGTGTGTGAGGGGCCTTTGGGGTCCTGGAGGCTCTGGGGTGCCTCTGGGGCCTGGGGGCCAGTACCACTCCTGTGATTCTTTCCCTCACATAATCAATCGCATTGAGTCTGGCAGGGCACCTGTCATTCCAGGCGTGGTGGTCATACCCACAAACTGGGCATTTGGCTGTGACAGGCTCCTTCCTTATTATTTTTTCAATATATTCTTTGGAGTTATGTTGGCCCGAGCAAGCCCCACAGATGATCAAGCGGGACCTGCATAGTCTCGCGGGGTGCCCATATCTTTGGCCCTTAAAACATCTCGTCGGCTCCGGTATGAAGGGTACTAGACTGTATTTTCCCCATGTTCCTAAATTAAGCCATTCCAGGGGTTCTTTTCGAACCCAACATTTCACTTTATATGATGGCACTTTCGTTTTTGTTTCAAACCTTTTGGCTTTAATGATCTGTGGGTGGTTTTGTACGATTTCCACTCCTATCCCTGGGGGGAAACCACACAGTACCTTGATTTCATATTGTTCTCCTGTACTAATTTCTTCAAACGCCGGTATGTTACGGAGGATATTTTCTGCCTCCTCGTTGTGGGGGGACACTGATATCTTTTGCATCTTACATTCTTGCCAACATTTGTATGTTTGGGTGTGCTTGCTCAACTTCCTGACATACTTATAGGCATCTTTATGTTGTGTTTTTCTAACCTTGAAAACTGATCTGTTTTCAACAGGAGGTTTGGGGTTGTTCTTTTTGTTCCTCCTATTTTGTGTTCTGAATCCCTCAGTGTCAACTTGGTTTCTTTCCTGACTAGCAAAGAGGTCTTCGACCGACGCGTTTCTAATGCCTTCTATTCCTTCTTCAATTGTTGTTTCCCTGTTTTCGTTTACTCTGTTATTAATGTCACTTTCACTTCATCTAACTTCCTTGCTCATTTTCCTTTATTATTATCGGCACTGTTTGCCCTGTTGGCATTCTTTTCCTTTACACTGTTGGGTCTCACACTGCTGTGTACCCCTGCCTTATCATTGGCACTGGCACTGATTAAGTTGGCACGGACACTTTCACTTCCACTTAACCACTTTCACTGTCACTGTCACTTTCCCTATCTTCCTTGCTTACTCTTCCTTTATTATTATTATTATTGGCACTGTTCGCCCTGTTGGCACTCTTTTCCTCTACCCTGTTGGGTCCTACGTTGCTGTTTACCCCTTCCGTATCCTTGGCACACACACTGGCATTGTTTATGTTTACACGTTCACTTTCACTTTCACTTATGTTGTGAAAATAAAAACCTGTCATAGGTTATAGGTTTTATTGCACACAAAAACTGGAGTCACCTCCTGAAACAATAGAAACAGCCACTATTACAACACGTACTACTTTACATGCACAATAACAAACAAATACATCAAAGTAAGGGCCACACAACACAGGGACATCCACAAGCAATAATATGCACGAAGACACACAAATAGCAACATAATAAGCTGGTAAATCCAAGCAGAGAAACAACGTACATGAGAGCATAAATGTAAAACTACATTGAACATATATTACCACATTCTCCCCACCTATGAAATTCAAGCAGCATAATCATCAAAATACTTAGGAGCCCGCCGGGTCCTTTCGGACCTCCGGAGTGGTACAGGTGTAGTGCCTTGACCAGACGCAGCAGGAAGCTCTTGAACAGCACTTTCCCCGGATGTAACGTCATGAGTGACTTCTTGAAGAGCAGGTTCCGAGCTTGCTCTAGCATCTGGACGACACACCTCAGACTCTGATATACCTAGAGACTCTAGAGATTGCGGCAGTGAAGGTCTGGTGGCCTCCACGCTGCTACTATCATCACCACTTAAAGGTGCTAGATGCCTTAAAGACACAGTGGACTCTCTACCATCAGGAAACTTGACATGAGCATATTCAGGATTAGCTTCTACTATTTCTACTTCCTCTACTAGAGGGTCATTCTTGCTGTGCCGTACTTGCCGTCTTAATAGAGCGGGACCTTTGGTGATGAGCCAGGTAGGCAACGTACGACCTGACGTGGACTTCCGAGGATGCTTCAGGAAACGCTCGTGTGGTGTACAATTAGTTGACGTACATAGCAGGGAACGGATAGAGTGAAGTGCATCTGGGAGGACAACTTCCCATTTCGAGACATCAAGATTCCTTGTTCTGAGAGCTAACCGAATGGTTTTCCATATGATTCCATTGTACCTCTCCACCTGGCCATTGCCCCTTGGGTTGTAGGGCGTAGTGCGACTGGTAGCCACTCCTTTCTCTAGTAAGAATTTCTTCAGTTCTTCTGACATGAAAGAGGCTCCCCTGTCTGAGTGTACGTATGCTGGCATTCCGAATAGTGCAAACAGTTGTACCAAACACCCGATGATAGCACCAGCAGTCATGTCTGAACAAGGGAACGCAAAAGGGAACCGTGAGAATTCGTCAATGACTGTGAGCAAGTATCTGTTTTTCGACTGTGACGGAAGGGGCCCCTTAAAATCCAAGTTCAATCTCTCGTATGGCTGAGTAGCTTTCACCAGATGGCCTCATCAGGCTTATAGAACTGAGGTTTGACAGTAGAGCAGATTGGATAAGCAGCAGTAACCTTCTTTACATCCTCAACAGAATAAGCCAGGTTCCGAACTCGGATGAAATGCACCATCCTTGACACTCCAGGATGACACAGACTTTCATGCAGTTGTTTGAGTTTGTCTGTAGCTACAGCACCACAGACACGTGAGAGAGCATCTGCAGGAATATTTTTCGTACCTGGACGATACACTATATCGTAGTGGTAGCATGACAGTTCAATGCGCCACCTGGCTATCTTGTCGTTCTTGATTTTGCTTGAAGATCTTGTGTCGAACATGAATGTTACACTTTGCTGGTCAGTAATCAGCTTAAAGTGATGACCAATTAGGTAATGCTTCCACTTTCTGAGGGCCTCAACTATGGCATAAGCTTCTTTCTCTACTGAAGAATGCCTTTGTTCACTGTCAGAGAGAGTGCGAGAGAAGAACACTACAGGACGTCCATTCTGAGTGAGAGTAGCGGCAATGGCATGGTCTGAGGCATCTCTTTCGACTGTGAAAGGGGATGTAGGATCAATGGCTGGCACCACAGACTTTGCAATTTCATTCTTCAATTTCTCAAAAGTCAGAGAAGCTTCAAAAGATAATGGGAATCTCGTGGAGTGTGAAAGAGGCCGGACCTTCTCAGAGAAGTTGGGTATCCATCGTGAGTAATGAGCAAGCAACCCCAACATTCTCCGAAGAGAGGCAGTATCCTTGGGAAGGGGTAGACTCAAGAGAGGCTGCAGTCGTTCTGGATCAGGTCTGATCTCTCCGCCCTTTATAGAGTATCCCAGAAGGTTTATAGACTGTGTCCTGAAATCACACTTGTCATGATTAAGTGTGAGGTTGTAATCCCTCGCCACTTTCAAGAAATGATTTAGGTTTTTGTCATGCTCCTCTTCCGTCTCTCCACATACAGTCACATTGTCCACATAAGCAAATGCCCCTTCCACCTTTTCTTTTGCAAGGATCTGATCCACAACTCGTTGGAAAGCGGCCACTCCGTTCTTCACACCAAATGGGATTCGATTAAACTCGTACAGCTTTCCACTCGCCTCAAAAGCAGTGTACAACTTTTCGTCTTCTCTTATTGGCACTTGGTGGTATGTGCTCTTCAGGTCCAAGGTGCTAAACACTTTATATCTTGAGACATTATTCACAGTTTCATCGATCCGAGGCAAAGGGTAAGCATCCAGCTCAGTAAACCTGTTTATAGTTTGTGAATAATCAATCACCATTCTCTTCCTGCGATTGTGCCCTGCAGTGATTAGCACCTGGGCCCTCCATGGAGACTGGCTGGGTCTTATTATTCCTTCTTGTAGCATTCTACCAATTTCAGTTTTGACAAATTCCTTATCAGCCTGAGAGTAATGTCTCCGCTGTCAGATTGCTGAAGAGTGCGGGCGCAACCAGCTTCACTGCTGCCAGCCCACATATCTTGAGTGGTGGGCGTGCTCCTCCAAAATCCATTTCTAGAACAGAATGATTCTTCAAGAATTCATGCCCCAAAATTACATCACTACACAGCGCTGGCAGAACTTTGAGTTTTACACTAGGATAAATTTGTCCTTGCAGCTCCACATCAACACAACAAAGACCTAAGACTTTGGACGAGAGAGACGCATCAGCCATGGAGACGTGCCCGTCGTCAGGAAGTATGATTAGGTTGTTTTCTTTAGCAATCTTCTGACTCACAAAATTTTCTGAGCTTCCTGTATCAATAAGTGCATTAACAGGGAGACCATTAACTTTCAAACAACTCAAAGATTTACTAAGACTACTAGGCACAGCCCCAGACACAGTAGCCAGTGTTGCTGCCGAATATTTAGTTTTACCAGCAGAGGTATCCCCTACCGGTTTCCCTGACCTACACACTTTTGCATAATGTCCTTGTTTCTTACACTTTAGACATAAAGCTTCCCTAGCAGGACATCTGAACGAGGGTGCCGTTTCAATCCACAGAAAAAACACTGATTGGCGCCAGTAGTGGCGGCAAGATGAGCAGTTTCATCACTACTTTCTAAAAACTCTGAATCACCTGACTGACTTTGTGGCTGAGGTACAGCAGCAGTAATTGGCTCAACAGTAGTATAAGAAGCAGAATGTTTCTGAGCCATCTCTAAAGTGCGTGCCTGTTACTTACTTTTTACTTACTTTTAGAGGTTTATTTCTCGCCCTCCATCAAACACTAAAGGTCTGTTCAGGCGGGCCTTGGTGTATGAAAAAATAATTCCTTTCCAGTTAATATTTTACTCTGTATCGTTATCAGTTATGTATGACCACCTACTGACGTTGATACCAAAACACTGTTTATTAAATTAAACATCTCAAATACTTCCTTGAGTTCTTTAGCCTTACTATCATTTTCATCATCTACCCAACAGTTGAAGTCTCCACCAATTAATGTATTTTTAATATCGTCCACCACACCCACAAGAATACTAAATTCTTCAATGAATTTAGTCATATTACTCGCTGGTGGTCTATATAATGATATTATATTCAATACCTTATTGTTTCTTGTCAGTTTTAAACAGATATATTCAAACGTTTCAAATACCATTTCATTCATGATAGAAACCCTAGAGAAAGTTTTCGACACAAAGACACCCACTCCTCCTCCAGTTTTGTCCTTTCTTGGTACGTGATAGAAATCATGAGTACACGGCGTCATCTCCTGAATCTTTGAGTTATCACTAATATTTCCCTGCAACCAAGTTTCCGTTAATAAGCATAAATATAATTCCATTTCGTTAATGAGATTTCTAATCTCTAAGGTTTTATTCCCCACCGATTGAATATTTATCAGACCACACTTAACCAATGGGCTAGACTCCATGATCGGTTCTATTTTTTATCCTGGTAAGCTCCTCCTTGTATACTTTACAGTTATCATCATATGTCTTATGATTCGTATCATTGTAATTCCTCATTGTGCAGTTATGACACTTTAACGTATTTACAGTACAATCCGTGGTTCGATGATCCTGGCTACACTTGGCACATACCTGAGTCTTGCTACAATTTTCAGCAGTATGACCAAATTCTTGGCATTTATAACACTGAAATACATTGTAGGAATCATAGATTTTACAGCATCCTCCAAGCGTGGTATATACTCTATCATCTCTTTTACGGAAGACTTTCCTGATAGTTGGACTACACTTTATAATGACGTGTAATTTACCGCTTTGTCTTGATTTAAACTTCCTGATCAATTTAAAGTCTTCTTCATTTTCACATATTTCATTCAACCATTCATTCTTCTCCATTATACTGGCAATTATATCATCTTCATTTTCATCAATATTGCAGACCTTGATCTTCGGTTTAAGTAGATCCTTTTTATCTACTTCTACCTTAATGTCATTCTTGACCTCTTCTAAGTCATTTTTAGCCTTTTCTAACCCAGTTTTATCCGCAAAATTAACTACCAAGTGGCCTTGTTTAGAGGTTTTGACCTGTTCGACATTCGTGGTTATCTTCTTCATGATAGTTTTCTTGATATCTGAAGCCTTCTTATTTTCCTCCGTAGATTTTATAACCAAAGTGTTTCTTGATTTCAACTTACTTGCATATGTAGTCTTGGTCACATTCTCTTTTTCGTATTCCATAAGTTTCTCTTTCAGCTCGACAATTTCTCGACGCATATCCATGTATTGAGCAGTTATCATATCCATAAAACCAGACATCTGTTGTTGTACATTTACCTTCATCTCTTCTATGATGATGCTTAGTCTCGTTATGTCATCAACACATGCAGACTCAACACATTTTGGACATTTATAAATGATGTTCCTGCTTTTTAAAAGAGTACTTGAACCATCCCTTAAATTAGAGCAAGCTACTTCATCATGGTACCATCTTCGGCATTGATCGCATTGCATCCCATCATCGACATAGGACTCACAGTGCCCACACATGCCACGATTGCCTCCGTCATCACATTCTTCATAAGCTGCTGCCATTATACTTTCCTCCCTTCCTGTGAGTACCGCGTCAATTTCAGTCATAAATAGACCGAGATCATTCACGGGAATACGTCTTCCTTTTCGTTTTCTAAAGACGGGCATATTGAATCATTTTTCAATGAACTTTTCAAGTAGCCCCACCCCAACGCAAAAATGCTGGGTCAGGCCTTTCACTACAGACCTCACATACAAGGAAACCACTGATTTTTAGCACTATATTTCACTAATATCAACACTAGCAAACACCCACAAAGAGACTTTTCATAGTATAAACAACGAGATACACAATGATTCCGTTTAAAGCCAGATTCGATACAGAGCACTGAAACACACGTCCACACCCGCGGACTCTAAAACCATAAGCAGTTTGCAAGTTAAGAGTTATATTTTCGAGTAGTCTTTGACGAATGGCACCAATAGAAAGTCCATTGATGAATGCATCTCTAACATAGTTATCACACGCCTGCTCTGCTGACACTGCTTTGAACTGACAGTCTTTTGCTAGGAGCTTCAGAGCTTGGAGAAACTGGTCTAGAGACTCACCTGACCCCTGCCTACGTGTGGCCAGGACATGCCTAGCAAATACCTCATTTCTAGGTTTTACATACAGTGATGCCAGTGCTTTCTCAGCCTTAACATAAGTGTCACAGTCTGCTATGTAGTCGTACACTCGAGGAGCAACGTAGTTGGTGAGTAGGATTAGTTTGTGTGCACTGGGAGATGTCTTCTGTACTGCTTGGTAGAAGTTGTTGAATGTCCTCAGCCAGTGCGTCCACTCCTTAGCAGCGGTGGCAGAATCCGGGTCAGCCTCGAAGCGTTCTGGACGTAGGAACCGTTCCATGGCCTCTCAAATTTTTTTATTTTGTGTGCAATAAATTGTTGTGAAAATGAAAACCTATCATAGGTTATAGGTTTTATTGCACACAAAAACTGGAGTCACCTCCTGAAACAATAGAAACAGCCACTATTACAACACGTACTACTTTACATGCACAATAACAAACAAATTCATCAAAGTAAGGGCCAGACAACACAGGGACATCCACAAGCAATAATATGCACGAAGACACACAAATAGCAACATGATAAGCTGGTAAATGCAAGCAGAGAAACAACGTACATGAGAGCATAAATGTAAAACTACATTGAACATATATTACCACAACTTAAACCCCATTCACTTTCACTTTCACTCTCCCTAACTTCCTTGCTTCCTCTTCCTTTATTATTGTTGGCACTGTTGGTCCTCTTTCCCTTTACACTGTTGGGTCCCACATTGTTGTGTTCCCCTTTCATATCATTGGCACTGGCATTGGCATTGTTTATGTTTACATGTTCACTTTCACTTTCACTTAAACCACTCTCCCTTCCACTTCCACTTTCACTATCCTTACTCTTTGTTTCCCTGACTGATTCTTTGCCACTTGTAACATTTTTTGTCTTTATTTTTCTTACACAGCTTTCCTTTTTATCACTGGGACTACTAGTACTATTATTGCTGTCACTACTTACGCTAAAATCGCTGCTAAGACTACTATTGCTATCATTTTCACTGGCTCGTGGGAGGTCATGAATAGGGGAAGTAATTAAGCAATCACTGTTAAAGAGTGACTTCTCTGTAGTCTGGAAATGACTTACGCCCTGAAGGGGTGTAGACACTCTGGGATTGGCTAGTTTACAGGCCTGAGATACAAAAGATTCGCTGTTACATACCTCGATTTCCGAAAAATATAGTGCCAACTCCGTAGAGTTGACGCCACGGCTCTCGTCGTCGTCGAGGAAGGAGACCGGGTGGGGGGTGGGCGGCCGGGAGGTGTTGGGGGGAGGGGGTTAGGGGGGATGGTGAGACTCATCTGAATCCGAGGGGCCGGGGGAGGGGGAGTCGGGCGGCGGTTCGTCTGGGGGGGAGGAGGGGAGGGAGTCACCCTTGCGGTCAGCCTGGCACTCGGCCATGCTGGCAAAAACACAGGGAGTACACTAAACACAACGTGATATTGGGGAACAATTTTCTCTACAAACGTACACGCAAACGGGAGACTCGCAGAGAGTCTCACCCTAGCACACTGGTCCTTCTATAGTGGAGCCGAGTACAGAACTGTCGAAAAAAATATCACAAGGCCCCCTCGAAAACTCCGGGAAAGGGTCCAAATATGACGTGGCACAGACTATGAAACCAAACCCCCATCACAAACATGAAAAAAAGAAACAAACTTCATGGGCGGAGTACCAAAATAAACTAATAACAACCATTAAGGAGAGGCAAAAGACCCATATCCAGCGTTCAGAGAGAAACTCAAAAGAAACTGAATTAAACTAGAAAAACTTACTTTAAAAAGGTCATCAAAACTGAATAAATTACGTTAATTCATGATAATATAAATTGTGTCTGAATTATATTGGTTCTAGATACTACTTTAAAAGGGGTTGTATATCCATTGGATTCGTC
>NC_090727.1:44881702-44921702 GCF_036898095.1 Palaemon carinicauda
CGGTTTTCTATTCTACCGGACGGCATCCGATGTCCGACGTCCGACGTCCTGATTTTACACTGTGCCTGCTAAAAGCTCCCCTTCTTGCTAACTTGCGCAAAATAGCAGATAACTTGGAAGCTAAGAAATCTGCAGTCTTTATAAAAAACAAAAACAAAGGGAAAATACCATTTGGGTCTACACCTCCATAAGCATCAAGGTCCATCAACAGAGCTTTAATTTCCCGACATCGAAAAGCTAAACTAGTTAGTTTAGCCTCAGGAAAACAGGAATGAGGAAGTTCAAGTTTTTCATTACTCTGTTTACTGTTAAATACATCAGCCAAAAGGGTTGCCTTTTCCTTTGGACAGTGAGTGACTGAATCATCTGGTTTAAGTAAAGGAGGAACTGTTGCCTCTACACCAAAGAGTGCAGATTCAAGGGTAGACCAACACTTATGTCCCTGAGTTGTACCAGAAAGGGTTTCTTTTATGGTTAAATTGTACTCCTTTTCAGTTGAGGCATAAACTCTCTGAGCAAAAGCTCTAAGCTGAGTATAATTATTACAGTTTAATCTGAACCTTCCAAAGATGATAGGCCTTCTGCTTCTCCAAATAAGCCTGTCTAAAATCATCATTAAACCACGGATTGTCCTTCACTCGGTACCTTAGCACACGAGAAGGGATGCGTCTATCAATTATGTTGACTACATTCTCATTCAAAGGGACAACAGGAGCAACACTACAATATAATTGTGACCAATTCAAGCACAAAAGGTCATGCAAAAATCCTATTCCAGTCTGCTTGAGATTTCATATAAATTTTACAAGAGTAAGATACATCAGGGACAGGCTGCTCAGTCTTCACTACTTTTTTTATCTTTTTATTAAGAAGTTAAATTACATCTTCTTTACAATCACAATATTTACAGTATAATTACATTCAATTTCATTTTTCTGTAAACAAACCCATCTAATTTAACAATTTACAAAATCACACATCTTGATTTTAATTTTTAGTTACTCAATAACAGTAATGGATATACTTTTTTTTTTTGAAAATTTTATTCATTCTTTCTTTATAGATATTTTTCAAAAGCCACCGATCATATTGAAATTTACACTTGAGAAAGGCATCAGTTTCCTTTTTCGTATATCGTTTCTTCTTACTGACCCAAACAGCGTATAAATAACTAACAATCAATACAGTGGCGCTATTATAATCCTTTTTCGTCCTATATCTGTAATTGAACATTAATGTGTTTAAAAAATTGTCCCTGTTTATGTCACAAGTATGATGTGCCTGCATAAGTAAAATATATGCAAACTGTATTCAACATCATCGTAATAATCACATTTATCACTGTTTCTGATATTCAACATTTTCAGACGATTATTGGTCGCCAAAGTTCCATGAGCATATTTAAAGGCAAACTCTCTCTCCATGATAGCAATGAAAGGTTTGTTTATGTTGTCCCATACCATTTTCCAGTCCAAAAGTGGATAACTCCCTTCAATTTTTGGGACACTCTCTGGCCTTATAAAATTATAACAATCTTTAGAACTTAAGTTAGGAAATTTTGCATGGTGATAAACTTTTGTGATTACATTAATTACAGCTGAATAAATGAAGCCTCATTTATTTCCTTCAAGTCCAACAAAAAACTAATTCTCATCTTGCAATAGAAATTACTTAAACCAATATCCTTTCTAATATCATTTAGAGTTGTCGAACTGAAAATCGCTAAAGACTTAAAATAAACATTTATAATTCCTAATCCGCATTTTTCTTTCGACAAACAAAGAGTATCTCTACCGACAGGATGGTAAGTGCCCTGCCAGATATATCGGAATACATGCATATTTATTTGAGCAATGTACTTTTTCAAAGGAGGCAAAGTGTGTGATATATACCAAATTTTAGACAAAACTAGTGGATTAACAATATTAGCTCTTTGGAAAATAGATAATTGTCTTTGACTTAGCATAACTATTGATATTTTAATATTTTGAGTAAGGCGAGACCAATTTTCTTCACATGTAACCTCAAAATCACTATAATAAATTATAACAAGAATTTTGCTACTTTCAACAGTTTTCAACCAACTGATAGGCCAAATTTTTCGGTTTTCCCATTTCCCAAACCTAATTATACTTGTTTAGTCCTTGTTTAGCTGTGCACTTGTCACAAGTTCAAACCATTGTACTTCTTTATAACACTCTCTAACTGAATCATCAGTTGACAAGATCACGGATGAGTCATCTGCATAACCTTGCAGGCATATATTTACATTGTTTGGAAGGCTAGGCCCTATTATCTTGTTATTACTCCTTATTGCTCTATACAAAGGTTCTTGAAATATACAATATAACAGCATTGACAAAGGCGAACTCATAAACCCATTTACCAAGATACTACTTACACAATCTTTGTACAATATTCTAACTAGATCCACAAATTCATCTGGTAAACCAAATCTCTTCAATACTTTAAAAACAAAATTCATATTAACTCTATCAAAAGCATTAGACCAGTCTAAGCTTAGAATTGCTAAGTCTTTTATTTGTACGAAAAATTACATCTCGAATCGTATTATTACAATTCACAATCGACCTTTCCTTCACTGCACAATATTGTTCTGTGGAGATAATCTTCCCAATAACACATCTCAATCTGTTTGCTAAAACCTTAGCAAAGATTTTATAGTCAACATTCAGAAGGGATATAGGTCTCCAGTTCTCCACAAACGATAAATCTCCTATTTTAGCTAATAATTTTATTACAACCAAATTTTGACTATCTGACATATATTTCTCAGTCACAATGGATTTGAACACTTCCATAACGTCAGACTTTATTAAAGACCAAAACTTTTTGTAGAATTCTATAGGAAGTCCATCATACCCTGGTGATCTTCCTTTACACATACTCTTGATAGCATCAAAAACCTCAATTTCCTCTAATTCTCTACTTAACAAACTTATATCTTCTTGATTTAGGACAAAATGGCATAGGTTAAGAAAATAATCTTGACTTTTTACCTGACCAGTTACCTTACTAAACAATTTTTCGAAGTGCTCCTTTATAAAAACAGAAATTCCCTATGTGCTTTCTACAATGGAACCATCTGCTTGCTTTATGTTAGTAATGCATGTATGATTTTTCTTTTTCTCAGCACCAAGTAGATATGCAGATATTGTTTCCCCAGTTGTACGATCATTTAGTTTGGCTCTTATCTTTATACCTTCTAATATTTCATTCTGGATGTCACAAATCCTATTCTTGAGAATCTCATTATTTTCATAATTTACTTTAGTTTTATGGTTAATATCATAAAGTTGACGCAATCTTATTTGTAATAAGTTCAGCAATCCACTGGTGATAAGAAATTACCAGACCTAGAATATGCTGATGATGCTGTTTTTATTAGCAGAACACCAATGGATATGCAAAGCTTGTTTACCTGAATGCATGAAATATCACACGAGATTGGATTTAAGATAAATAGAAGAGAGAAATGATGTGAATGGAGTATACTCCGGAAGATGAAATATCATTGTAAGGAGAAAGAATTAATGAGATAAAATCATTTCAATATTTAGGAAATATGATCTCCAATACATGGTCTTTAAAATTAGAGTTTAGTGAAAGATTAAAAAAAGCAAATCAGAGAATGACTAGGTTAAGTGATATTTGGAAATCAAACTGCCTGAAATTACATATAAAAATAAAACTATACATCAGTTTAGTAAGATCGGTGTTACCATGTGGACATGAGTAATGGTATGACAATTAAACAATCTCCAATAGATTTAGTAGATTTGAGAACAAAGGCCTCAGAAAAATAGCGGAAGTTAAATGGCAGGACAGGGTTAGAAATGGAACTATAAGAGATATTACTCAAATGCTATATGTGGATGAAATCATGGTGATTGAGATGGTTTTGGCATGCTCTTCGCACTCCCCAAGACAGATAGTTCACCAAACGTTCAGCTGGGTTCCACAAGGCACTAGAAGAATTAGAAGACCCAGGCCTACATGGCTGAGGATCATGAAGCGTGAAGTAGGAGATGATGAACGGAGAAGTATTGAATTAAAAGCTCAAGATAGAGGTGACTGGTGAAATCTAACCAAGGTCCTTTGCGTCAAAGAGTGTAGGAGGAGATGGTGATGATGATAAGCTCGTGCCCCATTTTAGTATTAGAGACGTTTTTTTAACCGACTGTCTTTATGTCTCTCAAATGTGTAAGACGTGACAATGTCTTTTCATATACCTATTTTAGAGGCAAGTTTGTAACTACCTGTTTTTTAATCCCTCAAATATTTTAGACGTAACAAGGCTTCAGTCCATTTCAGTTTCAGAGACATGTTTGTACATGATATTTTCTAGTTATCTTATATGTGTAAGACGTGACAAAGCCTTGACACATTCCAGTTTGGAAAACAAGTTTTTATCTCCTTCTTTTTACGTTTCTCGAAATTGTCCGGTTTTGGAGGCAAGTTTGTATGTATCGCTTCCCATATGTCACTTATATGTGTCTGATGTGACAATACTGATCTTGCTATATTGAAGTCAAGTTTGATTTCATCAGGTTATAATTTGTTTGTGTATCAGGCAAGACTAAGCTTGGACCCGTCAAAAACTTCAATAACATAACACTTTCTCAATACATTTTTTATTGTCAATGAAATTGATTTAAAATATTCATGTTTACGTAGTTTTTAGTATGTAAAGATCGAGGAACATAACAAACTCATTCTGCGTCTAACATATTTGTTTGGATATCCCTTGGTATCCATGGGTGGCTCCGAATCTTCCCAATTTTCAGGTTTACCACCAAAACTGTTATGTTTACCTGTATGACGATATGGCTCTGTGTGTGAATCTGACCTAAAATGAAAGTTTATGAACACTATTACTTCTTATGTGATATGGGGCCCATTATTGTTCATACCATACACACATGTTCTGTGGTTTGACCTAAAGAATAAGCTTGTTGCATATGCAGATGTTGCTATTATCTTTGCATCAATTTCATCTCCTGAATGTAGATAAGCGGTTGTTAAATCCCTTAATACAGATCCAGTTAAAACTAGTGCAAATTATGGGGCATGAAGCTGAATCCCAATGAAACTCAAAGTCCTGATCTAGATATTAATCTCTGTCACTGCCATTTAATTAGTTCGTTGTTCATGTTGTATAAGATGTTTCATAATTCTGACCTTCCTTTATATTCAGATCTTCCCGGACCGTACCATCCAGTTCATAATGCCACGTATGCAGTTAATTCTAATAGTCAGGCCTTCTCCATCATAAGACTCAACACTACATAGTATTCTAGAAGTTTTATTCCAGATGTAGCCAAGTTGTAGAAAGAGCTTCCTAATCGGGTAGTTGAATTAGTATAACTTCAAAAGTTCAAACTTGTAGCAAATGTTTTTACGTTGAAGAGGCTGAAGTAAGTCCCTTTTTATAGTTTATATATGAAAGATCACTTTCAATGTCGTTAATGTTCTTGAAAAGATTTAGTTTTGATTGTTCGTTACTTCTAATTAAGTTTATTTACTTCCTTATTTCCTTTACTCACTGGGACATTTTTCCCTGTTGGAGCCCTTGAGCTTATAGTAACCTGTTTTATAAATAGGGTTGTAGCTTAGCTAATAATAATAATAATAATAATAATAATAATAATAATAATAATAATAATAATAATAATAATAATAATAAGATATCTCAAATAGGGTGTAGATACCATTCAATTATTCCATACAATATATGGTTATCCCAAACATATTCTTTTATTCAGTGAGAGCTTTAAATATGTAATTCATTTATTTTACTCTCTCTCTCTCTCTCTCTCTCTCTCTCTCTCTCTCTCTCTCTCTCTCTCTCTCTCTCTCTCTCTCTGCCAACCAGATAAACCTGAATTTTAATGGCATAATTTAGGAAATATCGGATACATTCGAGGTTAAATTATTTAAAAAGTTATGTTATTTTTTCTGAAATGAAAATAACTTATAATCCAACTAAATAGAAAAATATTTACGAGCGCAATAGAATTTCTTCTTACGGAATTCATATAGTAAATCCCAAAACATACCTTCCAAATGTTTTCGTCGATACCGATCAAAACCTCATGCCTATTTGGTATCAGGAAATGGTGATCTATGTTGCCAAGAGCTGTACCTAATTTGGGTTTAGTTTAATTGAATAAACCATAACGTAACCAAACCACTAACAGTTCCTTAGGTAACATTTTCATATTATCATTTCCAACGATAAACTATGGCTGTTACCCGGAGCAGTCTAATACACTTGAAATTCCATCTTAGGATTTTTTTTTTTTTTTTTTTTTTTTTTTTTTTTTTTCGTTTTATGGAGGAGATAGCAACACGGTAAGTTGATGTTTTATTTCAGTATGTGGCTGGAATGTAACGTAAGAGAACATATTGTGTACACAGGATGGACAGGAAATAAGGAAACAAATAAACGATATGAGAAGAAATGAAAAATAAAAATAAAATATTTTAAAAACAACATTAAAACTAATATTTCATATATAAACTATAAACAAACTTATATCAGACTGTTCATGATTTTTTTTAGATGTTATACTCCTTTTGAAAGAACTAGATATTAGGGTAGTGTTTGAATACAATTGCACATTAAAAGACATGTTGATTAAGAATAGTTCTGGAAACGAGAATAATATAGTATATAGTATTCCTTGTTCAGATTGTAACTTATTCTATTGAATCCAAAGGTATTTCAGTCAGATTAAAACAGGATAAGGTGGCCGTCTCTGGGGTTCTCTTAATAATGCCTTGGTCTCCTACTGGTTAGGATCAAGTCGTAGAATTGGATGGTCATAGACGAGTAAAATAATTCATGTTTAATCGACATAAGCATAATACATAAAAGATTTTAATAACCTCAAGCATATGGAATCAAAATAGACATAGCGTTTAGATTGTGTGCTCTACAATTATAGTAGTCAATTACATGTTAAATTAAGATATGTCATCGTGTTTTGTTGGTAGTTTGCGTATTCATGTCGTCTATAGTTGTCGAGTTTATTTTCGGTGTAAGGGAAAATAAAAGTCCACGTTAAAAAGTGTTATTTGTTTTCGATTCTAAGCCCTCAAGTATATACTTAGCGGAACAATAAAACAAACAAAACGGTATTTTAGGTATTAGGATTAAGAAGAAAAAAAATGTTATTGACGTGGTGAAACCGAATCTTGCACTCGTTTACTAGCCTTCCTCCCCGCCTTCTCGAAACGTAATTTACCAATTACAATAATTGCCAACAGATGGCGTTGGTGTTGTGTTTATAGTTAAGGATATCTTGGATTTCTCTCGGCATTAGAACAAAAAAGGAGCCACTTGTTTACTTTGATATATCCCGATTCAATATCCAAAAAGAACATCTTTAACAAACACATATTATTTACCAAATTATTATCTAAATGTTATGATTTGAATCTGTTAATCTCATTAGGAAATATAGATTTAAATGCCGAAGTCGGTAAGAGATATAATTGTTTAATCACGTGTCCTTTGGTGGTTAGCAATAATAATATTCTTTTTATCATGTAATTTCTCATACTAATTCTACTTGTCATTTCAGATGTAACTTATGTAATATTACTCAACAATTTCTAGAAAAACCATTCTGGCACTTTTTTGACTAAATGTGAATCACCAATTAGATCATGATATTGTTAAAACTATATCTAAATAAGAAAAAAAAGTAATATTCAAGTGTTTATATCCTCCAACAAAAATCTTATATTTAGGCTACTTTAACGATGCTAATCATTAGGAATAAAGCTTTTTTATATTAATTTTTTGTATTGAATAGAGAGAGAGAGAGAGAGAGAGAGAGAGAGAGAGAGAGAGAGAGAGAGAGAGAGAGAGAGAGAGAGTTTATCAGTTATTTTCTTAGATTAAATTTAAAATATCATAATACTTATGGAATCCGTACACAAAATGTTTACCGTCATTATCCACATACGAAGTCAAAGCATTCGAATACTGTTTTTATTGAACAGTGATCCCATACAGTAAACATCTGAATATTAAGGACAGAAGAACACACATCTCCTAACTTCCATTCAAAAAAAAAGAAAGAAAAAAAAGGAATAAATAACTGTGATGCGGAGGTTATATTTCAATATCGCAACACGATAAAACTCAAATTCCTAAAGTACAATTTCATGTATATATATATATATATATATATATATATATATATATATATATATATATATATATATATGTGTGTATATATACATATATATATATATATATATATATATATATATATATATATATATATATATATAATTTATATATATATATATATATATATACATATGTATATATATATATATATATATATATATATATATATATATATATATATATATATATATATATATATATATATACATATATATATGTATATATATATATATATATATATATATATATATATATATATATATATGTACATATATATATATATATATATATATATATATATATATATATACATATGTATATATATATATATATATATATATATATATATATATATATATATATATATATATATATATATATATCTACATATGTATATGTATATATGTATATATATATATATATATATATATATATATATATACATATATATGTATATATATGTATATATATATATATATATTATGTATATATATGTATATATATATATATATATATATATATATATATATATATATATATATATATATATATATATATATATATATATATATATATATATATATATATATATGTATATATATATATACATATATATATATATATATATATATATATATATATATATATATATATATACATATATATATATATGTATATATATATATATATATATATATATATATATATATATATATATATATATATATATATATATATTACATTACATTATATTACACTATATTGAACATGGATATTCAGATATAACGCTCAGTCTCGGGAAAGTTTCTTAAAAAAAAATATTGGAGTCCGTAAATACTCATTCTGTAGAGCAAGAGGTACAAAAATACCCTCCAAATCTTCATGAAAAAAAGGTCTAAACCTTCTGTAATAAAATGATAGCAGTATTACATAACAACACTAGAGGGCGCAGTAACAAATCACAGCCTCAAGTGAAATCTATTGCATTGCATTCCAAACCGCTTGACACCATTCTTCCGTTCCCTCTCAGCCCACAACAAACAAACAAACAAACAGATTGTCTGTAAATTCTGCAAGGTCATCTGAATAGCTATCACGTTTGGTATGCTAATGGGGACTGGGGCTGGTTGATGTATTTGCAAGAGAGACCAGAGTTTCATTCCTTTGGAAGGGAATCACACCAACTAAATTTGCTTTTATCAATTAATGCTAAGAATTGTTAAAAGCTCATTCTTATGTCAAGTTATTATGTTATAATGTATGATAGGCCTATATAATGATGCTGATTATAAGGGTAAAACTCTAATAACTGCAATAATAATATTAACTCATTTACTGATGAATATGTATATATATATATATATATATATATATATATATATATATATATATATATATATATATATATATATATATATATATATATATATATATATATATATATATATCCTCTCTAAGAATAGGAATGGCACAGTTACAGGCAAATTGCTGTGCAGTTCACAAGAGGATTAAATCAAACGGAAAAGTTGTCATAGAATTAACTCCACTAAGGCGGCCATTCTCTTCCATCAAACTTCAATAAAAGAGGGTCACATAGCGAAATAACAACAACAACAACACCAACAATAATAATAATTGTCCCTGGAGACACCCGAATTGTCCGGATATTGAAATATTAAAACTATTACGACACGTCCAATATAAGAAACAATATGAAATAAAGGACATTCAGGAGCTATGTAAATAAACCTGTGCAGCAGGAGTAGTATTCATAACCTTGGCAGTTGTAGTTTAAAAAAGTGGCTGTGATTTTATCAACTAAGGTAACATAGTAGACAAGGGACAAGTGGCTTACTTGAGCAGTTGTGTTGTGTATTACATTTAATAGAGATGGAATGTGATCTACTGATTATTATCAATATAAACATGGTGAAATACAGTATATCAGCAGCTAAAGGTTAAAACCATTTGCTGATTGGATATCTATAGAGTAAATGTATATATAACATAAAAGATGAAATTATTGATTTTTATTTTGTCAAAACAAACAGGTATGCTGATTTATGTCATTTCTTTATCTGTTGCATTTTTAGAAGCCTTCGAATAAACCTCAAAAACCTTAGAAATTGTTTTTGGCGGGGAACCTTATTTGTCTCCTCACTAACATCAGAAGGGATTGAATTCTCTGTATATGTACTGAATATGTACTGTATAGGTGTGTATGTGTGTATGCATTTGTGTATGGGAGTGTACATCTATGAATGTACTTATGTGCATGGTTAATAATACTTAGTTAATTTCAATGAAAATTACACAATTATATATAATATAATGATATTTCCTCAACGAATATATACTCAGATATTTTCCATATAATAATTTCATTTAAAACAATGGTGATAATCATTTGAACACCTCGGCAAAAACTTGTCCCCAGATTAACCAGATTTTTACGAAGCTTTTGTATTGTACTGAACGGGATGTAATTTGCTGGGGACTCACATTGCGATACAAAAGATATTCGTATTTTGCAATTGTTGCTTTCGAAAGCATTAGACGCCGCCTTTGTGCAATATCGTCTTAGGGAGTAACGTAGACTGCAAGACAACGAGGGATTTTCGGTTTTGCCCAGGTAAGTTTTTTCCTGTTTCATCTTAATCACATTCGATTAAGAATTGTTTTCAGCTAATTTAAATGTGTGCTTACTCTTTCAGAAATATGTTAATTTTTTATTAGATTTACTACAGTCAACTAACCTTGACTTGGCAAAAGCTGTATAATTAATTGAAACTGTAACAGTTCAGCTTGAAGATATGCGTTCTGGTTCATCTTGTTTTGATGAAGAGGAAAAGAGTTCAAAAGCTCTTTGTTTTGATGCTTCAGAGTGTAGACCATCAAGGAAACGTAGGATTTCTACAAAATTGCATGAGTTTGTTGTTGTTGATTCTATTGGAAAACAGTCAGGACGCACACACTTTGATTTCATTGTTAAGGGTTCAGCCCGAATATACATTTCTACCCCATTGTACCTCATATGTTGTAAGAAGTAAAAAACATTACAGTCACTTAACTCACAAAATACAAAATTCTTATCTTTCGAGAAATTGTGTTGGCTTATTCATGTCTATTATGCTCACATTAATGATATCAAACATAAGCTGTTCTCTGCTAAACACATATTAGAAAGACATTACAAAAGCGTAATTGACACTGGAAGGCCCAAATCACTGTTAGACTTGCCGAAATCTTTTTATCCATATGAGAAGACATTTCTGTAGTGTTACCTATGTCGTTTGGCTTCTGCAGAGAGAAGCTTCTCTGATCTGAAATTTATTAAGACTACTCTCATCATTGCAATGGACATTGGTAGATTAAACAATCTTGCAGTGTTGTCAACTGAAAGTTAAAAGAATAGATGTATAAAAATTTTGTAGATAGGTTTACAGAAAATCACAGGAAGAAAAGAGTATTTTAACATTGAGTCATGTCGCAGTAGTCTGTAGCTTCATCACATATAATGTATAGCAAGCAAATTTTTTATTTTATTATTTTTAATATATATATATATATATATATATATATATATATATATATATATATATATACACACATAAATATATCTATCTATCTATCTATCTATCTATATATATGTATATATATATATATATATATATATATATATATATATATATATATATATATATATATATGATAAATTTTGCACATTTTTACGTGTTTTTCATATTCAAATAAGCCATATATATTTTTGATACATTAATGTCTGGATTCTCTTAAAGACCTCGGGATCAGAGCCCCAGGCGAAATCACACAAAGACAAGAGCTTGGCTCCGGCCGGGAATCGAACCCTGGTCGGCAAGCTTGTATAGACAGTGACTAAGCCACTTGGCCACGAAGAAGGATAAAAGTCAATGACAATTCTTCTGTACTTATACCTGTCGAATTCAGGTATTTTGTACTTAGAATTGAAATCAACCCATCCTCACCATCGTAGCTAATTGGTAGTTTGTTACTATATACAAACCCCTACGATATTTACAGTGGAGACTCAACGTTACGTGGGTGTAAGTCCAAAAAACTAATTGGCTAGTGCCTGACCTGGGGGGCTACTCTGTGGTTCGCATGAGCTGTTTGGAGGCATCATGTCACCTCGTCGACTCTGAGAGCTAATGCCCTGGGCATTCGTGCGGAGGGGTGAGAACTTTCATCTGTAATCTCTGCTGTTTTTTCTCCTTTATGCCAGATCACAATATCAGATTTTATAGCACCTCCTTCTATAATGATTCTTGAGGAAACCTTCAGAGCAAAAAGCCTTACCACAGTCCTTGCACGTGATTGTTCCCTTCCATGTGAGTTCTTCTTAAATGTTTATCGAGTCTGTTTTAAATTATATGTTTTGCCACATTCATGACATTGGAATAGATCTCTCATGTGATTTCTTATTTTTTGTGAGATAGTTTTACGAAGTAAAGAATTCGCTACAGACATTGCACTTGTATGGCCTCTCTCCCGTGTGAATTATTAAATGTTCAGTGAGATTTGGTTTTCTAGTAAATGTTTTGCTACAGACATCGCAGTTGTATGGCTTCTCTCATGTGTGAATTCTTGAATGTTTAGTGAGATTATGTTTTGTAATAAATGTTTTGCTACAGATATCGCAATTGTATGGCTTTTCTCCCGTGTGAATTCTTAAATGTATAGTGAGATTTGATTGTCTAGTAAATGTTTTGCTACAGACGTTACATTTGTATGGCTTCTCTCCCGTGTGAAGTCTTAAATGTCTAGTGAGATGTGGTTGTCTATTAAATGTTTTGTTACAGACATTACATTTGTATGGCTTTTGTCCTCTGTGAATTCTTAAATGTTCAGTGAGATTATGTTTTGTAGTAAATGTTTTGCTACAGACATTACATTTGTATGGGCTCTCTCCCGTGTGAATTCTTAAATGCACTGTAAGATTAAATCTATTAGAAAACGATTTCCCACATTCAGTGCATGTGAATCTCTTTCTAGCTAGAGCATTGGAGTTAACATTACCAAAGATCCTTTTTTTATCTACTTCTCATTTATTTGATTCACCTCTTCATTCAAAACATCTTTCTGTAATAATTCTCTTCCACTGATTACACATGAAAGTCTTCCCTTTTCTTTTCCTTTATCCTCTTCCTTAACTGTCCTTAAGTAAATGTCTTTACTTTCCTCATCAACATTCCCTTTCCAATTTACTGAACTGTTTTCACTCACTGAAGCATCGTACTCGTAGGAATTTTTCAAGTAGCTTTCCCTAGAATCAAATATTTCCGGCTCTATCTTGACTTCCATTTTTGGGTCCAAGAAAAGAGCGCCATCATTAAAGAGAGCAACACTGCCAGACGTATCATTATTTTCTGGATCAACTGTAGGTGGAAATAGATCTTCAATTTTACTTTTCACTGAAAATTCAAAAGGTGGTTCAGAATTCATCATCCTCTCCCTATCACAAGATGAAACATCCCTTAATATTATTTTCAATAGACTTCAAAGAGGAAATTAAGACTAAACTTCCTATTCTCAGACTCCATACTGTACAACAAAAAGTTCCAACATGACCCTTTCTTTTCTGGTCTTATGTGTCTTGCATATACCTTCAGTAGCTTACAAGCTTTAGCAGCAAGAGGTGGACGATTCCTTCCTCTGGGATGAAAAGTCTGAAATAATAGAAAACTACAATCAGTTGGAGAAGAGCAAAACTCAATGAAAATAATGGAGTTTTCTAAAAATAAAATAAATTCATAAAGTACTGTAATTTGTATTTTTCCTAAATATAAAAACCACAGACATTGATCTGTGTTCTATCTATTCTTGTTACACATTTCAGGCATCTAAAAATCTCATATCCTCTGTAGATTCTATAATCCACAGCATATCCTGTGACATTATTGGTTTTATTCTTTAAATAGTTTTCCCCTTGCTCTTCAAAAAGACAATGACATTTCATCCATTGTGTTATTTCCTTTACTGTACTTCCTCTCCAGTCACCATCAAAATTGTCTTGCTAATACTGCTATGCACCTCTGAGCCTTCCACCAGAATTATGAACAGCAAAAGGCTGTAGAGTAATCTTGCACAGACAAAAACATTTACCACAAATTCTTCCATATCTCTCGCTCTGCCTTTGCTTTGGTTCTAGTGATATGGCAAAGTAACATTACTCACTTGGTAAGTTGTTTCTTTCTGGTTGCCTTTGTGTTGTCCAGTACCTTCTTAAGAACAACAGATACCCTCCATCCCTGTGAAGATGGACAAGGAATTCTGTAATTTTCGACTCAGAAGGTCTGGATGAAGAATGACCGTTCATCCGGCACCAGCGTCAAAAAACTGCCCATTTGACTTCATAAACTCGACATATAGAGCATCACATGGCTAAGGCTAACTAGATGAAAAGCCTTCTTACCTTGAAAACCTCCTGACAGGCTTCTAGCATGAAGATGAAGCATGTGGAGCCCCTGATGAAAACAATGAAAGTGAAGCCGTTCGTGTAGATCTGATCTCTCTAGCAATCAGACAGGAGACTCCACTAAGACCACAAAGAGGTCTGGGAACCAGTTCTTCCGAGGTCAGAAGGGAGCTATGAGGGCCAAGGAAAGACGACTGGTTTCCCTCGCTTGATAAGAGCCACCCAAATCAGGGGAGAGGGGGTAGGTGTACACCTGAAGACTTCTTAAGCTTGTAAGTGGGCATTTGTCCTTCTGGGGATACTTGAACGAAGGGGAGACAACTTGGCAACAAAAGTTCATTACAATGACATGGAATAAGAATTGAAAAAAACTGGACAGAAAAATTATTTAAAGTAAAAAAAACAAAAAAAGCTGCCCACTCATTGGGCACTCCTATATCATTCCAAAAGCACAAGTACATTTTTTTTTAGACATCCTACACCCAAAAAATAAAGATATAAAATATAAAAGGTTTATGATACAAATTTCTTAGCAATTAACACCAAAAAAGAGCCTTGTCGGTCAAAGTGAAAGTATTCAAACAAAGTTCCAAGCTTGTGACATAAAAAAGGTTCAAGCATGTGACATAAAAAAGTTCCAAGCTTGCGACATAAGAAAGCTTCAAACTTGGAACATAAAATTCCAAGCTTGTGACATAGGAAAGTTCCAAGCTTGTTACATAAGAAAGCTTCAAGCTTAAAGGAGAACCACACACCATTGCGGTTAATTATCTACAAAAGGAGTCAGCAGGGTTTGGACATTGACAACCCTTAACTTTGACTGCTGCTGAACTCTTTCTATGCCACTTTATGGTCACTTGTTTCTGGGGACGTGTATGTGATACACTACCCATGGAAAATATGTCAATATATATGAGGCAATTATATTATGATGAGAAAATGACTGACAGTGATAAAAATAATCATGATAAAAATAATAAATGATAAATGGTATTCAGCCTTTAGCCTATTTTCACTGAAGGGTCCACTTACGGTCTGTGAAATATACTGAATCAATAAACACTATGGTAATGACTGCTATGCAATCATTCTCTATAGTCCAGCTAGTGATGACTGGCAAGAAAAAAGTTGCTTTACTGTAAAACACAAAAGAATTATGTCTTCTTTTATAGTTCCACAGGAGGCAAAGACAAAGGTGAAGACCCCTCTGTGGACAAAGTGGCAGAAACTCCAGGGTAGCCAAAGACAACACTCATCGGCAACAGATCCACCTCAAACGAAGCCAGAGTCACTTTCTCTCCGAAGCTAAATGGAGAAGCTCCAACAACGCCTTGTTCGACAGGGGACCAGCCATACCCAGCGATGGCCACACATGTAAAATATCACCACAGTTCTGTCCTTCAAACCCCAAAGTTGACCTGATGTTAAATGGTCTATGCTTCTGCTTGAGTATTCCCCGGGAGACTGATCGAGTAAGAGATTCGGGAAGAGATCAGGGGGTCAATTAAGAAGTCAGAGGTTTCTTTGACTTCGATGAGGACCCCAAAGGCAAAGTTTCTCTCTCTAGACTTCTGGCACCTATGTCTAAAGCTCTCCAGCTGGGAGGCAGACCAATCTCATCACCCAGGGCAGGTGTTGCCCTGATCACAACGGGGCCTACACATGCTGTATGTTGATACATTTAGAAGTGTGACCGTCCAGATAAAAGTTATTTCGATTCTTTTGTAATGAAAACTGTTGTAACCAAGACTTTCCTAATACAACCTCGCCAGTGTATGAGGACGCAACAGTATTAGCTTAATACTAGGTACACAAGGTTTGAGTTCAGCGTATGCAGAGAACCCAGGATGCTGCTTTCCGCAAGAGGGGGACGATGAAGAAAAGAATATGAGCCAGTCAAACCTTTTCATACACGCAGAATTAAAACCGGGTATACAGTGCCCACAACTTTCTGCTACTTGTCCAATAAGGAGCTTGAGGTATTATACCAGCTGTTGTGCAGCCACCACTGGGCCGACAGAAAACGTATCGGGCCTCCTATGGGTCATATCTTGCAGGCATTGGGCTGTGAAAGTGTTCTGACGCTTCCACACCCCAGCTTGAAGAACCTGTTTCTGAGAAGTTCCTATTGAATGCCAGGGATGTAGCTACGTCCCTGACACCATGAGCTTTGGGGTGACGTGAAGGAAGAGAGTCTGGATTCAGCACATGGTCTATGACCTTGCAAATTCATGCTGAGATGGTGTTCTTGGTGACCTGCCTCTTGGTCCTTCCTGAGCTGGCGAAGAGTGCAGGCACACAGGGACAGGCTGTGGCTGTTCTCTTAAGGTACAACCTCAAACTCCTCACTGGGCAGAGTAAGAGATGATCAAGGTCATCTGTTACAGAACGAAGACTCGAAATCCGGAAGGAGTTGAATCGAAGATCCACTACTCCCGGGTTCTGAGTCTTAGCAACAAACTCAGGGACAAAGCTGAACGTGACCTCTCCCTTATCTCCTTGAATGGGCGATGTCGTATGAGAGACCATGAAGTTCTTTAACTTGCTTGGCCGAAGCCAAAGCTAGCATGAACACCGTCTTCCAAGTTAGGTGGCAATAATGGTTTATAGGGAGGTCTCTTTAGAGACCTGAGAACTCGAACCATGTTCCATGGGGGAGGTCTCACTTCAGACTGAGGACAGGTAAGTTCATAACTCCGTATGAGTAAGGAAAGTTCTAGCGATGAAAAAATATCCATTCCAGTCAGTCTAAAGGCGAGGTTTGAGGCTGAGCGATAGCCTTTAACCGCCAAGAAATGCTGTTGGAGAGCACTGGTGCACTGCAGGCCTCTGGCGAGCTGGAGAGTGTTAGTGCGCAGTTGAACGCTTCGGAAGAACATCTGGATGATGTACAGGAGACAGGAAGGATGAGGGCAGGTTGGCAGAAAGGTTGAACTGGACCAAGGATGTGCCCTTTGGAAGGGTGAACATCCACTAATAGGGATCACAAACGATCCACAGAAGAGTTGACGACCGAGGACTAGCGGCAGCATCGTCAGGATAATGACCAGGAATGGGCGAAGGTTGAGGGCCAGAAGACGACTAAAGCGGAGGCTCCTCTGTGGGGGACGGCTGCAAACACAAGGCTGAAGAGCTGAAAAGGTGCCTTTTCACCGATGGTCAAGGGCAACCTCTCAGGTGAAGCGGAGGGGGAGCTCCGAGATGTGGGATCAGTAAGCTCACCTAGATCAGCAGTCCTCCAAAGAGGAGTCTCTATGAGAGAACTCCTCCGAGGGGAAGGACCACTCACAGGAGACAGACGATGGACTTAGTTTCCCCCTCGAAGGATGGACAGAACAGGGGAAACATAGTCGTCAGCAACAGCCAGAGTCTGGAGGGGCAGATGCATCAGCAGCGGCCACAGAAGACGCCTCTCACACCAAAACGTCGACATGAATTAGAGGATCCTCCTGCGAAGTCAACGACGGCTGCACACTTGTAACGCAGAGGATAAGTTGCAGCAAGGAGTCCTTGGAGGGCAGACCCAGGAGCCCCAAGCATGACCACACCTGTAACACATAAGACATAGACAAGGCCTCTACCGGGGGGAGAAGTGGGGCTGCTTCGCTAGGGGAAACAACACCATCTCTCAAGGACAAGGGTTGGCCACAAATAGAAGGGTCTACGCTACTGCTCCACAGTCTCCTGGAAGAGGCTGAAGGAGTAGGAGCTTCGGATGAAGGTCAGGAGGCAGAAGAAGAGGTCTTGTGTTTTTTTCCCTTCAAAGAAACCTTGGAAAGAGAAATATCCCACTTGGACTTGTTCTTCCCCTGTCGCCCAAATCTTTCCCACTGGTAGGCAGACCACTTCCGACACTCATTACACATATTACCACAATCACACCGTTGACCTCTGCAGGTGGGACAAAGGGTAAAAAAGAACAATTATCAAGAAATAATAAATAAGAAATGGGTTTTTAGCGTCATTTTACCTTAGAAAATCCAGTGCAGGTGTTGGTCTTGCTACGTAGAGAGGAGACGGACGGGCGGCGAGGAGGTAGAGAGGTTGACTACGATAAACGTACACTACCGTAACTTATTCTAACTTACACTAAGTGAACTTTAACCTAACTTAGCTTATTTATTTTTTTTATATTTTATATTTTTTTTTACATTTTCTTTTCTTTTTTTGATTAATTTTAATCACTTTCACTCTACACTTAAAATTGATTGAATTTTTTTCTCTTCAATCTTCGCCGTTTTTTTTGTTTCACTTTCTTTCGCTTCACTCTTTGCCGTTTTCTTTGAACCACTTCCTCCCTCTTCATCACGAGTTCGCTTCGTAGTTTTTTTAAAAAAGCTATCGATAGAAAGTTGCTTGGTACAGCTTTTCAGAATGTTTTGAAAATAAATTAGGGAAACATCATCAAACTGCGCAACTACACGACAAACCTGCAATTTCTTTGGATGGTATTTGTCGATGAAGTCGACCACGTCTTGATATTTTCCTAACACCTCTTTCATTTGTGCCGAACCTAACATGTTCTACCTCCTCGATCCCTTCCTTGTCATCACGCATGTGCTCAGACATAGCATGGAGTTCCTTGAGCTCCTCTGTAGTATGTTCGTCGTGATGTTCTTCTGCAAGTTCACTCATGCTTTTCAATAATTCCTTGCTTTACTTCTAAAGATAGCATTTCCTTATTCCTTTTCTCACCACTACCACTACCACTTGCGAAACTAAGCCTTTTAGGACCCATGATTTACGTAAAATACCGTAAAAGGATGAACGTAAAAAATCACGATTAAAACACAGTTAATAGCAGAACGCACAGGGCACAACCATACAAAGCCGACGAAAACAGAGGAATGTCCCAAGCCACGCTAATTGAGGGTCCCGCCGAGGTAGAAATGCTGCCTTCTATCGGCGGAAATAAAAAATACATTCTGCGCTATGATTACCATCTACGTGCACGGGTATTGTTTACTTCGGGTGTCGAAAAAAAATTCGGGTGTAGAGTAGGAACGTGTTCGAATTGTACTTCGTGTGTCGAAAAATTCGAATACAACCGGTACGACGAAATTTGCTTACTTCGTGTGTCGAAATAAAATTCGGGTGTAGAGTCGAAAAATTGCTCGAATTTTACTTCGGATGTTGGAAAATTCGGATGTAGATACGTTCGTGTGTAGAGGTTCCACTGTACTGCCTTAGGAGATCCCAAATATCTTCTTAACCGCTAAGGTGAGAAAATCATGAGATGAAGGTTTTAGGTTCTCTGTGATGAAGCGAAGACAGTCGACTTCTGTACCTGTTGAGATAGTGCTGGGTCCAGTAGAGGGACCAGCCTCAGCTTCAGTTCCATTACCAGAGGGAACCAGTGGCTCTTTGGCCACTTGGGAGCCACTAGAGCTGCCGTTCCTCGAAAGGATCTCAGCCTGTTGAGGACCTTCATTAGGAGATTGGTCGGAGGGAACAGGTAAATGCGGTCCCACCTATTCCAGTCGAGGGACATGGCGTCCTGTTGCCTCCGCTAGATGGTCCTCGTATGGAGCTACATATCAGATTCTTGTTGTCGCTCGTTGTGAAGAGGTCGATCTGCAGTTCCGGGACTTGATGTAAGATGAAGGAGAATGAGTCTGCGTCTAGGAACCATTCTGACTCTATCGGCTTGAGCCTGGATAGAGCGTCCGCTGTAACATTGCGGAACCCTTGAAGGTGAACTGCTGATAAATGCCATCTCTTCTTTTCCGCCAGACAGAAGATGGCCAATATTACTTGGTTGATCTGGGGTGATCTCGAGCCTTGACGGTTCAGACATCTCATTACCACCTCACTGTCTAGGATCAGTCTGATGCGGGCTGATCTGCAAGGGGAGAGTTTCTTCAATGTCAAAAGGGCTGCCATGACCTCCAAAATGTTGATGTAAAAGGTCGTGAACAGAGAAGACCAGGTCCCTTGAACTTTCCTTTGATGGGAGTGACCTCCCCATCCTTCCGTCGAGGCATCTGTGTGGATGGTCACCGATGCTGGAGGTGGTTGCAAGGGCACAGTCCTGTTTAGGTTCTTGGCCTTCGAATATGGCTTGAGAAGTGATCGTAGTGAAGTCGGTATCGGTCTTCTTTGATCTCTTCGGGCGTTTGATACGTATCATCTTCAGACTCCTGACGCATCTTTCAGTTGTGCTTTTAGCACTGGGTCTGTCACTGCTGCAAACTGAAGAGAGCCCAGTACTCTTTCCTGTTGGCATCTTGAGATCCTGTTGGATTTCAGTAGTCTCTTGACAGATCCTACAATCTCTCTCCTCCTCCCTGGGGGAATGGAGGGACGGTGTGACTTCAAGATCCAATGGATTCCCAGCCATTGAAACTCTTGAGCTGGAGAAAGTCGAGACTTCTTAAAGTTGATCTTGAATCCCAGGTGTTCCAGGAACTGGATCACTTTCTTGGATGCTTGGCGACAAGCCGTCCTGGATGCTGCCCACACCAGCCAAGATCGATGAACAAATGCAAAAACAAACTGATGCTCTGATGTTGTTGCTTAATGCTATTTTTGGGTTCAGCCATGTCATCCTGATTGAAGATTCCTTTAGGTAGCTTTCTAAGGGATATTAGGCTACAGTGATACTCCCAGAGAATTAACCACAGGTTTCCAGAATTCTAACTCCTGGCGTGAGTATCCTTAATATATCTTTTAAGGGTATCGCATAATATCAGGGGACGTATTTCTTGATATGACACATGGCAATCTTCACCCCGAATAGATTTTACGCTTTGAGGGGGAAGAGTGGCGAAAATGAAGGGGAGCCATTATCAAGGTTACCCAGTGGATCCCCTCCCAGTACTACTACGCTGTATTATATTCCTTTTAACGTAGCCATTTTAGCACAGTGTTCTTCCACGGTGCTCTCGGTGTTGTTATTGTTTTCAAAGAATATTATCATGCAATCTCTATTTAATCTTTCCTGTGTATAATTTTTGGCTCCCTTCTCACAGATAAATTGACATAATTTAGGGGTGTTAAGCGGAGCACTGCTCTCCCCGGGGGCGGCCATTTTAGGCCCCTGTCATACGCCATAAATGCTTTACTTAGTTAGTAGTACGACGTTCCCGGTAATTAGCTATAAAGAAGTTCTAGCTAGTTAGGCAAAATTATACTTGTGAAGATAAGCTTTACACATATAATATAATATTGGTAATGACTTCTTGGACCACTTCCTGTGGGAACCTGTGCCTGAGGCCCAAACGTATGCGATTGAGCCTTAGGGAACAGTAGGAACTTCAAAGATTCGTTAGGTAGGGAAGGTCCCAGAGAGTTCTTCTGGAAGCCTCATACTCACCTTTGGTGGGATTCCCTTGCTGTATCCCTTGACTCCGTAGTGTCAGGGATATCTTTTACAAAGCCGTCGGTCAGCAAGGTCAAGCGATTGGAGTGACCCTTCGGGTCCCAGAACGTCAGGGATCCAGATACGATGCAGCGGGGGCATAAAACCTGTACATCTTATGCCCACAAAAGTCCTTACTCTTGTGGTTGCAGAACACAATTGTACGCTTCGCCATCGGCTCCTCCTGTAAATGAGAAAAGGGTGAATGAGTACTAGGTTGTTTTTATCATTGATATAATATATACTTAAGATACGGGTCCAGTACAACAGTGATCCGGATACGATGTAGCAGGGGGCATGAGACCTGCACATCTTGTGGCCACAAAAGTCCCTAGTTTTGTGGTTGCAGAACAGGACTGCACACTTCATCTTTGCTTCCTCTTGTAAGGAAAGAGAGAGTGACATGACTATAGGATAATTTATCTCACTCGTATGTTTATTGAACATCAAATTGACAGGTGACCATCGCCTCATTCCCATTCCCGCAAATGCATTACAGTGCTACCGGCAGGGAAAGGGGAAGGGGTCTCCTCAGAAGAGTTCAGGATCCCGAAACTGCCCTCCTCGATGGTGGACCTTTCAACAGCAGAGACTCTTGACAGTGAACCTTCGGTCCCTTTCCCTTCAGGGTATCTTTCTGACAGTGCATCAGTCAGCCAGCAGCCGTTGTTCAGTGTTATTCTCAGAGTAGTGGTGCAAGCCTTCAAGCCATCTCTGTCTGCCAGCTCTTCAGAGCAACCTTACAGCTCCAGCAGACATATTGCAAGGAACCACGGCTTCTTGTTCTCCCCTGTAGAGGAAGACAGGAGTCTCAGATGCAGGCACTTTCCTGAGGGTAAAGCTGACTCCTGTTAGGCCACCCAGGCCTGCTTTTCTGCATCTTCCACCAGACACTCTCCTACCTCACCTCTGCCGAGAGAGTTGCGTGAGGGAGGGGCTTCCTCTCTTCCTCCCTTCGGAGGAAGTTTCCCCTCGCACAGATAGTTCTCCACCTCCGTTGGAAGTCATGAGGGACATGACAATCCGGCCTTCAATGCTTGAGTCATACCTCCTTCCTCAGAAGGAACATAAGGACTCCAAGACTCTTCCAAAGTCCTCTTCAAGGACCTCTAATTCTACAGATGCAGCCAGTCACTCAAGGGATATCCGCAACCCACCCCGAGAAGAGCTCTTGGGGGTGGAAGAAGGAGACTTTGCTGCCAGTTCAATGTCGGAAGGAGAACAGAAAGTGTCGGAACATGCATTCTGGTAGGTTCAGACTCTCATGAGGGTTCTCAGTATTTTTACCAACCCAGAGATACCCCCATGAGAGGGCAAAGACATGGTCATAGACCATGTCTTTTACACCCAGAAGCCCTCAAAGACCAGTACCGATTAGTGGTTTGCGGACTGTGGCCAGAGGTAGCACCCGAACCTTCTAGTGTCTGAATGCCGACCACAGCCCAACGTTCACTACACAACAAATATACAACGGTGGAATACCCAAAAATCTGGGTAAAAGGCAAACAATTAAGGATGAACTGAGCACCACCCCTTGATTTATTCTGGGCAAGGGGACCCAGCTAGAATCTTACTTTATTCTTAAATTCCCTTTCCTTGGGCTATCTGGATTAACATATAAGATGAACGTTGATTCATTCCTGGGAAAAATTAGCAGCCTATATGAATAGCTTGAATTTAAGGTTAGATAGCTTCAAGTTCAAGTAAGGGTCAGAACATTAAATGAAAGGGATCATTTATCAATTTTTTAAATCGGACAACAGAATACAGTGTGGGAGAAAAAATTATGATAAATAACTTATGAGAAAGGTTAGAGAAAGATTAAAAAACAGTGGCTATGAACAGGACATCATGGTGAAAGGTTCTGAAATGAAATGCTGTATTCATAAAAAGCAAGCAAAAAAATATCTATCTGTAAAGGAAAAAAACTGTTAGGAATACATTAACATTGTTTTTCTCAAATTCCAGTAAACAATTAAAAGAAAAATTAGCATCCCTTTACACTGCAGCTCCACAAAAAAAAACAAGATAAAGCAAGAGAAAAAATACTAAGTTACATGCAAGATATATCACTACTCGGTTACAAAACAGAACTTTAAAATCCTAACAAGACCATGACAACAGAACCCTCAATGCCCGAATTCTTTACCGAAACTTCTCCAGAGTTAATAATCAATGGCCTTAATATTGACCAGTCATGCTCTGCTGTCAATCTGCTTTGAAGTATGGCAGCTAAAACTGAAGAATGACATGCTAAAATACAGCTGTGGGCCAGTGTCTGTCTTCCATCATTACTTACAATCACAACATCACACAATTTATTCTTACACCGAAGTTCCTGTAAGCTTACAGAAGTGTTGACATCACATCGAAGGGACAGCATGAAAAGTATTGCACTTTACTTAATACAACACCTCATTACAGTTTTTTCCTTGATTGCAGGACACTAACATATCATAAGCTAATTCTTTTCCTTCATCTCACTCATATCATGAATATGGAAAACTCAGTCACCATAAACTTTTTTTTCAGCAGGAGTCTCAGATCTCCAGTCAGCAGGAGTCCCAATCATTCCAATATCTTTTTCAAGTTGACCCCTATCAGTCTGATGATGAAGGCATCCATGAGTCATTGCAGACCTTCAGTTATAACAGTAGCGTAGATGACATTGATCTGTCCACCCTATCATCTTCACAATCTCATATAACAACACAGTAACTTACTTCTAGTTAAAAGGCAAGATAATATGAATACAGAGTAGCATCACAGACCACTACACACTGGCAACAGGCAATAATCCACATTCATAATGTTTTAGTAGATTACTTGCCGGATACTCCTACTTTCCTTACACTCCCTACTGAGTGTAGGGGGCAGCTGTCAATAGCTGTAAAAAAGATAATAACGGATTAAAGCATTTTTATGGGGAACAGGGGGATATTTAAAATAACAAAAAAAATAACAGTATGTTTCATAATATACAATCCACTAAGCTTTCTTAGATACAAACCATTTTCTTTTATTCCAGCCCTCAAGCCCATCCAAAAAAATGCCTCGTAACTGACAGCAACACCCAACATAAACTCTGTACATTCAAGTGAAAAAATTTTACCTTGCAAAAATAAATTCTGTAAAAAGGTAGGATGATCAACTAAAGATTTAATTCATCATCCCTTCCTTCAAACACATATCCAATTGTAAGTTTACATTAGGTACAATGCATTATTTCAAAACAAAAAGCAATAGGAATGGACAATAAACTATCAGATAATATGGAAGCACAGTACTTAAAAACACAAAATTAGATTATCGTCTATTCCTTCCAACAATGCATCAATAACATACAATATAATAAATTTCAGTATTTACAAGAAACATTTCAGTATTACAGGTACTGTATACATTCAGGATCTATCAAGGAAAAAAATTACATTCATTGCAGTCCAAAATCAATTAAAAGAATACAAAACTCATTGATTTTGGACTAAACGTATTACAGGATAATAAAATTTATCGAATCTTTTATAACTGTCACGGTCAAGGTCAATTTACAGTACAACAATTATTACAACAATTACAGAAACCGTGACATAAATAAAGATTTCCTCACACAATGTGTCCCGTTCTCAGCCTTTTATCTACTCCAAGGTGGGAATCAAAATATGACTAATAACAAAGGGTAGTTATTATCAAAACTTCCTATAAAAACTACAAAGATTAATTCAGTGGGAGATTTATAGTTCTTCTTCCCAGTCTCAAGATTCTGTCTCGGGACATGCGCCGGGATTCAGCAATCTGCTGGCGAGCAGACTTTACTGCCAGTTCAATGTCGGAAGGAGAGCAGAAAGTGTCGGAACATGCATTCTGGCAGGTTCAGACTCTCATGAGGGTTCTCAGTTTGTTTACCAACCCAGAGATACCCCCATGAGAGGGCAAAGACATGGTTGTAGACCATTTCTTTTACACCCAGAAGCCTTCAAAGACCAGTACCGCCTTGCGATGGTCTCAGGGGGTGAAGGGTGCCAGGGCTAAGATTGCCCAAAAGTCTTCTGTGGTTGGTGTTGTGGAAGGGGTATCTCTCCTCTCGATGCCACCATTCCAGCAATAGCAGAGTTCTTCATGTATTTACGTGAAGAAATACGCCTGTCAGTCATGGCGGTAATAGGCTGTCGCTCAGCCTTAAGCCTCGCCTTTAGACTGAATGGAATGGATATCTCTTTATCGCTAGAACTTTCCTTTACTCATGCAGAGTTATAAACTTACCTGTCCTCTGTCTGAAGTGAGACTCCCCATGGAACATGGATACCAGTTCATAGCTCCATATTTTTATTCATGGATTATTATTCGTTTTCCTCATCATCATCCATGATCAGTCGAATGCAGGACAAGTGCCTCAGACATGTTAGTCCACTTCCGTCTGTCTATGGTCTTTTGATGCCAGTTCATATCTGCGAGTTTTCATACATTGATAAATATTCGTTTTCCTCATCATCATCCATGATCAGTCAAATGCAGGACAAAGGCCTCAGACATAATAGTACACTTCCGTATATTTATGGTCTTTTGATGACCGTTCATATCTGCAGATTTTCATTCATGGAATAATTATTTGTTTTCGTCATCATCATCCATGATTATTTGAATGCAGGACAAAGGCCTCACACATGTTAATACACTTTCTTCTGTTTATGGTCTTTTTATGCGAGTTCATATCTCTATATTTTTATTCATGGATTATTATTCGTTTTTTCATCATCATCCATTATTAGTCGAATGCTGGACAAAGGCCTGACACGTGTTAGTCCACTTCCTTCTGTTTATGGTCTTTTTATGCCAGTTCATATCTGCATATTTTTATTCTGGGATCATTATTTGTTTTCCTCATCATCATCCATGATTAGTCGAATGCAGGACAAAGGCCTCAGACATGTTAGTCAACTTCCTTCTATTTATGGTCTTTTGATGACAGTTCATATCCGCTGATTTACATTCATGGTTTGTTATTACTTTCTTCATCAACATCCAGGATTAGTCGAATGCAGGACAAAGGCCTCAGACATGTTAGTCTACTTCCTTCTGTTTATGGTCTTTTTATGCCAGTTAATATCTGCAAATTTTTATTCATGGAATATTATTCTTTTTCCTCATTATCAACCATGATTAGTCGAATGCAGGACAAAGGCCTCAGAAATATTAGTCCTCTTCCATCTGTCTATGGTCTTTTTATGCTAGTTCCTGTGTCCATATTTTCATTCATGGATTATTATTTGTTTTCCTCATCATCATCCATGATCAGTCGAATGCAGGACAATGGCCTCAGACGTGTTAGTCCATTTACGTCTATTTATGGTCTTTTAATGCTAGTTCATATCTGCTTATTTTTAATCATGGATTATTATTGGTTTTCCTCATCATCAACCATGATTAGCGAATGCAGAACAAAGGCCTCAGACATGTTAGTACACTTCCTTATGTTTATGGTCTTTTATGTCAGTTCATATCTGTAAATTATTATTCAGGATTTAAATTTGTTTTCCTCATCATCATCCACTCTAAGTCAAATGCATGACAAAGGCCTCAGACTTGTTAGTCAACATCCTTCTGTTTATGGTTTTTTTATGGCAGTTTATATCTTCATATTATTATTCATGGATTATTATTCGGTTTCCTCATCATCATCCATGATTTTTCGTATGCAGGACAAAGGCCTGAGACATGTTAGTCGACTTCCGTCTGTTCATGGTCTTTTGACGCCAGTCATATCCGCTAATTAACATTCATGGATTATTATTTGTTTTTCTCATCATCATTCATGATTAGTCGAATGCAGGACAATGGCCTTAGACTTGTTAGTTCTCTTCCGTATGTTTATGGTCTTTTTATGCCAGTTCATATCTGCAAATTCTTATTCATGGATTTTTTTCATTATCATCCATGATTAGTCGAAGCAGGACATAGGTCTTAGAAATGTTAGTCCACTTCTGTCTGTTTATGGTCTTTTTTTTGCCAGTTTATATTTGCAGATTTCAATTCATCGATTATTATTCGTTTTCCTGAATAAAAATTTGCAGATATGAACTGGCATAAAAAGACCATAAACATACGGAAGTGGACTAATATGTCTGAGGCCTTTGTCCTGCATTCGACTGATCATGCATGGTGATGAAAAAAACAAATAATAATACCTGAATAAAATTTTGCAGACATGAAGTGGCCTGAAAACACCATAAACAGAGGGAAGTGGACTAACATGTCTGAGGCCTATGTGCTGCATTTGAGTAATCATGGATGATGGTGAGGAAAATGAATAATAATCCATTAATAAAAATATGCAGATAGGAACTGTCATAAAAAGACAATAAATATACGGAAGTGGACTAACATGTCTGAGGCCTTTGTCCTGCATTCGAGTGATCTTGGATGATAATGAGGAAAACGAATAATAATCCTTGAATAAGATTTTGCAGATATGAACTAGCCTCGAAACACTATAAAAAGAAGGAAGTGGAATAACATGTCTGAGGCCTATGTCCTGCATTCGACTAATTATGGACTATGGTGATAAAAACGAATAATAATCCATGAATAAAAATTTGCAGATATGAACTCGGATCAAAAGACCATAAACAGACGGAAGTGGACTAACATGTGTGACGCCTTTGTCCTGCATTCAACTGATCATGGATGATGATAAGGAAAACGAATAATAATACCTGAATGTATATATGCAGATATGAACTGGCATAAAAAAAACATAAAAAAAAGAAAGTGGGCTAACTTGTTTGAGGCCTTTGTCCTGCATTCAACTGATCATGGATAATGTTGAGGAAAACGAATAATAATCCATGAATAAAAACTTGCAAATATGACCTGGCATCAAAAGACCATAAACAGAAGGAAATGGACTAACATGTCTGAGGCCTATGTCCTGCATTCGACTAATCATGAATGATGATGAGGAAAACGAATAATAATCCCTGAATAAAAACTTGCAGATATGAACTTGCATCAAAACACTATAAACAGATGGAAGTGCACTAATTTGTCTGAGGCCTTTGTCCTGCATTGGACTAATCATGGATAATGATGATGGAAACGAATAATAATCCATGAATGAGAATTCGCAGATATGAACTGGCATCAAAAGACCATTAACAGACGGAAGTGTAAAAACATGTCTGAGGCCTTTGTCATGCATTCGACTAATTATGGATGATGGTAAGGAAAACAACTAATAATCCATGAAAAATATGCAGATATAAACTGGCGTAAAAAGACCATAATCAGACGAAAGTGTACAAACATGTCTGAGACCTTTGTCCTGCCTTTCCTAATTGTGAACATCTTTAATTAAGTTTGATGCTTTATTAGTATTATAGTGTTGTCATCAGATAACAACGCTTGACGATATTTGTTGTTGTTGTGGAGTTTGGGATGGGCACTGGGCAGGATGCAGCTTGAGTCTTATCTTTGATATCCTGTGGTGACGTCACAGAACTTGACTCTTGGCTTATATTCGTAAAGGGAATCATTTCAGCAGTATAAAGTTTTTCACATCGATACCTTACGGCGGTTTTTATATTCGTTTGGTGTAACATGGGCTGATAACTAAGATCTTACTTACAATTGGGAAAATGTGTTTATAAAATAAAACATTTGAAAAAGTGACAGAAAATCATTAGTGCTTGAGTCAGATTACGAAAATATAAATTATTTGTATTTTCATATGACGAGCAGACACAAATCCCTCTGGCGATTATTTGCTTCCGTCAAATTCCGATGCTGCCTTCTTCAAGGAGAGATAGAAAGGTAGGTCTTCGACATATACATTATGAGTGAAACTTGAAGGATGGTCTTTTTATAAAATATTTCAAAGATATATCTATATATGTTTGGATCTATTTGAATGCTTTGAAAGCATTTGTTTTCTCTTCATTTTCAATCTGTATTGAAAATGAGAACTCTTTCTTTCACTTTAGATATTTCATCAAGTCTTATGTCATCTGGACTGAATATTACTTCAGATAAAAAAAGTCAAAGTTTCATTACTTTTATCATGTTAACATAATGTTATATCCAGAATTATATATATATATATATATATATATATATATATAATATAATATATATATATATATATATATATATATATATATATATGTATATATATATATATATATATATATATACATATATATATATATATATATATATATATATATATATATTATATATATATATATATATATATATATATATATATATATATATATATATATGTATATATAAATCGTTTACATCCGTTGCAAAAATGGAACCTTCATCGAATTAAGTGAATCCTTATACAGATTTCTTTTATAAATTATTGTTAGTTATTTCAAAATATACAAATGTTTCTCTATCTTTTGCCACTAAATACTATATACAAGATTATTTCCCTCACCCATCAAATTTAGTCCTGATTTATATATATATATATATATATATATATATATATATATATATATATATATATCATTATCCATGAATAGTCTAATGCATGACGAAGGCCCCTGACATGTTAGTCAACTTCATTCTGTTTGTGGTCTTTTGATGCCAGTTCATATCTGTATATTGTTATTCATGGATTATTATTAGTTTTCTTTATCATCATTCATGATTAGTCGAATGCAGGACAAGGGACTCAGACATGTTAGTCGACTTCCTTATGTTTGTGGTCTTTTGTTGCCAGTTCATATCTGCAAGTTCTTATTCAGGGATTATTATTCGTTTTCCTCCTCATCATTCATGATTAGTCGAATGCAGGACATAGGCCTCAGACATGTTAGTCCATTTCCTTCTGTTTATGGTCTTTTGATGCCAGTTCATATCTGCAATTTTTTATTCAGGGATTATTATTCGTTTTCCTCATCATCATCCATGATCAGTCGAATGCAGGAAAAAAGGCCTCAGACAAGTTAGCTCACTTCCTTCTGTTTATGGTGTTTTGATGCCAGTTCATATCTGCAAGTTTTTATTTAGGGATTATTATTTATTTTTATCATCATCCATTATTAGTCGAATGCAGGACAAAGGCCTCAGACTTGTTAGTCCACTTCCATCTGTTTATGTTCTTTTTATGCCAGTTTATATCTGCAAGTTTTTATTCAGGTATTATTATTCGTTTTCCTCATCATCATGCATGATCAGTCGATTGCAGGACAAAGGCCTCAGACATGTTAGTTCACTAATTGAATATCATTTCTCATACAGAGATATCATTTTCAGAATGCTTCTATAATGTTCAAAACGTCCACAAAAGACTAAAAGTAGAGAAAGTTTATTGTTCACAATGCATCTATAATGTTCAAAACGCTTCCAAAAGACTAGAAATACAGAAAAATCATTGTTCAGAATGCATCTAAAATGATCAAAACGCTTCCAGAATACTGAAATTACAGAAATATCATTATTAAAAAATCATATATAATTTTATAAACGAATCCTGAATACAGAAATTACATAATGATGATCAGAATACATCTATAATGTTCAATACGCTTCGAGAAGACAGACATTACATAAACGTCAATGTTCAGAAGGCATATATAATGCTCAAAACGCTTCCAAAAGACTGAAAATCAGGAACCTTTTTGTTAAGACTGAAATTACAAAAACAGCAGTGCCCTGAATGCATCTGTAATGTTGAAAACGCTTCCAGCAGTTTAAAATTAAAGAAACATATTTGTCCATGTGCATCTATAATGTATAAAACGCTTCTAAAAGACGGATATTACTAAACAATCATTGTTAAGAATGCATCTATAATGTTCAAAATGCTCCAGAAGACTGAAATTACAGAAACTTAATAGTTCAGAATGAATCTAAAAGGTTGAAAAGGCTTCAAAAAGACTAAAATTACAGTAATATCATTTTTCAAAATCCATCTATAATGTTCAAAACTCTTCCATCAGACTAAATTACAGGACGGTCATTGTTCAGAATAGATATACTTGTTCAAAACGCATCCAGAAAACTGAAAATACAGAAAAATCATTGTTCATTATGCATCTATAAAGTCCGAAACGCTTCAAAAAGACCGAACTTACCGAAACATCGTTGTTCAGAATGCTTATTCAAAAGGCTTCGAAAATACTAAAATTTCAAAAGGATCATTGTTCGGAATGCATCTACAATGTTCAAAACGCTTCCGGAAGAATGAAAAAAGAGAAAATTCATTGTTCAAAATGCTTCTATTATTAAAAACCCTTCCAGAAGACCGAAATTACAGCACATCTTTTTTAATAAAGCATCCATAATGTTCAAAACAATTCCAGAATAATTAAATTACAGAAATGGCTTTGTTCAGAAAGCGTGCATAATGTTCAAAATGCTTCCAAAAGACTAAGATTACTGATCAATCTATTCTCATGGTCATATCGCTTCCAGAAAACTGAGATTACAGGAAACATTAGTCGTCAGAATGTATCTGTAATGTTTAAAACATTTCCAGAAGACTAAAATTACCAAATCATAATTGTCCAGAATGTATCTACAATGCTGGAAAGGCATCCAAAAGACTGAAGTTACAGAAACATCATTGTTAAGAATGCATTTTTTATGATCTAAACACTCCCAGATCACTTAAATTACAGAAAAAATCATTGTTCAGAAGCATCTATAATGTTCAATACGCTTCCAAAAGACTGAAATTACTCAACACTCATTGCTCAGAATGCATCTATCATGCTCAAAACACTTCCAGGAGAGTGATAATACAGACATATCATTGTCCAGAACGCATCTATAACGTTCAAAACGCTTTCAAAAGACATAATTTACAGGCACATCATTGTTCAGAATGAATCTTTATTGTTCAATACGCTTCCACAAGACTGATATTACTGAAATATCAGTATCCAGAACGCAGGTATTATGTTTGAAACGCTTCCAGAAGACTGAAATTACCGAATCATAATTTTTTAGAATGCCTCTATAACGTTCAAAAGGTTTTCAGAAGATTAAAATTACAGAAAGATTATTGTTTTGAATGTATTTATAATTTTCAAAACGCTTCTAGAAGACTGACATTACAGAAAACGTCATTGAATAGAACGCAACTATAATGTTAAAAATTCTTTCAAAAGACGAAAATTACGGAATAATCTTTGTTCAAAATGCATCTACAATGTTCAAAACGTTTCCAGAAGATTGAAAATACAGACACATCACTTCTCAGAATGCATCTTTAATGTCAAAAACACTTCCAAAAGACTGGAATTACAAGGGCGTTATTGTTCAAAATGCGTCTATTAAATTCAAAACGCTTCCAGATGACATACTACAGAAATAGCATTGTTCAGAATGTTCTTATAATGTTTAAAACTGTCAGAGAAAACTGAAATTACAGAAACATCATTGTTCAGAATGAATCTATAATATTCAAAACGCTTCCAGAAGACTGAAATTACAAGAATATCTTTATTCAAAACGCCTCTATAATGTTCAAGTCAGTTCTGAATAATGAAATAAGAGAAACAGAATCGCTCAGGAAGCTTCTATAGTATTAAAAACACTTCTGGAAGACTTATATTATATAAACATTTTTGTTCAAAAAGCATGTTTAATGTTCAAAACACTTCAAAAAGACCAAAATTTCAGAAATCTCTATTCTCAGGATACATTTATAATGCTCAAAACGCTTCCAGGCGACTAGAATTACAGGAACATCAGTCGTCCGAATACACCAGTAATGTTGAAAACATTCCCAGAAGACTCAAAATACAAAAGAAAAATTGTCCAGAATTCATCTAAAATGTTGAAAAGGCTTCCTAAGAACTGAAATTACAGAAACATCATTGTTCAGAATGAACTTATGATATTCAAAACACTCCCGGAAGACTATAATTAGAGAAAGATTTTTGCTCAGAATGCATTTAAAATTTCAAGATGCTTCCAGAAGACTAAAATTACAAAAATAACAGTGCTCAGAATGCATCTGTAACGTTCAAAACACTTCCTTAAGACTGAAATTGCAGAAATACTATTGTTCGGAATACATCTATAATGTTCAAACGTTTCCAAAAAACTGAAATCACAGAAACCTTCATTTTTTTCCAAAAGCAGGGATAACGTTCAAAACGCTTCCAGAACACTAAAATTACAGAAAGATCTTTGCCTCGAATGCATCTATAATAATTATGACGCTTCTAGAAGACTGAAATTACAAGAAGAACAGTGCTCAAAATGCCTCTATAATGTCCAAAACGCTTTCATAACACTAAAATTACAGAAACATAATCGTCCAGAATACATTTATAATGTTGAAAAGGCTTCCTAAAGATTGAAATTACAGAAAAATTATTGTTCAGAATGCATCTATGATGTTCAAAATACTACAAGAACACTAAAATTACAGAAACATCCTTTTTTTTTTTTTTTTTTTTTGAAAAAGACGAAAGGGGAAAAGTGGATTTGCCTAAGAGAAATTCCTTTGTTGGGATATGTGAGGAATTCATCTTATATCATCGATGATACTAATCTAGTTTTGCTAAAGTTTTATAGGCTTAGTTTTCTGTTCTAGTTTCATATCTTCATAGATATCTTGCGTCAGTCATCAAAAGACTAAATCAACTAGAACCTCAAAAGGACAATATGAAAATTTGATCAAATTTTCATGGGAAGAGTTTATATCAAGAGAGAGAGAGAGAGAGAGAGAGAGAGAGAGAGAGAGAGAGAGAGAGAGAGAGAGAGACTCCCTTCCTTGAGTAAGCTTTCTCAATCAGCATTCAGTGGCTGAACTACACATAAATTAGGACACATGATTTAAGGATTTTCTGCAACTCAGACATCACCAAAATAATTGCAGCTTTATTGGCTAAACAATCCTCTCTTTGTAGGTATTTTTTTTTTTTTTTTTTTTTTTTTTTTTTGTCTAAGCAAGATAATACTACTTATAAATGCTTACCCAGATTACTGGCTGACAAGCGAACCCTTTTCACAGCCGAGAGAGGCATTTAACTTCATCATCACAAGGGTGCCTTTAATTATAAAATCAACATCCTTTTGGTGCCTGGTATTGTGTATGGAGATGATCTTCTACAACCATTATTGAGAACCAATCAGGTACAAAAAAGTAAAAATGAAAGACACTACATATATATATATATATATATATATATATATATATATATATATATATATATGAAAGACTATATATATATATATATATATATATATGTGCATATATATATATATATATATATATATATATAAATATATATATATATATATATATATATATTTATATATATATATATATATATATATATATATGTATATATATATATATATGAAAGACTATATATATATATATATATATATATATATATATATACACACATATATATATATATGTATATATATATGTGTGTGTGTATATATATATATATATATATATATATATATATACATACATACATATATCCAGGCACTTACTCTTTATTTTGCATGGAAGACATATTTAAATTAGTGCATATGTGTATGTAAAAACTGTCATAGTTAATATTTGAATTGATAGTATAGAAATACAGACACTGAAATACAAACAAAACCTTTCAACGATCACCTTAAGCTCCTTCCCAATCCTCATCAAAATCGAAAGACATTGAGACACAAATATGACACAATCACAACCTTTGGCTGAAGATGAAATCGATTTTTTTGCCGATCATCTAAATATAAGCCCGAATCTTTTGCATTTCAGATTCCTGAGAATCATATAACTTTGCCTTATTGTGAACATCTTTAATTAAGTTTAATGTTTTATTAGTATTATACTGTTGTCATCAGATAACAACGCTTGACGACATTCGTTGTTGAGTTGGGGTTTGGGATGTGCGATGGGCAGGATGCAGCCGAAGTCTTATCTTTGATATCCTGTGATAACGTCACAGAACTTATGACCTCTGCAACTAAAATACATAATACTCAAAGTGAAAAGAAAAAAATCATATCAATATCATTGTTACACATCCTCATCAATAACCTCCCTCTGGTTGCGGGCAATATGGGCCTTTTGGGCGGGACAGGGGTTGGAATTTATATTCCTTCATCCCTTGGTTTTACTTGTTCGGGTTTACCGTACAATTTCGCAACGCAACTCACCACCACCGTTTTGCCAATATTAAAATCAATACTACACTTGCACTTGTAACTATCAATCGGTGGCCACTAGCAGTTTTCCCGAGAAAATCATTCATCTTCCTGCCCTTGTCTTATAACTTTAGGTATAAGGTATTCACATCTTCATTCTCTAACACTGCCTTTCCTCAAGGCTGAACTTTAACCCTGCAGCCACCTGCCCTTCGGGAACTGCCGTGGCCCCAGCAACCTGGAATTATATAAATACAGACTAATACAGCATCTACTTGACTGATGTCACCTGATCTATTAAACCTATGATTGTTTGTTTCTAGCTTCACTCAGCAGTATGTTATGCATATTGCTACAAACAGCAAAATTACCCCAACACTTTACATATACATTAAGCACCTACTTAAGAAAACCTTGTTATCATCAAGTTTATTAGAAAAAACGCCAAAAGAAGAAATGAGGACTGTTCAAACAACAACAACAGTAAAGAAAAAAAAAATGCTACTCATCAACTCGAGGTATGTCACGTATGGAGGGGTAAGGAGGTACACTCTGATTGACACTTATGAAAACTCCCTCTTCTGGCACCACATACAGTATATGTGTGCCTGATGATGTTGAGACTCTGTGCAATTAATACTGCTTTGTATCACAACTGTATTAGATTTAACCATCTTTACTCGGTACAGACCCAAATACGCTGACTCTAGTTTGTGTTTCCTAGCTTACAATCGTTTCAAATACACACGATCGCCAACAAATGCTTTTACCGGTGCGGGTTTGAACCGACCATCATACTTTGATCTGTTTTATTCATTAGCTCTTTTCAAAAATCTTCAGTGGTCTTCATTACTCTACTTAGGAGATTCAATAAATGGACACAGTACTTCTCAGTTGAATGATTTGGCAACTGTTGCGAATTAATCAGGACTGTATATGGTAACACAGGATCTCGTCCATACACTAAAAAGAAAGGCTTTTCTCTGAGCAAAGCATTAAATGCAAGGTTCAAAGTAAGCTCAGCTGTAGGAAGCATAGTGTGCCAATGAAGGGGGTCATTATCCACTAAGTAACGTAAAATTCATACTACTCCCCTATTATGTGATTCCACTAAGCCATTAGCTGAAGGCCTATATGCGATCACTGAAAAGTGTTAAATTTTCATCAAGTTTGTGACCGATTTCACCACCTTATTTATAAAATCGAGACCATTATCACCTATCAAAATTTTCGGGCAACTAAACCTAGTGATGAAAGATCAGAGCGCCTGGGTTAATGAATTGGCTGATTCATCCAACATTGCGTAGGTATGACTGTACTAATGAAATGCATCTACAAGTACACATATATATTTATGTTGTGTTAAACCAGTAGGAAATGGTCTTACCACATCCCTATGCAACCTATAAAATTTAACAGGAATCACAGGCCACTTTCTGGCTTCTGGTACAGTGTTTTTATGTTCTCTGAAACAATTACAAGCATGCCAACATTTTATATAATTTCCTATATATTTTCTCTTTCCTAACCAAAAGAAGGATTCACGTGCTCTCCTTGATGTTCTATCAATCCCTAAATGCCCCGCATACAAACTTGTATGTACAATGTGGATGGCTCGATTAATTAAAGAGGGAGGAAGATTTACCGGTATGCAAAACTCCTTTCCACTCTTCTTGTAAACCACAATATGAGATATTTTCTATAAAAAAAAATTCTTACGAAGCACATTCAGAATTGAGGGACAACTCTCTGATTCCCCTTTAATCACTGCATGCGCTCTTTCCATCCATTCCTCTTTTTTTCTGTCCCTCTTGGACTTCCTTTATGTCCCAACCTCCAAAGTCAATCACAGCTTCATCATCAGGGCACTTATTCTGGATACCGATGGTCAGGTCCCCAGTCATCTACATAAATTCAGCTTTACCGTTCCCACCTTTCTCTCTCTCTCTCTCTCTCTCTCTCTCTCTCTCTCTCTCTCTCTCTCTCTCTCTCTCTCTTGCACGCAGATCTCATCTTTTGATTGCTCCTCGCGTGAATTTACGTCCTGTTCTCTATTTTGACGGGGGAGCTTCAATATTTTGGTTTCGTTTTTTGTTCCTCTTTGGTGCCCTAGTTGTTACCCCCTATTACTGAACCTCAAGAGAGGGCATCAGCTACCTTGTTAGCTTTACCTTCTATTTGGTGAAACCCCTATATATTAACCTCTAACAATCTTTCAATCCATCTCGCTTGTCTAGATTTCATGTCACTTTTGTAAATTAAATCACGTAAGGGGCGATGATCACTTTGCAACTCAATCGACTGACCTAATAAAAAAGAACCGGTGCCTCTCTAGAAACGAAAGAATAGCCAATGCCTCTCGATCTAATGTACTAAAATTCTTTTCTGCCTCTTTTAATGACGTGGAAGCAAAACAAATGGGTCGCTCTCTACCTTTATCATCTGGTTGAGAAACTACGCCACCAATAGCTACGCTACTCGCATCTGTTGTCACTAGAAATGGGCGATCAAATCTAGGATATGCAAGTGAGTCATTGCTAGTTAACGCAGCTTTTAAATGGTTGAAGGCCCTTTCTTCTTCCACTTCCAAATTTACTACTTTTAGTTTTAAAGCATCTAAGGGTTTCGCTATCTCTCCAAAACATCTTATGAATTTATGGTAATACCCAGCAAGCCAAAGGAACCCAGCTACTTTCTTAACGCTACATACTCTGTGGAAATATCTAATAGCTGCTACTTAACTGAGGCAGGGTTGTATACCTTCTGGGGTTATTATGTGACCTAAAAATTCGTTTGTTTACAGAAAAATTTATTTTCATAACATTATGTTGTAACGCTTCTAAAACTTTACGAATATTATTATATTCTTCGGCCGTTTTCCCCTGTAATTATGATATTGTCTAAATAAACCAGAACATTATGGACAATTAATGGAAAAAAACACCGCCATCCTTACTCTAGGAAAATTATTTGAAGCATTTTAAACATCGAAAGGAATAAAATTACACTGAAATAGTTGATCCTTGGCTATAAATGCTCTTTTACATTTACTGTCTTCCTGACTGGTTATTTGATAGTATCCAGATTTAAATCAAGGGTTGTAAAATATTTACTATCCCGTACCTTAATAAGTAATTCTTCGATCAAGGGCAATGGAAATACATTATCCTTGGTGACTGTATTCAACTTCCTATAATCAACACAATCTTACTGAGATATCCTTTTCCTAACAGCTGTAATTGGAGAAGCCCAGGGGGATTTGCTCTCTCTGATTACATATATTACATATGTAATATATATATATATATATATATATACATATATATATATAAATATATATATAAATATATATATTATATATATAAATATATATGAATATATATATATATATATATATATATGTATATATATATATATATATATATATATAGATAGATAGATAGATAGATAGATAGATAGATAGATAGATATATGCATGTGTGTTTATATAAATATATATACATACATACATATATATATATATATATATATTTATATGTATATATATGATAGACTATATATATATATATATATATACAGTATATATATACATATATATATATGTATATATATATATATATATATTCATATATATAAATGTATATGTGTATATATATACATATATTTTTTATATATATGTATATATATATATATATATATATAAATTCATACATATATATACTTTGTATAGCCTTTGATTGTGTTAAATATGAGGCACATAATTTCAAACTCAAAACAGTTTGGAGTCGGTTGGTCTTTTCATAGAATTCCTATTGATTTTTTAAGT
>NC_090727.1:44927195-44937195 GCF_036898095.1 Palaemon carinicauda
TTGCACAGATATGAATCTTCCAGAGCCAGAATGATAGGGAAAGACACGTGCCAACAAGGTGACCTGGGAAATTGTATGGAACACACTTGTTGAAACAAGTAAGATGTGCAAAGAGGTGATGCAGTAATGTTACCTGGAAGGATGCCATATGAACTGCAAGTGCGCAAAAGCCTTTCTCACCTGCAGAGCTCTGTACAAGTATGGTGGGCCCTGTTAGTGATCTGTGAAAGTATGTAGAGCCTGATAAAGGGAGTTTTTATCATGTGTTTTCTAATAATAATAAAAAAAAAAGGTTTTGTTTGTGTTTTTTTCTATAACTATTCCTAAAATTGCTTTAGTTTTAATGATGTTTGTTAGAAACTAAATAGATGATTTATTTTGTTTGTTGCTACGAATATGGCGCCAGGTCACTTATTACGTTCGTGACATACTTTAATAATGAACAAAGACAGTCATATTATTTTTCCTTATAATGAGTTTCAAAAGTGATAAAGTTTTACTTAGCTATGTTAGAATCCATAAAAATGATATATTTTGTCTTTTGTAAGCTATATATAAGTTGCAAAAAAACAAAAGAATATAGTGCAAAACAGTTATTATGTCACATAAGGTACCGATGTAGTTATTATGTTCGTTACAGAATATAATAAGGAGCAACTGTATTTTTGTTTTCATTAAAATTAATCTCAAAAGAGCTAAAGCTTTCATTAGGTTTATTAGAAACTATAAGGATTTTTTTCTGCAAACTGTGGATAAGATGTAAAACTGCAACATAAAAATAAGGTAATAATCAGCTGTTGTTATATGCTACAAATTCGGTGCCAAAGAAGTTATACTGTTTGTAATAGACTATAATCAAGAACAAGGTAGTTATTTTATATACAATTTGTCTCCAAAGTGCTAATGCTTTCATTAGGTTTGTTATAAACAGTATATTATATATTTTGTCTGCTGTAAGCTATAGATAATGTGCAAAAACATATATCATAATGCAAGTTATATATATAAGGTACCAAAGCAGTTACTATGTTAGTTATAGTCTATTGATAGTGTGCCAAAGCAGGGCTGGAATTATATACAGTATGTTACAAAGTATAGATAAACATGAAAAATCTGATTGTTAATATACTTTGATGTTTCATTGAATTTTGGTGAACTCTTTGGTTGAATATATTCTTTTTCTTTCTTTCTTTTTGTGTATGATTATATGAATATGGTATTTTATTTATTTTTTTTCATATTTCTTCATATCCCAGTTCTCAAAAAAGCTGTTTTCCAATTTTGATATTTTGCAAAGATTCCCATTTGTATGTGACCTTGGTGTTGGATTTTTGGTGGCCTAATATTCTCATCATCATATTAATATCCATGAAATTTTATTAGAATGATTCCAAAGTTTTTTTTTTCTTTACTATCTTATCTTGAAAATCTACCAATAGATACCAGAGTCCTCACTCTTGGTGTATTATATCAAAAGATATGTAGGACATAAGATAAAAACTGTTGCGAATGGACGGCATTTTGAAATAATGGCGGCCACCGACGCCACAGGACATATCCAGCTTGGTACTGTGGCCAAAATGGTTTGTATTGGTATATTGTGTAAGCATGCAAAGTTTCATAATTTTATAACAATGGGAGGATTTTATCCCAATCTGCTGTGCTATTACACAACTTCCTTTTCCTCGAACTGTCTGTAGGTGAAATTAGAGAAAGCAACGGTACTTCGCAGGTAAACTAAATTCCATTCAACATATATACAGGTATATATATATATATATATATATACACACACACACATATATATATATATATATATATACATACAGTTTATATATGAACTGCTGCAGCCAGCCAGACCTTATACTGAACCTTTTTGAGAATTAAGACTTTCTTCAATGCAAGGGCTTTGGAACTGCAACCGTAATTTTGAATCTTCAATAAATATCCCGATGACGTCTGTAGCATTTTCGCTTTTTTTCCTTTTGTTGCAAAATATATTCAAATCCTCATTTTTTTTTCTTATGAATCCACTGCTATTATATCAGGGTAATGATTTTTAATAGATATGTCTTGACGAAAGCCATTAGTATCGTTACTAGCTTGCATACCATGTCTCATCTCTCCTGTATATTGTACAATCCTTTTATGGAGAGAGAGAGAGAGAGAGAGAGAGAGAGAGAGAGAGAGAGAGAGAGAGAGAGAGAGTATACTTCTCTAACAGTTTATTTTGAACTTACACTATCTCTCGAAAACACCACAAGTGCAAGCATGCGTTCATGCACACAATTTCTCTCTCTCTCTCTCTCTCTCTCTCTCTCTCTCTCTCTCTCTCTCTCTGTCTAAACGCTTCCATCACTGTCTTCTTATCTCTTAATACCGGAGGTTTAATGAGGCAATGGTTTCCTGTGAAGTGTGTGTTATGTTTAGGAGTTAACTGCTGCTGCTGGTAAGGATAGCAGGAACTCTTTATCTTGGTAAGCAGCTCATCTAGGATTGATTTTGGAAGGTCCAAGGTCAAGATCCAGTACGAGCAAAACGTACTATAAAATCAGTTCAAAGGTTCGAAAAATAAGCTGCCTTGGCGGAAGTCTGCGCTCTACTGAGTGCCCCTCTAGTTCGAAATAGAGTTATATCAGAGGAACCAATTTCAGAATATCAGACATGTAAATTATTTGCTAAACCTTCTTCCACCGAACGAAACAAATAAAGACGTGAAATAAACTCTAAACTGCCTCGTCTCCATTTTAAAATTATTACATTTCGACTGGGGCTCAGATCCCGAGGTCTTTAAGAGAAACCAGAAATTAATATATATATAAAACATTATACGGTTTACTTGAATATGAAAAAAAAACGAAAACGTCGGATTGGGCAAAATTTATCATTATTCGAATGCAAAGTCACAAACATGCTAATTAGTTACAATGGTGAAAAAAGGTTGATTTCAAATCTAAGTACAAAAAGCCTGAATTCGACAGGTATAAGAGCAGAAAAATTGTCATTGACATTTATATTTCTTCGTGGCCAAATGGTAAGTCACTGTTCATACTAGTTTCCTGAACCAGGATTAGATTCCAGAATTATCAGAAGCTGTTGTCTTTGTGTGATTTCGATTAGATTCTGATGCCAAGGCCGTTAGGAGAATCTAGACATTAATATATATATATATATATATATATATAATATATATATATATATATATATATATATATATATATATATATATATATATAATAAATTTTTGCACATTTAGACGTGTTTTTCATATTCAAATAAGCCATATAAATTTTTGATACATTAATGTCTGGATTCTCTTAACAACCTCGGGATCAGAGCCCCAGGCGAAATCACACAAAGACAAAAGCTTGTGACCGGCCGGGAATCGAACCCTGGTCGGCAAGCTTGTATAGACAGTGACTAACAGGGTTCAATTCCCGGCCTGTCACAAGCTCTTGTCTTTGTGTGATTTCGCCTGGGGCTCTGATCCCGAGGTTGTTAAGAGAATCCAGACATTAATGTATCAAAAATTTATATGGCTTATTTGAATATATATATATATATATATATATGTGTGTGTGTGTGTGTATTTATATATGCGTATATATATATATATATATGTGTGTGTGTGTATATATATATATATATATATGTGTGTGTGTATATATATATATATATACATACATACATATATATATATATATATATACTAGCAGGGTTTCCAGGCTTTGCTAGGGTATATTGGCTATTCGATTTGAATGTGGGCATAAACCTCCCGTCATTCATAAATATTTCTCCAAATGAACTCATCTGGAGAGCATTATTGCAGATTAGAATGATTTTGAGGATATGTTATGAATGGTTGGAGTTTTTCAGATATTCAGGTGATTCAACTAACGAAGGCAGTCTTATCCTCCCTCCACTGTAACACAGTCCAGGAGGTTCATTCTTCCATTTCTGAGCGTCACAGTCATTACATAGGTGTGATATGAACCCAATTTGTACTATGACTCCTGTTTCATAAGGGTATCTTGGATTGTGAGTGAAGGCACCAAGATGCCTTTGCACATCATTAAAAGGACATGCTCTTACTTCTGCATGCATATCTCTGTCAATATATTGATTCTCAGCTTCTTTTGATGTTTCTTGGTTTCGAAGGACAATCATTCTTTGTTAGTTATCCTAAAGTTGAGTCATTCCTTGATTTCTTGATTCCTGATTTCTTATAACTGTTATTCTTTGTTGATTATTTTCAAGGTGATTATTTCTTTGGTCTTCATCCTGTGTTTCACGTTTAGTAGCCCTTAATTTTGCTTTAGTTTTCCTTCCTAAATTCATCTGTTTCTCGGCTTCTTCTTCTGCACGTCTAGCTGCCATTCAGCTTACATTAGTGTTCCTTCTTAAATTCATTTGATTTTTTACTTCAACTCATATTCATCTGCTTTCTGCCTTTTACCTCACATCTGTTACATTAGTGTTCCTTCTTAAATCCATCTGCTCTTCAATTTCTGCTTTATGGCTACGTGCTATTCTACTTACATGAGTTTTTCTTTTTTCTTCATCCTATGTCTCATATCCAGCTGTCATTCCTCTTGCATTTGTTTCCCTACATATATTTCTCTGCTCCTCTGTTTCCTGCTATCCTTTTTTTAACCGAATTTGCTTCTTCGGATTTACCGAATCAGAACCTCTTTTTAGGTGTCATCATTTAGTGACAACTGAAAAAAAAATTAATTAAAATATTACAATTCCAACATCAAATATTTAGTAGAAATTCTTTTTAGGTGGCATCAATTTGAGGGGAAAAAATAGATAGCTCTCAATCAATGAATATTCTGTAAGTGTTTGTGCATTTCTTCATATGGAAAAGAGAATCAGTATATTCTGTGAGTGGGGGTTGGGGGGGGGGGGGGGGTGGCAGCTACCAAAGACCCCCTTTCTTAGGACAAAATTTCCATATCAATATACCCTAATAAATCTCCAATATTTATACAATATGTATGTTGAAATCCATCGCTATTGTTTCATTATTTTGAAATGCAGTTTAAGGGGTTCTGTAATTATAGAGTGAATCTTGATCAAAATAAAAATAGTAATGTTAGCTTTCTCGATAAAAACAATATAAAATTCGATCAATAGATATTCTGCCATACCCTTTTCCGACACACACACACACACACACATATATATATATATATATATATAGGGCTGAAATTACATATAAGAATCAGGCTAAATATCAGTTAGTGACATCAGTGTTGCTATATGGACATGAGTCGTGGTATGACAATGGAACAATATCCAACAGATTTTGTAGATTTGAGAACAAAGTCCTCAAAAGAATATGGGGTGTTAATTTGCACGACAGAATTATAAATGATACTATGACAATGATTAATCATGTGCCATATGTGGATGACAGCATAGTGTAGGATAGATGAAGATGGTGTGGGCTTGCTCTTCTCACTCCCCAAGGGAGTTTAGTTCTGTAAACTTTCATATAGGTTCCAAAAGGAGGTAGAAGAGTTTGAAGACCCAGGCATAAATAGCTGAGGACTTTGTATCATGAAGTAAGAGATGATGAATGAAGAAGTATTGATTTAAAAGCCCGTATATATAGAGACGATTTGGGAGAGATGATGATGATCATGGTGATGATGACCTACTTCTATGAGAGAGAGAGAGAGAGAGAGAGAGAGAGAGAGAGAGAGAGAGAATGGTTTGAAACCTCATACATACTGATGTTCTTTTTAAACTTAACTTGCCTGCTGGATCAATGGAATTTCTTTCATAGGAGTTAATAAATAGAAGAGTTTCCACTCGAAAATTTCTCTCTCTCTCTCTCTCTCTCTCTCTCTCTCTCTCTCTCTCTCTCTCTCTCGATTACAATTAAATAAATCTTGAAAAATAAAAATGTAGGAAAATCACATTAATCAACATCTAATCCACATTGAATTATTATAACTTTTCCAATTTTAATACTGAAGCCATGAAAGGTTTCGTCATTCAGAATGTGCAACTTCTCCCTTAAGTGACTTGGACAAATCAAGGACTTCTTCCTCCTAAAAAGTGTATAACAAAACATCCGTCATTCTCTCTGTGTCTGGAAATTATTACAAAAATGTCATGGAAAGGGAATATATAATTACAAATATACAATAAAAAAACACACACAAACATGCGAGCGTGCACAAACACACACAGACACACACACACACACACACATATATATATATATATATATTTATATTTATATACATATAGATATATATATATATATATATATATTTATATATATATATATATATATATATTTATATATGTATATATATATATATATATATATATTATATAAAAATGAAAATTAAGAGAGACGGCAAATAGTGGTTGTTAATGAAAATACTTAAGAGACATTATTTTCCTCTCAAGAAATAAAAGGTTAAGCATAAGATGTAAAACACCACACTCTCCAAAAACAAAATTATTTATTGAGTTGGTCCTACCAGTATTAACTTATGCTTTCGAAACTTTGAGCTTTACTAAAGCCTTAAAAAAAAACTAGTTCCAACTCAAAGAGCTACGAAAATAACAATGATTTGAATAACGTTAGGAGACAAAAAGAAGAGCAACATGGAACAGAAAGCAAAGTGAAGCAGAGGATATTTTAACAACATATGAAAGAGAAATTTACTTGGGGAGGACATATAATGAGAAGGGTAGATAATGGATAGACATTAAAAATAACAGAAAAAAGTTCACAAAGACTGTAAAGGAAGGTAGGGAAGGATGAAAAGACAATGGATTGACGAACTAAGAAATTTTAGCATAGAAAGATCATAAAAAAGTAGCAAGTGAAAGGACACGACGGTGGGTTTTCTTCTGCAGTGGATGATACACATTGATTTACAATGGGTCTGTGTGTGTGTGTCTGTGTGCGTGGATGAGTGCGTGCGTGTTTGTGTGTATGTGTGTGTACTGAGATGCCACTAAGTGCAAGATTAACTGAAGGTCGCAATTGACGTCAGGGGAATCACATGATCTGCTCATTGTCAGTCAAGGACGTTAATCTTATCATGATATTGTCTCGACCCAAAGCAAGATGTCGGACTCTCATCATCTCTTATGTATATCTTTCTATCTTTATCAATTTCAAGTCTACTTTTGATTTAATCTTTAACTAAAGAGAGAGAGAGAGAGAGAGAGAGAGAGAGAGAGAGAGAGAGAGAGAGAGCTATTAGTAAAAGATTGAAACAATTCACGTGTATTAGTACTTATTTGAGCGTGTTTGTGGATTTGTGCGTGCAAATGCATTGACTGCTTTTATACACACGCACATGCACACGCACACCATCACTGCCTTTCGGTTTTATTATCGGTATCTGGGTTCAAAACACTCAATCACGGTCCCTTTTACTTATGATTACGAAATTTAAAACAGTACATTTTCACCTCTTATTTAGTACCTTATAGAGCACATAGTCTGGACGTGATTGGGTATAAGCTACCATCCTCTAATAGGGTCTTCTTTTTTAGGGAACTTGATCTTTATCTCCAGCCCCCAACAACTCCTCCTTCTTTCACCCATCCTCCATATATATATATATATATATATAGGTGTGTAAATATATATATATATATACATATATATATATATATATACAGGTGTGTAAATATATATATATATATATATAAATATGTATATATATATATATATATATAAATATGTATATATATATATATATATATCTATATATATATATATATATATAAATATGTATATATATATATGTATATTTATATATATATATATATATATATGTATATATATATACATATATATATATACATTTATATATATATATATATATGTGTGTATATATATATATATATATACAGGTGTGTAAATATGTATATATATATATATATATGTATGTATGTATATATATAAATATAAATATATATATATATATATATATGTGTGTGTGTGTGTGTGATAAGAAAAATAGCAGTGGGAAAAGATTTTACAATACCATCGTTATCATCGCCGTGTTGAAGTATCACATAATATACTATCAAGAATCAAAATAAGAAAGATAGTGAAGTCTACCCGACAGATAGAATCTAAGCTCAATGATTATTCCTTATTGCCTTTATTGACAATAGTAGCTCCAAAGGTCTGGTTTCCTTTAACCTTTGACGGGAGAGTACACCCCTTGGGTTGGGTGAGGGAATGGGGAGGGGTCGTTTAAGAAATATAGAAATAAGCGGTTCTTATTAGTTTTGTTGCTCTCTCTCTCTCTCTCTCTCTCTCTCTCTCTCTCTCTCTCTCTCAGGATAAATCTATTAATGGGATGAATAGAAAAATATGTGGCTAATAGTTAGGAGTTAGTAGGAATCCAAGAAAGTCATTGTATAAAGAGACAAGTCTTATCGAAGATGAACTCCAGAAGCAAGGAGTGGACGACACATTTCTCACAAATGTTTCCATTGAAAATAACTGATTTTAAAATGGCACAGCAATTTTTATTTAAGGGGACGGCCGGCCAACCCCATTTTTTTTTGGACATGAAATTGACATTCATAAAAACTGATAAGGTTACTTAGTACATCTCCAAACTGCATAGGTTTTTGGCCTCTGACCTACGGTTTTTCAACGCCAGGGTGATTTAGCCTAAAAAAATTAAAGCCTTTTTTTTTCAAATTCTTTCTCCTCCCTTCATAATTGATATTAAGACCTGGGAGTATTACCTTTATAGACCTGATATAGACGTCAAATAGAATGAAGATTTTTTTTAAAGTATTTTTTATGTGATTTCTTTTTCATAAAGGCCACTTAAATAGGAACATAACCTTTGAAAGCTTCTTATCCATGCTATAAGGAAAAGATAGAAAAAGATATTGTACTCTTTCCATCAAGCATTCCATTATCATTAAGAGCATTTTCTAGTAAACCTATACTTTCAGAGAGAAGATCGAACAGTTTCCCTTGTAGGTGACTCCCCCCAACGCCATTTGATCCTATAACTATAACGTTACTGGGGAGACGATTGTCTGGCAGGTACACGGTCACAGCAGGAGACGCCTTTCATTTGGAAGTTACAATGATGGTATGCCATCGAAGGATTGATTATTCCTTGAAGAACTGAGACACTTGATTGATTGCCTTATATCTCTTTCAAGGACAATAAATTTGGAGTGATTGTGTTTGTTATTACAACATTTTATATTATTATGTGCTTTTAATATAAGGGATTGTAAAGATAATTGCTTAATTATGATATGAAATCCAGTATGATTCAGCAATTGTATATTTTGTTATTATTAGATTATTCGAAATGTCAGTAATAAAAAGCTCCATTCATATTCGTCTCTGATATAACAAGAACAAACACTCGGTAGAGCGCATACCTCCGCCACAGCCACTTTTGTCACCAAGAAAATTTTCTAAAAACTTCCTTTTTGTTTTTCAGGAACTTTCTGTAAGTTAATAACCCAGTTGACCTCTGACCTCCAATCGCTAACATTTTTGCAAAAGTTTCATGCAAATCAGATAAGAATTGGCAACGATATAGCAAAAAGACATGTTTTGCCTTTTCATCACCTGGCCTCTGATATGTAACTTTTTCACTCGCAAAATCTAATCATATTGTTCTTTGTTCATGGCCAATCATTCCAATAAATTTCATTAGATTATGTGGAATAGTTTTTGAGCTTTGTGATTAATTTTCCACATTTTCATGACCCTGGCCTTGACTTCTGACCCATTCACTCGCTAAATCTTATCAATCCCACCATATTTCCTGAGATTTGGGCAACATTTTTTTTACTCATATGAACCACGAACGAACAGACAGACATGCAAACATATCCCTATCAAAACCTATCGCTCGCCTCAACGTAGTTGGCGAAGATAAAAAGGATTGTAATAGTACAACCTCAACCCTCACCAGGAAGTTGCCCAATATTATGTTTCTTGTAATTTTCTTACCTGATTTTAATT
>NC_090727.1:44942195-44944695 GCF_036898095.1 Palaemon carinicauda
TACTCTTAGCATCAACAGTACTTTTAGATGCTTCATGATTATGTTCGTCGGTAGTTTTTATCAACTCGTAGTTTTCTGATTTTGATTCTGTGTGCACTCTAGCTTTACACGAGTTTTGTTTTCTTTTTGCACATTCCCAGTAGATTACGGACTTATCGCTAGTAGATCCATTTTTATGGTACATATACTGTAGAGCATCAACGAGAATATCTTTGCCACGCTCACTTTTGATGGTAAAAATCATTTAAAAGGCCTGAAGTATACAAATAAAAATGTTCACTACTGAAGTTTGGAAGTAGAAATATTTACAAAAAATTCTGAAGTTTGGAAGTAAATAATACAGAAAGAAATATTTACAAAAATTTCTAACCAAGGAAATCACCTAGGACCGAAAATAATTGTTAAGCATGGAAATTGTCCGGCTGGTAATTGTCCCACTGGCAATTATCCGCATGGCACTGAAACTGGCAATTATCCGAATGGCAATTGTCCGGCTGGCTATTGTCCTCCTGGCAATTGTCCTAGAACCATATATGTATACATATATATTTATATATACATATAAATACATACACACACATATATATATATGTATATATATATATATATATATATATTTATATATATACATATATATATATACATATATATATATATATATACACATATATACATATATATATATATATATATATTTACCTTAAACATATGATTCTCATACTGAAATAGAAATTATTCAACTATTAAAGGTAGCCTTATCGAAAGTATATAAACTATCATAAATGAAGGGGTACATTTCAATCTATGTTGTAAAATGAAGATTTTGCTTAGTCTTTATTTAGATGTCTGATATTAACCCCTCGAACAACGCCAAAAAGAGCAATGAGAAACTCAATCTTCCTCATTCAGGTTTTCATAGAGATAGATTTACTACAATTTTCTTATAATGTCCTTGACTGTTGTCGGAATTTGGTGCAGCCTTTGATCATATGAATCATGTAACTCTTGTGGGGTCAAAGTTCACCAGAAGAGAGGAGTTGGTGGATCCTTTTCAAGTATTATTGCTGAAAATCTAACCAGACTGGTGGCCATTTACTTTTCAAAATATAACCTCATGATCTGTAGTTTGCGTTTGAAAGGTGTAATTACTTGTGAATCCCTCCCATCTCTTAATGGGAAATTTGCGTTTGTTGAATACTATTTCAGAGATCTTGTCCGATTTACTGTAGTTGTAGGTCGTAGGATGGCCAGGGCACCAGCCACTCATTGAGATACTACGAAAAGAAAGTTATGGTGTCCTTTGACTGGCCAGAGAGTACTACATTGGATCCTTCTCTGCTTACAGGTCACTTTCCCTTTGCCTACACATATACCGAAGAGTCTGGACTATTTCTTTCAGATTCTCCTCTGTCTTCATACACCTGACAACACTGATATTACAAACAATTCTTCTTTATCCAAGGGGCTAACTGCTCCACTGTGATGGTTCAGTGGTCACTTTCCTCTTCGTATCGGTAAGCAGCTTTTCAAGGAGAGAGACACTACAAAATCAAATCATTGTTCTCTAGTGTTGGGTAGTGTTATAGCTTCTGTACCATGGTCTTCCACTATTTCTTGGGTTCGAGTTCTCTTGCTTGAGGGTACACTCGGGTGCACTATCCTCTCTGATTTATCTTCCTCTTGTTTCCTGATAGTTTACATAGGAAAACTTTATTTCAGTGTTCTTATTACTCTTAAAATATTTCATTTTTCATTATTTCGTTTTCTCACTGTGCTGTTCCCTGTTGGGGCCCCTGAGTTTATAGCATCTTGCTTTTCGAACTAGGGTTGTTGCTTAGCAAGTAGTAATAATAATAATAATAGAAATAATAATAATAACAATAATAATAATAATAATAATAAAATAATAATAATAATAATAATGATAATAATATTAATATTAATAACAACAACAACAACAACAATAATAATAATAATAATAATAATAATAATAATAATAATATCAAAATGACCACTTCATGAAATGACTTCTCTTAGATCGCTATAATAATGTCTGTTGTATCCTTAATCACTGTCTAAACATAAAATCGAAATACTTTGAACTAAGTTTACTTAAGTAGTCTATCGTAACCAAGAACAACAACATTTGATGATTCCCTGTGTATGATGAATATGGTAAGGTTAAGAAGTGTCTTCAGAGAGATCGCTAATGCTCCTGAGAGTCTGACGTGGAAATGATGTTTCCTCTTTACTGAGATAAGTTTTGTCTAATTTTGCTTCTATAGATCATATATATCTCTCTCTCTGTCGCTAATAAGGATTTCCAGGTTATTTTAAAAAATATATGTTTACCTATTCTTGAATGTTTTCGTTTTTATGATAATCGAAAAACTATGCCATATAAAGCATATATTATATCGAATTATGTTTTAACATTTGGCTTTTCCTTTGAAAAGTATAAATACTAGATAATATTATACAAGTTTTTTTTCTTGGTATT